>NC_072735.1:35225206-35546329 GCF_026930045.1 Uloborus diversus | reverse complement strand
ATGTTTTTTCTGTATGATGTTTAAATATCAACCTAACGAGAAGTGTATGGAAAATATTGTATAAGTTTATTATGTAATAAATATAAATTTCTTATGTAATAAATTTAAAAAGTTTTAAAAAAAATTTAAATGAATTTTCCTTTTTTTGTAAGTTTTGTATTTTCAATGTTTAACTTTATTTACTTTTGCTCTTGATTTTTTTGATGTAGCTTTTAAAAAGAATGACTATGTCCTAATTAATATACATGAAATACACAGCCAGCTCAGTCATTCCAGCCGAGGACTGCAGTTTTGTGCTTATTGGCACTCATCAGCCCGGCATAGGAAGTGACTAAGCTGGAGATGGAAAAGCTCTTAAGGAAGCCAAGAGTGCCAAACAAACTGGTAACTAATATCGAATTAACTCTGACCAGACAAGTGACCGAAACAATGGTTCTGTGCAACTCGAAGATTGAAGGCAAGGCTGAAAATACCTCCCACCAGCTCAGTCACTTCCTATGCCAGTCTGATGAGTTCTAATAAGCACGAAACTGCAGTTCTCGGCTGGAATGACTGAGCTGGCGGTATATTTCATGTATTTCTGCCTTAGCCCTGGCTTTAGGGCGGTAACTTACTGAAAATGTCCTAATATGTTTGAAATGCCGAATAGTTTTTGCGTTTCTGTTTAACATCCAGGAAAATGCCAAGACTAAATTCTATTCTAAAATTAACCTAAGATTTTACTTTTAAATGTATCTGTCCACTTTAGTAATTTACCACATTTTCGTTTGGCTCCATTCTATTCTATCTTCAACAAAGACAAAAACTAAAAAAATATCCTATGTTTAAACTACAAATTTCAAATATTCTGTGTACCGTATTATAATTTCCAATTGAACTGTTGAAAAGTAAGAAATAATGAGAAAGAGTGTAGTGTGTAATTCATGCCAAACTTCTTCATTTGCTTTGAGTAGGATATTCTGTGGTGATATGCATTTTTATAAGATGCCACAAGCCCCTGTGTGGTTGCACAGTTCGCACATGTGTAGTGTCCCCTACTGGTTAACTAATAAAAACACCCCTTAGAGCAGTTTCAAAACCTAATAATGCAACTGGAAACAAGTTTTCATGTATGGTATGAAATAGTTATAACATCGATTATTTTTTTGAATTGATTTGAAGTTAATAATTCTATTCATTAAAGGTAATCTAGCAACCTGTTGTCCTTTATAACTTACCATTCGGACATGTTTTTCAGAATCAAGAGAAATGTGATAAAATTTTGATGCTGAAAAACTCTTTGCAGAAACAAGAAGAGGAATTTAAAGTTGCAATGAATAAGTTACAGGTTTGTCAATTGTTCTCTTTATTCAAAAGAAGTCTTATTTTGGCATATAATGTTTCAGCATGCAATAAGCTTTAGATATTTATTTTCAAAAGAAAAAAAATGGTGTAAAAAAGAATTTATTTCTTTAATTTTAATGGGTGGAATGAAAAAAAACCTTGATAATTTTAAACTAATATTAGTTCAGTTGTTCTTTTCTGTTATAGGATAATTTTTAAGTTATTTTTATTTATTTTTTAAATGCCTCAATACCTGTTGCTGCATATGTGTCAGGGTTTGAAAAAAACCCCCAGGTTTTTGCTAGAAAGCCCAGTCCATCTGAGTTTTTCATCATATACCCAGATGGGCTTTTTCAAGAATCATTTTAATAACAATGTTTATTGAAATATTGTACTAAACTACTGCTTTTACTTTTTATATATCTCTTTAATTTAAAGTCGTGCATTTCTTTTTACTCAAATTTAATGTAAAAAATGGCTAAATTAAAGAAAAAATATATATGATTTCTTGAAGTTTATTTACATGAAATATTCTCAAAATTCATTTTTTTTTTTTTTTCTAAAACATGACCATTTGAGAGGAAGTCACCCAATATTCAAAAACAAATTTCGTGAGTAATATTTTGAAAAAAAAAAAAAAAAACTCCTTGTAATCCAAAGATACATTATGTGATTAATATATTTTTGAATATATTTTTTGCAGTTTACTCAAACCTATGACCAAGTTTTAAGATAAAGGGGGCAGCATAAGCAAGTAGAATATCAAGTATTTTAAAATTCATTTTCTCGAGAAGGTGGAAATCAAAAATTTACACAGGTTAAGAATTACTAATTCTTAAGCGACATGATAAATCTTGCATATAGTAAAACAGAAACATGTTATAAATATTCTGGTATATTTACAGTTTAAGGAGTATGGTAATCTCACATTTTCACCAGGCAACCTTGCATTAAGCTGCAGTTAAAAAAGAGTCCCTGTTCAAATCATTTTTCCCAATAATGTAAAAAGTTGGAAAAAAAAACTTTAAAAATTGATTTAAATATTTATTGCATATTTTGGTCTCCCAAGTATTTTTGTGGAAACCATATATGAGGCAGTGAGAAGCAAAGGGATGTCTGCACATTTTCAAGTAAAATTTCGTTCAAAGATCACGTCCTAGATTGACTTTCATTGAATTTTTTTTTCTAAATCATGCTGTACAGCAGCACCTACCAGGGCTAATAGTACTGTCTGCCACTTACATCCCTATGCTTCTCACTGCCTCATATGCAGTTTTAATTTCTCTTTCTTACTAAATTGTCCAGAAAGGAAGATAAATTTCGTTTGATCATTACAGTTATGAAATTTATTTTGTTTCTGAAGTAAATGTTTTCAATGTGCTGTAAAATTTGAAAAAAATTCACTGTTACGAGATAGTGAGTGTTTTCAAGTGGAAAAAAAAACAGGAGTGTTTTTTTTTTTTTTTTTGATCTGGTCCTGCTTTGGCGAACCCAGATGTCTGTGCAACATATAATCATTGCTAACAATATCGTACAGTGAGATTTATTTTTTAAGTCTAATGAAAAATTTTAGTTTTTGGAGTTGTACAATGTTTAGTTCACCAACATTGTACATTTCATGCATAATACATCATTACAGTAGACCCTCGTTTTATGCGGGTTTATTTTACGCAGATGAGTTTCGGTTTTACGCGGATGCGACAATGCAAACAGATAAATTTTTCTCCTGTTTCAAGATGCAAACTCTTTAAAGATTGCAGATTACACGTAATAAACTGCATTTTGGCCTGCTAATAATTGAGCTTGGCCCACTGGAGACATTTTATACAATTGGTTCCAGAGCTCTTTCCAGAAGTAAAGTTGTTAAATTCACACAGTTCGATGACACAGAACCAAAAACGTTAACATTGAACATTTTGAGTCATTCCTTGATTTCTGATTTATTAGTGAAAGAAGATTCTATCATGAAAGAAAGATTCTATCATGGAAATGATCATGGATGCATTAATGCTCTACAAAGAACCACAGAGAAAAATTCTTGACTGCTAAAAGTCTATCATAGCCAGCTGCTTTTCATAAACTTACTAAATTACTTTGTGTTTTTTTTATGCATGTTGTGCATAGAAATCGATATAAGTACATATTAAACTTATTGTACAACTAGTCATCTCTAGAATGAAGTATTTTTTTATCTACGGAACCTAACCCCTATTTTAACACAAATATTAAGTCTTTTTACGCGGTTTTGATTTACGCGGCATTTCCGAGGAATGTAACCCCCGTGTAAAATGAGGGTCTACTGTATTTCAAATGCATTGCTAATTGAAATCTTTGCTTTTCTTTTTTAGCAAGCTCAACTCGTTAAAGAACAAATGGAAAAAAAGATTTCTAAAAAATGTGAGTTCTGTGTTAAATTTTGTTTGAATATTGTTATAGACTTTGTGTCTATTAAATTTACATGAGTCACAATTTTTCTTTTTGAAAAATACTTACTGTAATAGTAAGTACCAATAGTTGGTATGATTAAGGTCCTTGACAATGTCTATAAATATGTTAAGAAAAAGAAAATAATTAACTCCATGTAGTCAATCAGAAAATGATGTATTTCCTGATTCTAGAGAACTTTTCATTTCCTATAATCCCAAACACTGCAGTTGATGGATTTATTCTAGTGTAACATTTGGCATTGCAATGCAATTACTCCCGAACTGTTAACATTGCTCCAAAGCTTGGTTAGATTTTCCAGCAATGATTGATTGAATAAATTTTTGAGTGCTAACTTGATGTTGACAGAAAATAGATAGTCAATTAATTCCTGGTTTATCCAGCTTTCAAACTTTAATTTCTAGTTTCGAGTTAGTGGTGAAAATGGCCATAAGTGGACAGTCACACTATCTTTAGTATGTATACGTATCTACTAGAGGTGGGGAATCTCTTTTTACGACTGGAGACCACTTAAGTTGATAAACCAGTGAATGCAACTTTTTGTAGGGTTTTATTCCATTATACACTTAGAATTAATAGAAAGAGACATACAAGTGGCTCTTGCCACCAATTACTGTGGAAAGAGCATGTTATGCACTAAAGTTTGTGAACATGATCCGAATGGCCCAGGCATGATGGTGTGGGCAGGCATTGTTTCACAATGGCAGAACTCAGCTTCAGATGGTTGAGAATCGTAAAAATCAAATCGTGAAAATCACGAAAATCCCCAAAATTTCGGCTTCCTAAACTGGTTTTCCCCCTTAATGTCAAACAACATTAACTACAAAACTTTTTTAAGTAAAGAAAAAAAAAAAGTACCTATTGTTTATTTGTTGATTAAAAAAAAATGCCAGTACTTCTTTTAATTCTGTATTTTCTTTTTAGTGGTGAAAACCAAGAAAATCCTCAGGAAAGCTGAATTCAAATTGCTTGAAAGTGAATGCCAAAATCGTGTACCATTGCCTAACTTTCCATCAGAATCATCCCATTGCCAAGAAAATCAATAAAATTCTCTGTGCCAAAATACAATAAGGGAAAAGAAAATATTTTTCCACTAAGAGCCACTTTGAACACAGTTTGGAAACTATTTTGCAAATTTGAATAACATTTTGAAACTATACTTTTTTTAGTTTTGTATTTAAATACAAAAATTGTAATACCGTTTTTTACAGATGCATTTGCTTGGCAACCTTTTTATACATTGTCCATTTATCATCAAGTTGTATTTGTTTCAGACATACATGTACATAATCATGAGAAAGTTCCAGTGTAGTATATGGTGTATGAAAGAATGTAAATGAAATCTCTCAGAGATGAGAATAAATTAAATTTATGTATTTTGTGCTTTTTCTTCTGCTCCATTGAATTCCAATATATAGACTGACTCTGATAAAACAATGCTAGGTCTTGAACAAGTCATTCATGTTTGTGTTGTAAGAAGAGAAGTTTTAGATTGGCATATTTGAGATGGAACAAAATTTAAGTAATCGGTCATGAGTGAAATTAGCAACCAGAAAAGCTAGCCTTTTATTTAGTTTGTGTTATGCAATTATAGGAAACCCACTTATTCTGATTACTTAATATGAAAAATACAAAAAATGTTTGTTCATAATAAAAACTTTTTAAAAGCTTGGTTTGCATTAAAAAGTAAGAAATAAGATATGATTTCTTGATTGCAACACTTGGAAATTGCTGGGGGTGTTTTTAATACTAAAGAAGCCAATAAATTTTTTATTAAAAAATAAGCGGTATACAACTTTTTGTACAGATAGCTTTTACTACACTGCTTATATTTCCTCTTCTCTCAAATGTTTTTAAGGTGTTTTCGTTTTGAAATTATTTCAGGTGAACCTTTTTGAAATTTAAAACATATTTACCAGTTACTTATTCTTATTTAGGAAAAAAAAATGAGTGTTGACTTTTGTTTTAATATATTGTATTGCATATAAAGAAAAAATATTTTGTATTTGCTATTATCTGCTCTAAATATTGCAAGTTTGTATGCTCGGATTTAAAAGCAATTTTTAACAAGTATGAGAAGAAAAAAAAAGCTTTTAAGAAAGCTTTTGAACTGATGACTTGACTGAAGTTAAAGAAAGCTTGAAAACCAGCATTATTTCAAAGTTTTTAAATGCTCAAAATCCGAATACTTAGCTTAGATGCAGCCTTGAAATTAATTTGTTACATTTATTAACAAAACTATCTTTAATTACTATTCGTTATTTTTGGCGACTATAAATAAAGTGCAAACATTAGGACAGCGAAAATAAACATACTTTTGTTCTAAAACAAAGTGAGACAAATTGCCATAATTCATTTCTCAAGCACTCTAGTATAAAGTTCAGTATTCAATCGTTTTGTTTACTTAAAAATTATTTTGGACAAGCTCCCTTTTTATTTAAAAAAAGTGTTCTGAGAATTTTGCAACTTTCACTTTGCCTCATTTCAGTGGTGCAGCGAGGGGGGGGGGGGTGTTATGGAGTGAAAACACCCACCAGAGGCATTGGTTTTAACACAAATGCAAATTCTAATACATTAGTATATGCATGTGAAAGGGCTGTTTTGATTTCAAAAAAAAAAAAAACTTTCAAAAGGTATTTTTGATTAAAAAAAAAAACCTCCAAAAGGTACTTCTGGCTGCACTAATGCCTCAGCTCATCAGAAATCAACTAATCAGAGACAGACTAGATGTATGTGATAATATGATTTAGTTTATATTCAAAACTTAAAACTTTATTTGTGAGCCCAGTTAAACCAATTTTTTTTTTTTTTTAACAAAATGCTTAAAGTTTATTGAATCAACTGAATTTGCTTTTCTGCTGTGCTGAGCACAAAAGTCATCTTTGCAGCTGAGCTCAAAATGAGAAACTGCTTTTTAGTTTTATGGCTCCATATATTTGATTAAAATTTTACTGTTTCAGAATTTTTCAAAAAATATTTCCCATTCACATATGACTGTAAAAGGTAGTGTCTCCATATCTTTAAAAAAAATGTAACAAAAAAGAAATTGAAATTCTGTTTGAGGCAGGCCTGTGTCCAAGAGACCCCATACAACCTTGAGATTTTGTACAAATGAGCCCCAGGAGTTTGCACCAGGGTTTTTTTTTTTTTTTTTGTTGACGATCCTTGGCGTTGTGGTTCCTTTTTCAGCTAAGACCAGGGCTGCAGCACCACCGCTCACTGGCTCCTCTTGTCCTGAGCACTGTCCCTCGAATTCCGCTTCATGTGGACGGTGGCGTCCATGTCCTACATGCACGCTCACACACACACTACGCACACACACACGAGCTTACACATGCACGCACGCTTGCACACACACACACAACTATACACACGTAACCGCCCAGGAAGAGGAGCAGGCTTGGGGGACAGGAGCTGTTTCTAGAAACAATAACTTCAATGATTAGGGTCCTGTTGTGATTGCGAAAAACATAATTTGAATTCAAAATTTCAGAATTCAAATTTATTTTCTTTTTTTTGAATTTAGATTTTTTTTTTTTTTTGTAATTATTTTAAGGTAAAATTTTACATTAATTGCCTGTTGGGAAGGTGAAACAATTCCAACACCCCTTCCCATTCGATGTTGTTCAAAAGAGGCATATTTTCAGCATAAGTTAAAGCTTGTTCCAATTTTCTCAATTAGAACAGCAGATATAAAGGTTTCTATTTTAGCAAAAAATTTTAGGCTGGACTTTATTCAAGCACGGAGACAAAGAATGAAAGATATTACAAGAGACCACGAATTTGAAAACTACTTTTCAAACTTTCAAAACTAGTTTTGCAATGCTCAGGACCCCCTTAGCACCTACAGTTGTGCAAGTTGATACTAGTTAGTTTGGAACAAGGAAAAGGGGTGCTCTTAAAAGCTTTTTTATTTTGCATATCAGTTATCAGGGTTCATACGCTCCTGGAAAACTCAGAGGAAATTTGCAATTTTGCCCCAATTTTTTTTTTCCCCAAAGTTTTTCTCAGGGAATTTTGTACTATCAGATCTAATCTTTGTTTTTGTCAATGTTTCCTGAACATTTTTAAAATTTTGAGGTAAAATGACGCTGGTAATAAAAAAGTGGCAACGCAAAAAAAAACTTCCGCAGTCGCCATTTTTGCCCCTCAATAGTTCCCAAGAAAAAAATTCCTCAGGGGAACAGGAATTTTGCACAAGCTCAACAGGAGAGAAGACAGTTTACTCAGGGCTGTTGATAAGTCAAATCTGAGGGGGTGTGGCGGCCCCTTAATTGTTTCAAACGCATATTCCATATGCAAAGAGAGAAAGAAGATTCAGCTTCTGGTTTAGCAGGGATAATCATATTAAAGGATAATATTCAATCAGAAATGGGGGGGGGGGTAGGATCGGAGAGCTACCACCTGGAATTTTTTCAAAATTGAAGATATAAAAACTCAGTTTTAGACTATATTTTAAGTTTGGGAGAAAGAGGAGAGGAGGTTCAGGAAAGCCTCTACCGATATTTTTTCCAAATTTAAGTTCCCAAAACAGAACTGTAGCTAATGATTATGTTTAGGAAAAAGAGGGGTCCGGCAGTTATCCCTCAAGAATTTTTCAAGATTATTTGAAAAACACAGTTTTAGATGACCTATGGTGATTTTAGGGGAGGAAAAGACTCTGGGTTATCCCTCGATATTTTTCCAAAATTTAAAACTCCAAGCACGCAATTGTGAATTGCTTCTGATTGTGACGTGTAAAAAGGGGGTCCAGGATTTTTTTTTTTTTTGAAAAATTTGAAAATTGTAGTTTGAAAAATGCAGTTTTAGATGAACTATGGTAATATTAAAGGAAAGAGAGATGCAGGGGCCATCCCCCTGAAATTTTTTGAAATTGAAGTCCTAAAATGCGGATGTAGGCTTTTTTTGTTAAAATGTGCACCGCCAGTTTCTTGAAATAAAGATCCGTAAACCTAATTTAAACCAACCTTCATTTAAAGTGTGGGGGGGGGTGAAGAGGCTCACGCACAGAAATGTTTTGTTATTGAAGCACTAAAAAGCGGGTTTTAAGACGTTTATCGATGGTATTGGCTAGAGAGAGGGGGGAGCATTCTCTCAAAAAAATTTCAATCTGTAGAAAACGCAGTTTTAGAAGATTTCTGGTAATGTTAATAGGTGGAGAGATTCGGAATCCTCCCCTGGCAAATTTTCAAAATTGAAATTCAATCAAAGCAATCGTAGGCAATATTCAATACTGTTGCAACTCAATTTGCAGCAGGATTCACCAATAGAGACTAGTGTAGTCTGCCAAGTTGTTTATTTTACGTAGCTTGAATTTTCCTCTTATGTGATTCAGGCTGTAAAATAAAAAACCATACTGTCATAGTAGAAGCAGTCTCCTTTTGCAACCACCATTGACTCCTTTGTCTTTAAGTAATTAGTGTACTCTGATCACGATTTCAAGAAATCATTTTTTAGATTAATTTTGCATAAGATTCAGAAGAAACAAAATGTGGGATTTTTAAAAACTTTTTTTTCTTCTTTTTTAAATTAACGTTAGTAGTTTTGAAAAAAATTTCTGCAGAGCCAAAAATTTTCTGCAAACGCCGTTTGTGCGTTTCTCTATATTATGCAAGACTGCTCATCCCGAGAAATTGATTCAAAAAATTGAATATTTTCACATCATAAATGAAAGCAAATTGGAGTTTTCTTGTTCCAGACAAGCAGGAAAATTATGCGTGAAAAATTTTTTTTATTTCTGATTACTCATTTTGGAGAGGGTCTAGACCCCTCCTCTTCTGGCAACGCCACTGCAAAGGATCCATTCTAGCCGTTACTTGAAATTTTAAACGTTGGATCATGAAATTCATCTAATCTTTTCTATGTCACAGTGTAATGATTTCATTGGCTGCTGCAACATCATTAGGTTTTTATAATAGAGTTAGATAATATAATGTTTCAAAACTTTTACTAATAAATTATATGCAGTAAAAAGATACATAACAGCTTCTCACCTAAATTATGCTCCGTTTTCATGGACAACAAATTTTTATTGTTTTTCAATTTGAGTTAATAAATTTAAAGATTTCATTCATATCTGTAAGAGGCTCTACGTTTTTGGTCCTTAATTTGTAACTTGTGTTACATTACCTTACTTTCAATGCATGATTGTTTGGCTTATTTTTTAAAAAACTATTTACAAACCAATACTAGCTTACGCAGTAAGTTACTGCCCTTAAGGCAGGGCCAAGGCAGAACTACCTGCAATACACAGACATCTTGGTTATGCCAGTTAGAGATTGCAGTGTCGTCCTTGTTATGAACTTATTGTCTGGAATCGACAATAACCGAGCTGGAGGCATATTTTATTGAAGCTAAAAATGCCAAGAAATTGGAGCTTGATTATTTTTTGTCTATTCTAGACTAATTCCATAACAAGGACAAAACTGCAGTCTCTTATTGGCATAACCGAGATGTCGGTATATATTGAATGTGGTAATTGCTTCTTTACAGAATATATGCAATATGGCTCTACTCGCATTGCTATATAATGTATGATTTCTGCCCCCACATTTTTTTGAAAATCATCACAGTAAGAAAATTTTTTCTTAGAAAAATATCATTTTGGCAACTATACTTTCCTCTACAGATACTATTGTTTTAGTTACATTAACATATCTTTAAAAAATAATAAGAAATAAAAATAATGTTAAAAAAAAATTGTCCATGAAATCTTTGGACTGCCACAAAACTAAATTGAAATAAGTAAACATAGTCCATATGAAATAAATTATCAAAATACAAAAGACTAGTTAACTGTAGGGGTGCAAAATATGTACAAATGCTCAAATTAGATTCTGCGAAAATTTCCGCATTTTCTCAAAAAGGAGTTCATTTGACAATTCATTATTGCCTAAAAGGAGTGACAAAAGGAGGTGAGATGTCATGCAGTGACATCTCATCAAGTTTTAAAAATTTTAAACTTAAAAAAAATTGATTTTTTTTTCCCCAAAACCAATCGACCTTTTAATTTTCTGACTGTCTTTTTATGCAAGAAATTTGACAACTGACATTATACATGTTTATGCTGAATTGCCAAGTCTCTCACACATTGAATAGGGAAGTTGCAACCTATTAAATGTTCATATTTTGGCTATTGCATATTGTTAATTGACCCTCAAAACTAAAAAATTCACCATCGCCGAATTTTAAAACACCGTGGTTGATTTTTAATGAATTTTTAAAAATCCACGCGCAAAAGTGCGCTCTTCTGAAACGTCACGAGCCTACGTCACAGGGCGCGAATGGGCAGCCTTCCGCCGAAGATCCCTTGTTTTCGCTAGGGACATTTTGAGCGCGCTGATATTTTTATTTTTTAGAAATTCAATAATCCTTTTGAACACACTATGGAGGCCGGATTCGTTAAAGCACAATCTAAATAATCTTCCTCAAATAATATCAATGGTGAAATTCGAATATTTCCGAGAGGATGAGAGGTTTAATGTTCCAGAAACGCGAGGAGATAAGCCTTTTACGTTTCATCTTCGAAGTCGATGCACGTTCTTCGATTTCTCCCATGACATGGAAACCGGTTCGCTAGCGTTTCTCTCCTATCGGACGTCACTTCCTATGCCATCTGACGTCACAGGCGCTTGAACTTTAAAAATTAATTTAAAAAAAACTACTTGTCGTATCGCAAAAATTTTTTCACCTATGATGTTCATACATGTTACTCTATCATATAAAAATAAAATTGAAAAATCGAAAACTTCCCTATTGCTTAAATATATATATATGAAGCAAATACAGTTAGGGAAATTTTGGGGTCTAAATTTGATCTGAAGGAAAGTTCAAGCTTTAAAAATTTTCTGCACTCGTGATTTAGAAGTAAAGAGCAAGAACTTTAATGAGATAAGTATTCGATACACATAATCGGCAGCTAACAACACGCCAGTAAAATGTATCTACTCACAACAGCATAGATCTATATTATCTAGCTATGGTGATTATAAAAATATTTTTAAAAAAATCCAACAAGAATGTCTGGTTGAGTAAATATTCAATATTTAAATAATTAGGCCCAAGACGGTTCCTCACACCAATGAAATTTCTATCCTGTAATTAGGGCTGCAGAGTGAGGAAAAATGACAGACACCAGTAAATTTTAGCGCTTTCGACTCCAGACTCCTTTACCCCAAAATCAGTCAGACTCCGGGTTGACAAATGCGGGCAGAGATGAAGACTTGGAGGGAAAATGACCAAGTCCAACTCTGATTTTTTAAACCACCAACTCCTGACTTTGCAGCCCTGTGTCTGATTTACTTATAAAAAAAATGAAAGGTGTGGGGAGGGGTTGTTTGCATCCAAAAATTTGGCATCCATATTTAATTCTCCTCATAAAAATCTTGAACTAAGTAACATTATGAATTCAGGAAAACTGTTTTAACTATATTTTTAGGATTTGGACCGGTACAGTACGGAAAAGTTTCAAGGTAATATGAGGCTGAAATACATGAATACATTTAAACTTCATACACTAATCACACTACCTTCTTTATTTTAATCTACTTAAAATACAAAACATTCAAGCAAAAGTTTGAACAGAATTTCAGCAAGTTAAGTTAGAAAAGAAACATTTCCATTCAATAATTTCAAAAGTAAGTTTTCGGAGATTGTAGTTATGTTTCATGTTAAATAAAAATAAATAAAAATGCTTGAAATTTTTAATCAAAACTAAATAACAATCATAAAATATACCTGCAACTTCAAACTTACTTCATGCAGCTATGAATCAGTACATTGGAGGAGATGGGGCTCGTTGGACCGGCCTCAATAATTTTAATACTATTCTTTTTTATTTTAATTTATGACCGAAAAATAGCACCTATAATCCAACAAATCCTATAACAAAATCATGCGGTACAGTGGTGTTGAACAAATTTTACTTTAGAAAAAGTTTATAGCTATTTTTCAGTGCTGAGTAATTTTCACAAGTCTGCAACTTTTTTTTCTCCAGTGATTTTAAAAAAGATTAGAGTAATAAAATTGAACCCTTCTCTTAAAGTAAGATTTTTTTAGTTTCTAATTATTTGTAGTTTCTTCATTTTTTGTCAAAAAGAAAAAAAATTATAACAGCATTTCTTCAGACCAAGATTATGGGGTACGTTGGTCCACTTTTAGAAAACCCGCAAGCTTCAGGAGAATTAGAAAATAGGTACAGTCGAGCCCGCTTAATGGAATATCGGATAATAGAATATCCCGCTTAATGTAATAAAATTCCCATGTACTACACCGTTGATGTGTGTTATTTTTATCCCGGATAATGGAATATCCCGCTTATTAGAATAATTTTCCCTGGCAAATTGTCTATTCCATTAAGCGGGCTCGACTATATTATAATAGTCACCCGGGAGAATTATGGATCACCCTCTTTCTGAGGTAAATAATGGTCACCAACTTTTTACTGTTAAAAAATGTTTTTGCAAAATAACTAAATTGTGCTAAGTCATCCTTGTACATTCAAGTTTACTATACCAAGGTCGAAAACCAATGCAATAACGAAGTATAAATAAGAGAGAAAAAAGAGTCCCCCCCCCACCCCAACGTCTTCAAAAAAGATTGCCTCGGAATATCATGATTTTTTTCAAGATTCGTGAGGGTGAAACACTGTTGAAGGAATAATTTCATTGGTGCTCTGTTTTAATAGCTAATGGTCTAAGCTTTTCAAACCTACATACATTTTTTCTTCATTTTAAAAAAAGTAACATAAAAGTATGCTGATTTATACCCGTTTACTGGGGTAATTCTGGGTCACCGGGGTAATTCTGGGTTGGAATATTTTCTGATATTTTAGATGTTTTTCTTATTTATTTATATGTAAATAATATCAGTATTAACTTCAACTTATCCTTTTCTGTGCCAAACTCTCTTAAAAATATTTTAATGCTCCAAGTGCAACATTAGATAATATATAATCTTCAATTGCTGCTGAAGTATACCTTTTTGGCTAGCAAATAAATTTCAGCTTTGAAGATAATCTATGTCAGCATGCAATTATGGCACACATCAAGAACCAAAATAAGCAACAAATTAACACAAATCCTTAAAGTCCCAAATAAGGAGACAAATTCGAAAGTTATAACAAATCACACTCTCTTGTCTATCTTGTAAGTGCAAGAGAAATCAAATTCATAAATGTAGTCAATGAGAAAAACCTTGCTTGCAAAAAAATAAAAGTACCTCAACAAGCCGATATAGACAGCCCCTAAATGCAAAATGTGCTTATTTTGGAACCGTTTATGACAACAACAAAAAGAGGAAAAAATTAGCAATAACGGAATTGCAAAAACAATCCTATTTTCAAAATGTTAAAAAAGATGGTGCTATAACCGAATTCAATCTATACTTAAACATCAGATATACTTTGTTGTATATGATGATAGCGACATACATGGGCGCCGACTTGGAAAAATTATTGGGGGGGGGGGGGGGGGGCGGATGTCACGGGGGTCTAGGAAGTATGTTAAAGTAGGGAGCCCCCTCCCCCCGAGAAAAATTCAGATTTTTGTACCTTGAAAAGGCTAACTTACATATTTTCTAGTGTGTATAATTTATACAAACAAACAATATGTGACATGGCGTTTTCAAAGTAAAACAATCTAAAAATTGGTACACAAATTTTCTGCTTCAATTAGATTATATCACTTGTCTTATGTGAGGGACAATTTTACAGTTCCATTTTGTGGGGAGCCGTGCAGTGCTATAGCTAGGCTACGGCACTATACAAGGTAGTGCACTTGACTTGTATGAAAGGCACTCCCAATGGCACCGATTTATAACAAATATTAGGGGGAGGGTGCCATAATGGGGGCCATGCCAGGGGAAATTTTCTAAATTTGAAGTTAAAAAAAATAGTGAGTTTTAAAGTTTTTTAAGCATTTTAAAGTCATATGATCAACATTAGAATCCCAAAAACTCGACTCTCGGTAAATCGACACTCTGAGAAACTCGACAAGCCGACACATTTTTTGGCTTTGAAAAAAAATAACACGCATGGTATTTTCGTAAAAAGCTAATTTAATTTACAGTAATAATTATGCTTTTAGTATATTACAAAGCAGTGAATATATAGCTCTGAAAAGATTGAAATGATATTTAAATAAATCTAAACTATCATTAAAGAAAAAAACATAAAAGATTGCTGTCGCACTTTGATTACTATAAGTGAAATAACTAATTTAAGCTTGCTTTGAATAAGGCTCAGAGTTCATTAAAAATAATGTCTCAAAATTAATGCTTTAATAAAGTTTAAAAAGTTAATACAGAGAGATTACTTTATTAACTCTTATAGTTGAAGAAAACTATCACACCTTTCATTTAATGTACAAATCTAACCCTGATATATTTTTTCCAGATCAGCAACACTTAGAGAAGAGAACACCCTAAATTTCGCGCCCTGGGACAAATTCTACGAGTGCTCTCAGCACCATAACACTATCATTATTCACACTGCTCGCTTTCAACTAACGTGCTTACTACCGCAATAGTTATTTGTTTTTATTCATTACTGAATGTATTTTACAATGTAACTATCTTCAAACAAAGAAAGTAAAAAATATCAGCATAATTTTGCAATTTTAAAAACCATAATAGGACAAATAATGTTCTATAATTATTGAGGGGGCTAGGGCCCCCTCCAGCCCCATGGAGTCGGCGCCACTGGCGACGTATTTTACAATCAGGGTTGGCTTTCTGCCGGCAGAAACTAGTTTTTGCCATGCCAGTGGCAGAAACTGGTTATGACCGGTAAAAACCGGCAGAAACTGGGAAAAACTTAAAAATGTCTTTGATAATTCAAGTAATTACAAGTGATATTTGTTTAAGTAAACTTAAAATGAAACTTCATTTCGTCATTGGAAAAAATAAAATCCTATGCTAGTGACATTGATTTAGTTCGGAAAGGGAACTTTTTAACCGCAGATGCTCATAATATTTGGATTAATCTAACAATGGATTATAAACCATATGGGTGGTTAAGGAAGAGGAGTAACATACAGAATTAAACAGGCATTACTAATTGTAATTTGCTCGCTTATATGCTTCATCTAAATTGCTTCTAATTGAAATTATCATGTGCTTCAAAAAAAAAAGTGCCAGAATTTTATTTGCCTATATTAACCAAGATTTTGTACCTAATGTCACAGCTTTGCAAAACAAATTAGATCCATTTCTCGAAATTTATTTCTCCAATCAAACTACTTTAGTTACTGCATAGTGGACCTGTTTTAAAAAATATGCAATGGAAAAAAGTCACGAACATTGCTTGTTCGTTGATGCATTGCCTGCTAGCTTTTCCGTTGCAAGAATATTCTAAAGATTCTCATTTGTGCATATTAAATTGAGAAACTGTTTAGCTTTTAGAAACCATCTTTTCTAAGAGGCAACTGCAGGGTCCAAATAATGTAACATTTGATTTTGAGTTGTAATAATATTTTAATTATATAAATTGTGCTTTAGTTAACAATTAATTTTTTTTTCCATACATTTTCTGATGTATGTCAATAATTACTCTTTTTATCGTTTTGTGAATTTTTGCCAGTTTCTGGCAGAAAGAGGTTTTGCCATGCCGGTTTTAACCAGTTTCTACCAGTGGTTTTAACCGCCTCCGCAGAAACTTGCCAACCCTGTCTACAATGGGAAAGTAACTTAAATTTTGATCAAAGAAAAAGCCGAAATCAATTCTCTTGAACAAGGTAATGGAAACTGTAGTTTGTTCAAGCGAGACGTTTCTGGAAATAATTTGAAATAAGAGCATTTCTTTCAGTCTAATTAGTTGAAATTGAAAAAAAAAAAAAATCCTTGCAGTTAATAAACATGATTGATGAAGGTAACATACAAATATTAAAGAAATTTCTGCAACGAATCGTGGGCTTAGAGCAAAGAGCAATAACCAACTGTAGCCGACTATTAAGAGTAACATCTAATTATTTCTTTTATAATGTGTTATTTCTTAAACATAAAACTTTTTGTCATTAAAAAATCTATTTGTGGGCTGAGAAATGATAATTTAGGATAGTTAATTACTTTTGACATAGATTACTTTTAAAAAAGGGGATGATCCATATTTACCCCACATGTGACCCATGATTGCACCAATCCAGGATAATTCCTGGTCACTCATTTAATTTAAATGAAATAAATACTGTAATTTTAAGTGAAGGGATTATTTAAATAATTTCTAAATTGTGTAAGCTTACTCCATGCCAAATTACATCATTTCATCTTTTATACTTAAGAAAATATTAAGATATTACAGTAGAATACCTTTATAACGCCGACCTGTATAATGCAATTCTCTATAAACCGCACAACTTTTCAGAAGTAAACAATAAGTTTTGAAGTTCAAAAAATCCCCGTTTTTCCTTGCAAACATAAAAATTGTTAGGAAAATTTAATTTTTAATCAGTTTTTCATCTTTTCATCTCAATTCAAAGCTTTTAAATGAAAATTAGCATTCACAGTAAAATGAAAACATCAGATGGTTCTTGAAAATGCAGCTGTTATGCAAACCATGAAGCTAGCAGAAGTGTAGGATGTTTCACTTTCTTGTAATAAAGAAACATATTTATTTGTGAATGATTCATTGTATAATTAGTGCTTTAATACTCACTAAAGATAAAAGTCATTCTGAAGTGCTAATATATAGATATATTTTGAATATTAGTTCAAAAAATTGTGAAATGACCTATATAACGCCAAAACCTATATAACGCAAAAACTCTGGTCCTAAGGTGTGCGTTATAATGGTCTTCTACTGTATAGTATTTTGACCCATAATTGCCCCGTCTGACCCTATTAGCAACAGTGAAGTTAACCCAAGTTGTGCTGATTCTTGAGAAAATGTAAATGGTTCAGGTACAAATAAATGCAAAAGTACAAGTTGAGCAATTTAATGTGTTATATTAACCTTTTAACTTTTTTTTTTTCATGCTTAACACAAAAAAAACGTAAGTTTGTTGCAATATTGGCTAATATTTATCACTAAAACCGTAAAAGGAAGTTTTCGTAATGCAAACCAATAACCAATGTACCTCACACTCGGGGCAAATTGGTATGCGCTTCATACTTCTGTTAACAAATAAATGAATTGAACATTTTAAAAATATGGGATGATGAGAAATGTTTAATTAATCTCATGATGGAAAACAAAACGGCTCATTTAATTTTGTGAGCTGGTAAACTTTTACTTATTTGTACCAGAACCATTTAAATTTTTCTCAAGAATCAACACAACTTAGGTTAACTTCACTGTTGCTAATAGGGTCAGACGGGGCAATTATGAGTCAAAATAGAAAAGCAGACCCAATAAGCTCCTTATCTCACCCTCCTCCTCAGATTTTCAGTACTAAAATAAAAACAACATGCTTCTGTGTTTTGTCACAACAAAATATTTCCAACATAATTAAGAGCTAAACTGTTTCACATTATTACAAAATTTCAATTTTAACATAAATTATATGAATACTTCTTCAGAACTAAAATGCATTTTTGAGAACATTAAAAGGTTCTTTATACAAAAAAAAAATAATCAAAATTAACATTTAAAATAATTCTTCATAGATAAATTTAAAATGCATTGTAAAACACCAGGATGTTTCAACATTATGTAAAAAAAACTACACCTAAATTGAGCAACAAGATTTGCATTAAAAAAACAATAACCAAATAACTTCTGTACAATTTTCAACAAGGAAAATAAAAACACATAAAAGGAATATTTGAACACATTTCATAGGACAGAACTGTTTAGTTCTTCTTTGAAAAAAAAGTCACCTTCACACTTTAAAAGGAATGTTTTTTCATCATGAAATGAAATATAAAACAATGAATGGTAATAATGAATTTGAAATGCAATGCATTACGTACGATTGACAACAATAACACCAGGTCTAGATGGTTGTAAAGTGGGTGTACTTTGGATAACTTGTTGGCGGTACTCATTATTAAGCACACGAGTGTTTGTTTGTTCATCGGCATCAGGATATACAACACTTTCATCGCTGCATTGAACAATACTGGATAATGTTGGGGAAGGATCATCCTGAAAAACATGATCTCCTTCTACATGTCGAATAGCTTCCACAATTGTCTCAAGATTCGGTCTAGACGAACAATGTTTGTATGACTTCGATGGTAATACACTGTCAGATTCAGTAACGGCAGGAACTGCACCTAAAGTTATAGGAGCTAAGGAAATGACATTAGATGTCACAACAGGAATGGATGTTTCGCCAACACATGGAAGCAACACAGTTGCATTTTTTGTGAAAGCAATAGGAACATTTATAAGAACATTCGAATTCGTATCGCGAACTGACATCTGATATGAACTGTCACAGTCAGCACTGCTATTATACGTGACAGGGGCATTTAAATCGTTGTTCAAAACCATATCCGTAGCAGTAGGAGTTTCTTTTTTTATGCTTTCTAACACATTTGTATAATTTTCGCACTCATTGCCAGCCAAGTTCGTTTCAGAACATTTTCCAGACAATAACTGTGACTTCAGGTTCTTAATTTGATCTTCTAAGTTCATGCGCAAGCCTCGCTCTTGTTCCAGAGAAAGTTTAAGTTCAACAAGATTGCGTTTTAAATCATCTGCTCCAATATCATACCTTGGGCTTGGGATGCTAATTCCTTCATCTGCTGAATCGCTACCGTGCTTTTTACGCTTTGGCAAAGGAGAATCCGAACAACTTCCATCACTGTCATGATTGCTTGGGATATTTAACACCCTCCTCTTCAGCTGAGAGTTTTGTTCTAAAAGGCGGGCATTTTCCTGTTCCAAGGAGTATATGTAATCAGCTGTGTTCTGTAAAATGGCAGCTTTACTAAGATTCTCTCCTTCCCTTCTAGGTAGTAAAGTTCGTAATGACTGAAATCCTGCATTGATACTTTGCATCCGCCGCCGCTCATTGCTGTTGGCGATTTCCCGCCGAATTCTTTTTTCCTGTTCTAAAAGGCTTCTTGGTGATACAGGCCGGTTGCCAAGTCTGCATAAACTATCCACAACTTCTTCCTCCCGTCGTCGAAAATCATGGGGAAGCCGTTTTCTTTCATCATTCCGATGATAAAACGCCATAGCTGTCGAATCTTTCGCAATGATTAAAAATCAGAATTAACACTGATATTTTTTTCGTTATCAGAGTAAAATCCGTAGTAGTAGCACGCTATTACACCTCAATTCACGGTCTCGTCTTTTGTGCGGGAAAAGTTCACCAATGGCGGTGTCATATCCCTCCGCGCACGTGCTAAAAAATCTACTCAAAATATTGTCACATCACTGATTAAAGCATATAAGTTTCCTTAAAATTGTTAATAAATATTGCTTTGATTCATTTCGCAGCTTATTTTTAAAATAAACTCATAGTATGAATGGGACTATTTTTCTACTCGTAGTACTAATCCTACAGCTGCTAAATCAGCTGACTACACCTTACCTTGTCCGTTACTCAAGCACCGCGTCCCTAGGAAACAGCCAATCAGAGAGCGCGATGGACGTCATTTCCGCTGCATCTCTCTTTTGGCTTGGAATGAGAGCAATGCCTTTAACACTCCCATACCCGGCGGCTGCAATTAACAAATGCGTCTGTTCGAAAAGATGTTTCCTTGTAAAAAAAACACCTGGATGTGTTTGTGAAAATTTAGAACAAATGACATTCACGTGTTGAAAGTTATGGTCTCCTAAAACTTCATGCATATTTTTTCGGATAAATGATTAAAAATTTAAAATGCCCACCCCAACGATGGGGTGGGGGGGGGAGACCATTAAATAAAAGAAAAATTAAAAATAACGTGATTTTCCCCCCCTGAACGTGCACAAAAGTTTTTGCTGCATTTTTACAAACTGGTATTTTTTTACTATCATGGGGGACCATGAAAATGAAAGAAAAAAATAAAAAATAACGTGATTTTTTTTTTCTTCTTTTTCCTTTGAACGTGCATAAATTTTTTTGCTGTACTATTACAAATTGGTATTTTGTTACAAACTGGTCACAAAAATTTAACAATTATGTGCAAAGTTTAACTGTAAAGAGAAAATCAAAAATTGAAGTGATTATTTCGATTACTTAAAATTTACCACCGAAATTGTAGGGGAAATGTATCTTTGTATGAAAAATTTAAATTTATACAAAAATGATGAAAAATAGGTTACATTTTTTCATTTATATTGCTATTTAAAGACATTTTATTCATTGTAGCAATGACGAATTCGAGAAGGGGGGGGGGGCAAGTCGGCGTCCTTGCAGGCCCAACATTTTGAATTTTGCAGGGGACAAAAGTACAAATGTAAATTGCACCAAAAACCATATTTATTAACATGTAAATACATTAATTTTACGAAAACCGTGGGGGGTGGAGAGAATGATGGGGGCCTTGGGCCCTTTCTCTGCTTTGCCCCGGACGGCAACTTCTGGGGAGCGGCAAATTCACCCTATTTATGTGGGTTTTCTTTTCTTTTTTTTTTTTTTTTGCCGTGAATAAACTCATTATGACACGTAATAATTTTTTTTTTTTTTTTAAAGTGAATTCCTATCATATGAAGTTTCTTATCGAGTGTGGAAATTTAATATTTGCAACTCCAAACTCCAATAAACTATAGGGGGCTCTGCAGCCACTGTCTCATGGCGGATGAAAAAGGTAAAACAAACAAATGCTGTAACTTATAACTTGCTTTGAAGCTTTGTGAATGACAGTAATTTTTTTATAGTGTTTTTAGAAGCTTTCTTTTCTATTCTTCTGAAATATACATTACACCATAAACTGTCTGAAGCCTGTAATTTACCCCAAAGAAAACACGTGTAATGAACTGTTTTACCTTTTTCGGTAGTATTGTTATAATCACCGCAAGGTAGCGTATTCGAGCTCTGGAGTTGCGAATATTTAAATTGCTTTAAAAACTGGAGATAATGTTAATTTGAGAGCTTTAATACAAATTTTGACAAAAGGTTTATTCCCACACAGACGTGCTCATCTATGGGGGATCGTGGCGCAGACTGCGCCATTGAAATATTTAGGGCGTTGTTTTAAGGGGTATTTTTCTCATTTTTGGGAGGGTCTTGCTTTTATGGGGAGAGGGGTCTCCCCGATTTGAGAAGAGTGTGCCCTTGCCCTTGGGGACAAGGGTGCCCCCTGTCCCCAATTTCGCAGACATTTCAAATTTTTTTCCCCCTTTAATTGATTGAAACTGAAAAACTGGGGGGGGGGGGGGGGGATTTCGTGTCGGCAAAACTGGGGGAACACCTAATAAAAAACATTTTTCAAAAATGACCGTGATCAACAATGAATTTCTAAGGATTGATTACCAACATTTTAGCATGAAATTAGTTAAAAAACAATTATAATGCTCATTCTATTGGAACACTGGAACGAATTTTATCTGATGCAGAAAAGTCAGGGGTTTCTATGGATATTTCACTCTAATTTTTGCAAGCATTTTTTCGTCCTCATATTAGAAGATTTATACAAAACTGTTAACTAAAATTGAAATAAACTAATAATTAATAGTTAATTCATTAATTTTACTTTTGAATATTGCATTAACATCGAGTCTGAAGTTGCTGGGTCAAAATTAAGTTGCGAGATAAACAAGATGTACGGAGATTGTGAGTTAATAGTAGGAATTGAAAAACTTGAAGGAAGATGTGCAGTTTCAAGAATTGCCCTAGCTCAGAAAAATTGCAGATCTGGCTAAGTGAAAAAGGTAATACTCAAATAACGGCAGGAGCATAGGCGGATTTACTGGGGTGCCAGGGGGTGCGCAGCACCCCTAACAATTTTGTTTAGATATTGAAAATAATTAAAATTAATAATTTTTCATCCGGACACACAATTTAGAAAATAAATTTTCTCTAATTTACAATCCAAGTTAATTTGCTTGAAGACAAACTAAAAAAAAAAAAAAAACGCAGTTATATAATAAGCAGTTTATTGTGTAACCTGCGTGTGTCACCAAACTTCGCCAGTGCGAGAGAAATTTTGCAACGTATAAAGAAGAAGAGTACTTTTATCCATTTGAAAAAAAAAGATAAATTAATACAATTCTTAAATTATTTAGTATTTAATGTTGTATTATTGAATAATTGTATACTCTGTAACTGAATATTTATGAGTACAAAGTACAATCAGTACAATTTCTTTTACATTGAAACAACCATGGCTAATAAAGTCAAAAAAAAAAAAAAAAACATTGCTGTTGTTATATACTTTATTAAAAATCATTAAAACTGTTTCAAGTTCTTCACATCTTTCAGTAAACTGCTATAAAATGTCCGCTGAAACCACTTAAAAACCAGCATTTTTGAGGTAAATTTTCAAAAGAAAGCCCCCCCCCCCCCACGTCCCACTAGATCCATGTAATTGTTGCACCCCCCAGAATTCGCAGCCTAAATCCGCCTATAAGCAGGAGCATGACAATATTATGAGACTTTTCAAATTTAGTATGAACATACAGTACAAATTCGATTTAACGGGACCCGATTTAACGATTTCCTCAATTTAATGCTACATTTCACTGATCCGGATTTAATTGCATTGGATGTCTATGCTCCTCAATTTAACAATATCCTTGATTTAACGACGACTTTTTCCAGCCCCTTGGCAATCGTTAAATCGGGGTTATACTGTATTTAAATTATTATTCGCAAGGAAGCAGTGTTAAATTTATTTCCGGATTGATCAAGGTCCTTCGTTCCCTCTTAAACACGTATTTTATTTTACTAGTGTTCGCCCAGTGGTCGAAATTCGACCATATTCATAAATGAATAGTTGCGAAAACTTAAAAGAATTAAACTATTTCCGACATTTTTATTTCTACTCTTACTCATGCATATCTGGAAACACAAAATTTTTTTTATGTAAACACACAATACCAAATAGTAATAATTTATTCCAATTTTGCTTTTTGTCTGTTAATCTCAAAATAAATGGATGAAAGGGCAAGGGGATATTTTGGTAATGGGGTCGCTTCCGAAATTTTAAAAGTGTGTGTGTGTGTGTGTGTTTTTTTCTGCAACAGCATGTTTACAAACATAGGTTTCAACCATTTTTCAAATAATTTGAAAAAAAATTAATGTTTTTAACAATTATTTTAATAGGTGCGCAGATTGAAATTCATTTTTTACGCTTCTGCACATGGCATCAAAAGTGATGAAATGCCATTCACTGGTGCCATTAGCGCACGTTGCAATTTATCATAACCTGGAAACGCGGTGGACAGCAAAGCGTAAGCATTTAGCGCGGCAATGGAGTAGCGCGCCAAAGTACATCACTTGTAACGTCATAAAGACCACGATTTAGTTCCAAAATCGAATATTTAAAAAAAATAATTAAAAAAAAAATAACTGTTCAGAAAATAAAAGTTTTTTCTGGTTCTACGTATTTTTTTTTTTTTTTTTGCTTATTCTATCAATTTTAGTGATTAAAAGTAGTACTTTTGACTGAAGAAAAGAACCCCATTGAGAAATTAGTGTAATCGTCAAATTTCTTGGCTTAAATAATTTTATTTTGGATACCATGTTGCTTTGTACTAACCCTATGCAAATAGATATTTCCATACTCTTTGTTTGCGTATGCAAAGGAAAAACATTTTTCGCGCAGGCATTGGGAACAAAAAAATTTGACGCCAATGGATAAAAATCGCCAATTATCCAATTTTCGAAATCTTCCCGTATGAAATGAAGTATCAAAACTCAGTTTATACTTAAAACTTCTGTGTGAACAATATCTTTAAATACACTCCTGTTTGTGAAAATTGCAACACCACGACGGACTTAAGCGAGTGAGCTGAAAATTGCAGGAAATGTAAAGTAGGGCATGATATGCAAATGATTAGAATTGCAGACAGGTAGCGCATGCGTATGCTGAGCAGCGCCCT
The DNA here is from genome assembly GCF_026930045.1 of Uloborus diversus. Classification (NCBI taxonomy): domain Eukaryota; kingdom Metazoa; phylum Arthropoda; class Arachnida; order Araneae; family Uloboridae; genus Uloborus; species Uloborus diversus. The sequence continues at coordinate 35,521,647 of NC_072735.1, read as the reverse complement.
CTGAACGGCGGATCGAACCGAATATAAATAGACGGCTGTAGCGAGGCGTGTATGATTATCTGTGGTTACATACTAAACGTTAACTGAATCTTTACTATGCCTCTTCGACGAAAGACAGCGAAATTTGAGCAAATTTCGGAGTTTGAACGGGGCAGAATCGCCGGCCTTCGTGAAGCTGCATTGTCTTATCGTGCAGTGCAGCTCGTGTGCAGCGTAACAGCAGCCGAATCATGCGTGTTTGGAAGCAGTGGACGGACGAGGGTCGGACTGCTCGGAAATCCGGGAGTGGACCCCGACATGTGACGTCAGTTCGCGATGACAGACACCTGGTGCGTATGTCGCTGACGGGTCGCACAGCTTCTTCTAGACAATTAACAGCACAGTCGTCAACTGCTACAGGTGTTTCATTGTGTGCTTCATCAATTCGGAGACGTCTGCTGCAGCGTGGGCTGCGCGCAAGGATGCCTTTATACAGGATTTCTCTCACGCAAAACCATCACCGCCTGCGGCTACAATGGGCCAATGTGCATAGGAGCTGGCGTGCTGATTGGCAGCAGGTCGTCATTTCTGACGAATCCCGCTTTAATTTGTGACACCATGATGGCCGAATTCGTGTCAGGCGTTATGCCGGTGAACGGCACATTCCGGAGTGCATTGTTGAACGCCACAGTGGACGAACACCCGGAGTTATGGTCTGGGGTGCCATAGCATATCATAGACGATCACAATTACTACGAATCGAAGGCAATTTAAACAGTACCCGATACAAAACGAAGTTTTACAGCCCCAAGCTATTCCTTTTCTGCAAGGATTGCCAGGGGCTGTATTCCAACAAGATAATGCCCGTCCTAATGTCGCCAGGACTGTCAAATCCTACCTTGATTCGCAGCGGGTGCAGCTTCTTCCCTGGCCTGCATATTCCTCCGATTGAACATGTGTGAGATTTGATTGGGTGGCGTCTCGCTCGTGATCCTCGTCCTGTTGCTTCGACAGACGAACTTTAGTTGCGCATACAAACACTATGGAATACTCTTCCGCAGGCAGATATTCAAACTTTCTTTCACTCCATGCCGAGTCGTGTAGCAGCTCTTATTGCGGCGCGTGGTGGCCACACAAAATACTAATTTCTATCTCTTTTTATTGTTTGCTTGGTTTGAAAATGTAATCATTTATTTATACCATTACCACTCAATTGTGTATTAAATTTCTTTCAACTATGTTGCTTCCTTCATGGTGTTGCAATTTTCACAAACAGGAGTGTATTAATAGGCAAGCCATTTTCTTTCGGTACCGATTTCTCCTCTGTTTGTGAACCGATTTCTTTCATTCTTTTTTTGTTTAGTAGCTCTTGCCGAGTTTCAGTGTCATTAATAAAATTTTTTGAAATCGAAAGCTAATTAACAGAGATATTATTTAAAAATGCATTTTCGTCCTAAATGGCCCTTTCTACGCGAACAGATGGTCCTTTTTTTTCGAATTTGATACGGTTGGAAAGATCTTTAAAAAATACTCCGAACGAAGAAATTGTCAGAGCGCCCAAGGTCCAATAACCTAAATCCACTAGAAAAAAAGTTACAAGCGTTTTTTAGTTAGCGAAACTCAAAAATTTTAATTTTATCTCTTTTCCATTGTTGAAATTCATTGTTGGAAGCTTAAAACGTTAAGTTTTAATTCATTTTTTAAACAGTATTTTCTACAAGAAAAATTAATTTCAATGCTTCGAGCTTGGTATGTTTGGAAAGCTCGCAAAAAATTCCTTGAAACACGTTCAACCCGGTTGAGCCGCTAAGTTGACTAGAAGCAATTATAAGGTAGTGAAAAATTCATTTTTATTTGCTTTTTCCGGCAACATACTTAGCGTGAAGTAATTGCTGGATAATTCGCAACTCCACGGATATATGGTGGTAATTTTCTTTTTAATTGATCTTCCATTATTTCTTTAAACTTATCGAATTCTGTAATCTTTCTACAATTTTAATCCACACATGATAAAAAATAAAAATGTTTTATAACTGACATTCGAAATCTCCATAAGGGTTTCTTAGCTTGCACAAAAACAAAATTATAACCCTAAACAAATTTTTGGTGAAGCTCTTCAGCTGATAATGTAAGCAATAAAGTTAAGTTGGCGCACTATTTTGGCGATGAAAATTCTCAGCGTTAAACATTTTTCATTTTGTTCTGCGAAAATCTATATTCTCGGATTAATAGAAATAAAGCTACTTTGATACAGTTGCAGCAGCTATCTCAAAGCGATAGAAGAAGAAGGAGAAAATATATTCGAGAAAATATTTTGCATACTGTCCTTTCCAACTAAATGCCGCAGTAAAATAAGGTTAGTTAAATTAATTATCTTTAAACTAGGCAGAGATGGAAGCTCTAATTCTTCTGCTAATGTTATCAAATCTTTTTTTTCAAGCTTAAGATTTAAAAAAAAAAACGATATTTTTACAAATTCACACAAAACAATAAAAAGAAAAATTACCTGGTGTAACGTTATCCTCTTTCAAAAAAAGAAAAATGCATCGAACAGACGGGCAATAACGAAAACTAACATTATTTTGAGAAACTCGAGAATACCATTTAGGGACGAAACAATCTGTTGCTGAATGCAATCTGAGATGCATCGAATTCGGGCTATGTTTACCAACAGACACACGTGGAACGCAATGTTTTACCTTTTTCTTTAATTTTGTAAATCACCCCAAGGTAGCGTATTCGATCCCTGGATTTGCGAACAAGCGGTGGCTTGAATCTTTCGTTACAACATAAATTCTTTTTCGTAAACAATGCTAGACTTTAGGTGCTCTTAAACGTAAATATTCTCGTTAGTCTTATTTTCACTATTGTTTTAAAAAAACTGATTTGATTGCTTGCCGTGTTTCATAAATTAATTGATGGATGCGAATTTTTTTTCTCACTACCATTCCATTTGTAGAAACAAGAAACTCAACAAGTATGTGTCCTATCGCAATTCGTGGTTGCGAGGAACATAATTTGAATTCAAGATGTTAAAATAATAATAATAATAATAATAATAATTTAATTTATCTTGAATTTGAATTATGTTTTTTGCAATCACGAATCGCGAAAGCCTGTTTGTTGGGTTTCTTGTTTCCACAAATGGAATGGAACAGAAATGACTAAGAAATTTGCATCCGTCATAAAATTTTGACTTAATTTTCTAAAATAAGTAATTTAACGTGTATCCGTAAAAAAGAGGTGGTGATTAGGATGCGGTAATAAAGATAAAGATTTTATGGCCGATATCCACCAGTACACTTATAATAAAGATTATTTATAGCGTATACCGTCATGTATTTTTATTTCTGATCAATCTTAAATGATGAGAACTAGTTATCTCGAAATTTTGTATGAAGATGAAGTTTTGCTGTTTAAGTTCATCTATATTAGATGTTTTTTTTTTCTGAAAAACGTAATTTTACACGCAGAAACCTTTTTTTCGTTTTTTTTTTTTTTAATTTAAAGTTTGCCTGAGTTAAGCCCTGAAAAAAATATGAATAAAATAAAACCACAGATGATTTGTAACTACGACGATAACAATTTTTCTCCCTAAATAAATATTAAAAACAACCGTCGTCGTGGCAATCTGAAAAACCAGAGCAACATCAAATTTGGTCCAATGAGTATAATAAGCAACTCGTGATTACCTAAGAAATCCCCTGACATTAAACAAAATATTTTTTGAAAAAAAAAAAAATATATATATATATATATATATATATATATATATATATATATATATATATATATATATATAATATATATATATATATATATATATATATATATATATATATATATATATATATATATATATATATATATATATATATATATATATATATATATATATATATATATATATATATATATATATATATATATATATATAATATATATATATGTTTAAAAAATATTATTCGATTTGAATTTAAAAAAAAATCCATTTATTTAATGATGTTCGGGGGATGGAAATTAGAGGTTCTCAAAACAAAACGACAAACCACTTCGATAACCCCCCCCCCCCCACCAGCGCCATTTAAAAATTAATAAAACTTTGAGCTCATAAATAGCACTTGCTAAGTCTTTTCAACCGTTAATATTGCCCCCCTGATAACAAGAGTCAAAATAAATTTAAACCTATTAACATATTTTGTACATTTGCATACGTGCCCTTACAAGCTCACTCGCTGACGTCATAAAATCTACGAAAATCTTGATTTTTCAAAACTTCATAACTTGGTCAGTTTTGGTCGTAGAAGAGTGATTTGTTTTTAGCTGTAAATGTTAGTGTGTCTGGAATGTTTTACTAAATATCATTGCTAGGACTGGGCGACTGTATAAAAAGTTAAATTTTGTAACTTTTTCAAAATGTGATTTTTTGACAAAAATTTCATGAATTTCGAGTCCTATATATATAGTTAATTAAAAAAGAACACAAAAAACACACAGCATATTTTGAGTAAAAGTATTTTTCTTTACCAAAGAAGTAATACTGGAGTCGAGCCTAGAGTGGGTAGAATACATTTTAACTCACTGGTTTCGAATTCAAGGGAACGTATTGTCGCGATTCGTCCACGAATTCTTCTTTGGTCGAATCAATAATAAACATTTTTTTAAAACAATGTGTAGGCTCACCTTTAAGAGTCATTTTGATCCAGGAACCTATTTGCGAAATAACAGAACTCTTTTTCAGCATATTAAAGAAAACCAAAATGAAAGAAATCATATGATAGTTCTTGAAAAAAACCATGATTATTAATGGAAACGGCATGTCGTATCAATATGTTATCTCAACGGTATCATGCAGGGTTGGCCAGATTGGACCCAACTGGGTCGGACTCAATGGGTTTTTTTGAAAAAACCCATTTAAAAAAACCATTATTTAGTCCACTTTTGGGTTTTTTAATTTTCTGAGAAGCTTTTAAAAAAATTAATTTAAATACTTTCACAATTTAAACTTCTTTTTCATTTCTTCTTCACCACAGACATTGGACATAAAAAATGAATTTTTTGAAATAGTATTTCTCAACTCTTAACAGCATTAAAAAAATGTTTCAAAGATTTTAAATAAATATATTTAACTTTTTTCTTTAACTGATAAATAAATGGACTCAAATTATTTTGACTAAGTCCTGTCACGTCTGATTTTCTCAATATTTGCAGATTGTACAGAGGAAACTACTCTAGCTAAAACGCTTTCATGTGAATTATTTTCTGCAAAACCAACTAACAGGTCACAAATCTCGAATAAACAAGGTATATTTTTTAGAAATTAACAGGTTTTACAAACGGTCGGGCAGAAAACAGAACAGGATGTACAGTATTTTCATTATCTTACGAAAAAGTTTAATATTTCTTAATTTGTACACAGAAACAGAAAAACTGGCAACATAAAATTGTGAGAAATATCTTGATTAAGCTGGAATTCAGTAAAAAGGGAGTAAAAACTACTTGAGGATCTACAGTAGTTTTGCATAACAAAATGAAATACAGGAAAGTAAAAATGCAAAAAAAAAAAAAGTAGTAGCAATTAAAAACGAACAATAGATTTTTCTCACTCGAGAAGTAACTTTGCCCTAACTGTTGGTAATCATGAAAACTAAAAAATCTGAAACTTCACCATTCTTGGGTTTTGTCGTCTTTTATACTTTTCTTCAGAAAACGCTGAATTTTAACTAGTTTTCCAGCTTTTTTACCCCAAGACAATTTTTGCGCTTTGTCCATATACTTACGCTATAATATGCTACAAGTACCCCACATTTTCCCTAAAAAAAGACAAAAAAACCCACATTTCTTTAAAAAAACCCAGTTTTAGTTCGGTTTTTTTGGGTTTTATTTAAAAAAACCCAAAAAACCCTGGGTCCATGGGCTTTTTAAAAAAACCCGGGTTTTTGCCAACCCTGGTATCATGGCTTTAAGAATAAATCAACCACTGCTTTGAAATTCACACAAAAATAATTTCTGAATTTTTCAATTCAACTTATATGTTACGAAGCTATGATTTTCTTAATCAAATGATATATTTATAGTTAAAATATAAATCAATTTATAAAAACTCAATGAGATAGGGGCACTTGCGCAATTACATATCGCACGACCCCGCAACGCGGAAGGGCCCGGAAAATTTTTGAGCTTTGTTTTTATTCAATTTTATAAATAATTTCCGTAAATCAAACTTAGTTTGAAAAGCTTACATTGGTTCTAGGGCCCCCTAGAACCCCAGAACTTTTCGTAGTGGACCCCCGATTGAGATATCAGGAGCCCCAGGCGAGACATTTTTTCGGGGCCCTCTTGTAGCCAAACATTACATTTTTTCCATTTGCTGAAACAGTTTAAACCAATTTGAGACTCCCAAATAGCAGGGGCCCTAGACCACGGCCTGTTCAGAAACCGGCCTATGAGTGAAAAAAATAAAATAATAGTTTAAAAAACTAAAAAAAACACGCTTTCGTCGCAAAATGAACTAAAAAGTGAAAAATAATCTTTGAATGATAGTAGTTGACCAATCACTTAATTTTAATGTAGTACAAAAAAGCGTGGGGTGCTGTCTATTTACATTTTTGCTCGGACAACAAATGGAAGAAATACAAGATAACTGATAAGAAGACTCCCACGCTTTTTTATATTACATTAAAATTAAGTGATTGGTCAACTACTATCATCCAAAGATTATTTTTCACTTTTTAGTTTATTTTGCTACGAAAGCGTGTTTTTTTAGTTTTTTGAACTATTATTTTATTTTTCTGTTTTTTAGTCTTATGTTGGAGAATTATCAGGTAAAATTGCACACTCAACCCTGTTTTTATGAGGTCTTTTTTTTTTTTTTTTTTTTTGTGCGGAAAATTTGAATCAGATTGGGACTTAATTGATGAAATTATTTATAAAACGAGTGCGAGGTAATAATCGAGTTAAGGCAAGTGGCCCGATCGGGAGCTACTGTGAGTCATCGATGTATGTTTGCGGAAATCATATTTATATTACTTTGAAATTTTAGATGCATTTGAATAAAAGTTTTGTTCAACAATGGTCTGATCAACAATGAATTTCCAATTGAAGGCTCACCTAAATTTTGGCATGAAATTAGTTAAAAACAATTGTATTTCATGTTCTAATCACCTTGGAACATTGGAACAAATTTTGTCTGATGCAGAAAAATTAAAGGTTTTTTGTAGATATTTTTAAATAATTTTAGTGAGCATTTTTTAATGTATTTTTAAAATTTTTTCCTTTTTCACATTGTTGGATTTATGCCAAAATATTGATTAAAATTGGAGGAAACTAACAATTAAAAGAGTTAATTAATTAATTTGATTATAGAATATTGCATTGTCATCGAGTCTGAGGTCGCATGCCAAATTTCAAAAGAATCCGATCGCAGGAAGTGGGCGAAGTTTGAGCTGAAAGATTCCGTTACAAAATAAATACATACATACATACATACATACAGGTGAAGCTAATAAAAGCGTGTTAAATAAAAGCGTGTTAAAAAGGAGGCGCACGGCTCACTTTCTATGTGCGAAAACCAAACCTTGACACGGTACGGAGCAAAAAGTGGAGATAAGGGAAAATTCCTGAAAAAGAAGAAAAAAATCCTGACCGTAACCGTAAGGGATACTGAAAAAGACAGTCAAAAGAAGTTTTTGTGTAAGATCGGAATTGCGTGTGTGGGGGGGGGGGGGGAGGCGAGGGGCTCGGAAGAGGCCCGAAAACTTTTGAGCTTTGTTTGTATTCAATTTATTAATTTGTTCCATAAATTAAACTTTGTTTGAAAAGCTTATATTGGTTTTGGCGCCTCCCTAGGTCTATAATATCTAGATCGTCTAAAATTGAATTTTTGGAGTAACAGTAAAAAAAATTCCGGGGAGAGCCCTGAAAACCTTCTCTTCTTATTATTTTTGAATATGGTCCACGCTTGCTTTTCTAGGGCTTTTATTTAGAAAAATTTTCGGGCCCTCCGTCATTCCAATATCACCGAAAATCGCCTTGAATTTGAGTCTTTAAAACTTTGATTTAAATAAAATCCCGGGAGAGCCCCGAAATCTTATCTTTCTTTTCAGGTCATCAATGGCAATTCAATTTCAGAAGTTCAATTTTGAAAATTTTCCGGGGGATAGCCTGCGATCCCCCGTTTCTTTAAAATTATCGAAGATCATCTAAAATTGGCGTTTTTGGTAGCTTCAATATCAAAAAAATTCCTGAAGTCTTTATCTTTCACCCCATTCTCTTTATATAACATCCTAAAAACGCATTAGTGTACCACTTTTGAGCTGTTAAGGCAAGGGATGAGGAGGTTTGGAACTCAGCCTCGAAATTTTCCGAAATCGAAGTGCCAAAAATGTAACTTAAAGATGGCAAACAATCGCATTTTAAATACTTCAGTTTCAAAAAATTACAAAGACGGTCCCAAAACTTTCCCTCTTTTTATTATTGCGTTTTTGGAACTTCAATTTCAAAATTCTAGAGCAGAGTCCCCAATTTAATCTTTTCTTCTAACGTCATCAAAGGTGGCCTACACGAGCATTTTCAGGAGTTCCATATAGAAATTTTTTTTGCCCCCCCCCAATTTAATTTCTTCTTCTAACGTCTTTAAAAGTGGCCTACAACTGCATTTTTAGAAGTTCCATTGATAAAAATTCCTCGGGAAGTGCCCCCAACACCATTTTATTAAATTAACAAAGATTTGTCCAAAATTTTATTTTTGGAACGTTAATATGATGAGATTTTCGGAAAAATCCCTCAGTCCTCCCCCAAAGGTGGTACACAATCACGTGGGTAAAAACTTGCGTAAAATTTACTTGTAAGACACCCAAACCTTCCATCCTCCTAACATCACTAAAGAACGTATAAAATGGCAATTTTTTTGGAAAATTCAAAAAATTCCTTTAGGCAGAGTTCCGAATCTCATCCTTTCAACTAATGTCTTCAAGGGGGGCCTATTGCATTCTTAGAAGTTCAATTTTGAAAAAATTCCGGGGATAACCCCCGAGCGCAGTTGTTTTAACGTCATCAAAGATCTTCTAAAGTTGCGTTTTCGAACTTCAGTAATAATTCCAGGAAGAGAGTCATTGACCCTTTCCATTATGTTACAAAAAAGACTTACAATCACGCTTTTAAAATTTCCAATTCGAAAAATTTAAGACGAAAAGCCCTGAACCTTCATTATTCCAAATAAAGTCTAAAATTCCGTTTGCTAAACTAAAATTTTAGAAACTTCCCCGATCCCATATATTTGTACTAAGTATTATATTTACAATTAAATTCATACTGCTTTTTTTTTCTCCTCATTGTGGCGAGCTCTCCAGATTTCGGCCGCTAATGATCCCTTTGTAAACTAAAAACTCAATATGCCCCCCTTCTCTCCCCCCCCCTCTCTCTCTCTCTCTCTCTCTATATATATATATATATATATATATATATGTGTGTGTGTGTGTGTGTGTGTGTGTGTGTTTGTGTTTTTATGTGTGTTTGAAAATAAATTGCGAGCCGGAGAAAGTTGAAAAATTGTACTACAAATATAGATTAATATGATTTTTAGTAGAGGGAGCCCAAACAGGGCGTGCACAGAAATTTTGAGACCCGTCAGAAATGACTTTTCCCGGCCCCCTTCCGTATTGTTTATCCCTATATTTCACCCCTAGTGTTAAAAATATTGGACCCCCTTCAGGCTCGGGCCTGGGCCAACAAGTGTTCCTTCTCTCCTCCCCCCCCACTGTGCACGCCCCTGGGCCCAAAGCCAGATTTTGCAGGTGGGCCGAAAAGTTGAAGTTACGCTACGCGTAACGGTTTATTTAATAACATTGCCTCCGTGTTATATAATCATAATGACAATGTTCCTAATTAAAACTGCTCATTGTATAGCATCTCAGTGAGATTATATTGGGTTTGTATTTCACTGGTTTGAAACGATAAAGTTGTTTTCCGTCTACATTCAAAATGTACATATTAGTGCAGCATAATATTCATGTACTTAGAAGTAGATTTATTGACCTAACGGAATCCTTAAGGAAAAAAAAACATTTAAAAATAAAGTCATGACAACAAAATTATGAAACATCGAATATGGGTGGGGGGGCTATTCAATTTCGCGGGCCCCTCCAAAAGATTTTTCTGCATCCGCCCCTGGTGAAACCACAGAAATAGCGATTCATAAGATTTTAGAATAATTCAAAACAATTTTAAAGCGTTTTCCAACTCATAAAAACTTCAATTTCCTTGTGTGCGTGTTTCTTTGTGTGTGTGCCTTTGTGTCTATGAGCTTTATATCAAGTAAAATTTAAATGGATGTTGAAATTTCATTTCCTGCATATTAATTTATTATTGCAAGAACAAAATAATTTTGTGATATTACAAAAAATGCATCATTGTTTTGTAGAACAGCGTTTCTTTCCCAGAAAGGTTAACAACCTCCTAAATTTGAAGTGTTTTCGTATTCTCTATTACGCAAGAAATACAATTCTTGTTAGTATTTCGGACTTTGTTCAGAATAATTCCACTAGATGGCAATACATGTTCTACAAAAAGCGGAAACTTGTTCTATAAATTTATTGTGACAAATTTAATGCTATCTATTGTGAATGAGGATTTTGATCTTTTCAAACTTACACTTACATTTGAAATGTTATCGTTATCCTAATATTTGTCTGCGCAACTCCCACATTAAATTCCTCTGAACTCCTGGATGACGATGTATAGCGAAGAATTTATGAAAAAGAATTGCGATATAAAACAAATAACCATAAAATTCCCAAACGTTGTTCCTTTGTGCACCATCCGTATGTATTTATTTTAATTATAGTTGCAAATCAGGCCAGGGCCGAAGCCAGGGGCGGACTGGGTCTCGCACGAGGGCGCCAACCTCGGCCTCCAGAGGGTGGAAAGAAAACAAAAAGGTACAGGAAAAAAACACAAAAGTGAAAAAAAAAGAAAGAAAGAAAGAAAGAAGAAGAAAAAAAAAAGAAACGATGCACACAGGTTCACATGTTTAAAAAAAAAAGAAAAAAAAATTGGCGAAGTGAAGTCCCAGAAGTCGGAAAGGTTTATGTGCGGAAAAAAAAGTTGCTTCAAAAAATAAAAGAACAAGGTAAATTTAAAAAACAATTAAATAAACATGAAAAAAAAATTAAAAAAGGTGTTCGAGCTTGAGGGCGCATCGGCCCGCCCGTCTCCGTACGCACCTGGTCGAAGCTTTAAGTTTTGATCCCCCTTCATCCGGCAAAACATCGGCTGCCCCTCTCCCCAAATTACGATTAATTGAAACTGATGATAATGATTGTTATTTGTTTTTAACTGCTTCAATATTATTCAGTATTTCTAATGTAATTACGTAGTAAATGTTATGGAACAAATTAGAAAAGGTCTATATTCCTTTTGAGCAATCACGAATTCCTTCCTCACTTGAAATTAATTGATGTTTATTTGATTTTTCGCATTACCTTGTGACGACAATAATAAGTCTAGATCGTTGTTTTTAATAGTAGAATTTATTTAGGGAGACGAATTTTCGTCGTCATGGTTACAAATCGTTTGCTGTTTTTGTTCATTTTTTTTTTCATCAGGGCACAACTTAGCTGATTTTACATTCTAAAACGTTTTTTTTTTATTTTCTTTGTGTGTGTGTGTGTCTGTATGTGTGCAAAATCACGTTTTTTCAAGGAAAACACCTGCATATAGAAGAAATTAAGTAACAAAATTTCATTTAAGTACAGAATTTAGTTTAAAAAAGGGGTTGTTTCCTTCAGTCAAAAGTAGTACTTTTTGTCACTGAAATTGGTAGAATAAGCAAAAAAAAAAAAAAAAAAAAAACATGGACTCAGAAAATATTTTTATTTTCCAAACAGATATTTTTTAATTATTTTTTTTAAATGTCCGATTCTTCAAACAAGGCGTGGTCTTTATGACGTCACAAATGATGCACTATGGCGCATCTTTCTACCGCATTTCCACGTTATGATAATCAAGAAGCGAATTACAATTGCGCTTTACGCTTGCTATCAACCATTTCGTTGCCAATACACGTGAGTAAAAATGCGAATTAAATATTTTGGCAACACTGAATGGCATTTCATCATTTGTGATGTCCGGTAGAAGCGTTAAACAATGAAAGAGCACCGATTTAAGTAATTTTTGAAAAATATTTAACTTAAAGAAATTATTTGAAAAACGGTCAGATTCTATGTTTTTAAGCATGCTCTTTCAGAAAAAAAAATACTTTTAAAATTTTGGAAACGACCCCATTCCCAGCATTTAAGACTGATAAGAAATAAACGTACTATTACGGTATGCGCTGCAAATATAATCTGAATGATAAGTGTACGGGTGGAAAATTGGCCAAATAACTATCTTTATTACCGCCTTCTAATTACCATTTCTTTTTAATGGATATGTCTCGCATTACATGACCTAGAAAATCACCAGTCAAAAAAGACAGGAACGAATTTCTTTTCCATTTCCATTCCATTCCATTTGTAGAAACAAGAAACCCAACGAATGGGGTCCTGCAGCAAATGTACCGTTTATTTCAAAAAACAGTCAAGGGAAAAACTCTTAAAATTTCAAAAAAAAAAAAAAAAAACATTTTAATCTAAGTATAAAAAAAATTCTATAGGGATTGCAATGTTTTAAACTAAAAAGGATACATGTTTAGGTTGTAATCATCATTGAATAATTTAATATGGTAAAAAAGAGGTTTTGCTAAAATTAGCAATTTTGTTGCTTGACTGGTTTTAGAAAAAGCAATCACGAATTGCTTATTGTTTTCATTTGACCTTTGAATGACGTTCCTATGATGTTATCCCCCCCCCCCGTCTTCCTCTGCAGCACCACCATCGATCGGCCCCTCCCGATGCTCCGCCTCTAGCGAAAACCGTCTCCAGGTTGCGTCCATATCTTACATACACTCGCCTACATACACGCACGCCTACATACACGCACGCCTACACAAACACGCCTACATACGCGCACGTACACAGGCATTCACGCCTACACACACACGAGTACATACTCATACACACACGCGCACGTACATACACACACATACGCCTACATACACGCACACACGCCTACATACACGCACACACGCCTACATACACACACAAGATCGTGATTGCAAAAAACATAATTTGAATTCGAGATGACAAATTTTCAAAATTTTTTAATTATTTTCTTTTTTTCCCACCTTTCTTTTTTTTTTTTTTTTAATGTTAAAGTTTGGCTCTTTTTGGGATTAATTTGACTGAACTGGTGAATTTAGACTGCTACGAGTGAACTTGAAATCTTTTTGCATCACCAATTAAATGCACCAAAATAGACTGAAGCAGTATGTTACCGCCCTTAAATCAGGGCTAAAGCAGAACTACACGCAATATACCGAGAGCTTGGTAATCACACCCAGAGACTGCAGTTTCGTCCTTGTTATGGCCTCATGAGTCTAGACTAGTGAATTACAGAGCTAAAGGCAGATGACATCTCTTTGAGGCTGATAGTGCCAACAAACTGGTTACGTCAGCTGCCAGCTTGGTTTTTCACAATTATCTGTGGCTAATTGGGTTTTAAAAAAAATGGCTAGTTAAGTGTTTTATTTAGTCTCCAAAGTAAGACTTTTAGTAGACTGGTGGCAAGTGATAATTTTCAGGTCTGGCTATGGAGCCCAGCAAATGTAGAACCGGTAGAGATTACATGTTCTTCACTTAACAACTGTAGTTAATAGTTTTTGAAATAAGTTTTTTTTTTTTTTTAATTTTTTTTTCGTAGCAGCTCGCTTTATTATGGGCTACGAGCTTCAACGTTCGAGTGGACTGAAGTTGTTTCGAAAATCGAAAGTTTCGAATTGTGAATGAAAATGGTGCTTTGTGTTAAATGTGTATTTTCCTTGCGGAGGGGGGGGGGTAGAGAAAAGAAATGTGTGTCATAAAGACACACGATAGAAGTGAAACTTTTATCTTTTCTTTTTTTTTTTTTTTTTGCATTCTAAACTGTCACTTACCCGCACATTTTCTCTCACACCACGCTATTGCTCTTTCTGCGCCTGATTTAGGCATTTTCACAACAAAATTGCATATTTTAATACAGAAAAAAAAAATAATAGTTTAAAAAACTAAAAAAACACGCTTTCGTAGCAAAATGAACTAAAAAGAGAAAAATAATCTTTGGATGATAGTAGTTGACCAATCACTTAATTTTAATGTAATACAAAAAAGCGTGGGGTGCTGTCTATTTACATTTTTGCTTGGACAACAAGTGGAAGAAATTCAAGACAACTGATAAGAAGCCCTCCACGCTTTTTTGTATTACATTAAAATTAAGTGATTGTTCAACTACTATGATCCAAAGATTATTTTTCTCTTTTTAGTTCATTTTGCTAGCGTGTTTTTTTAGTTTCTTAAACTTTTTTTTTATTTTTCTGTTTTTTAGTCTTATGTTGGAGAATTATCGGGCAAAGTTTTTTTTTTTTTTGTGCGGTATATGAAAATTTGAATCAGATTGGGACTTAATTGACGAAATTATTTATAAAACGAGTGCGAGGTAATATCTTATAGTTAAGACAAGAGCACCCCAATGGGAAGTTATTGTGAGTCATCGATGTATGTTTGCGGAAATCATATTTATATTACTTTGAAAATTTGAGATGCATTTGAATAAAACTTTTGTTCAACAATGATCTGATCAGCAATGAATTTCCAATTGAAGGCTCACCTAAATTTTATCATGAAATTAGTTAAAAACAATTATATTTCATGTTCTAATTACCTTGGAACATTGGAACAAATTTTGTCTGATGCAGAAAAATTAAAGGTTTTTCTAGATATTTTTAAATAATTTTTGCGAGCATTTTTTAATGTATTTTTTTAATTTTTACTTTTCCACATTGTTGGATTTATGCCAAGTTGGCGGAAACTAACAATTAAAAGAGTTAATTAATTAATTTGATTATAGAATATTGCATTGTCATCGGGTCTGAGGTCGCGTGCCAAATTTCAAAAGAATCCGATCGCAGGAAGTGGGCGAAATTTGAGCTGCAAGATTCCGTTACAAGATACATACATACATACATACATACAGGTGAAGCTAATAAAAGCGTGTTAATAATATATCACACACAACAAGAAAAAGAAACGATACTCGAAATCCGCTTTTTAATTATTGCCAAAAACAATGAAACATATTAGTAAGTATAAAGTCAATTTTGTTTAAAAAAGTTAACGAACTAATTTCAAGGTTGAACTTGAGCAACGTGGATGACTTGAGTAGCTTAATTTCAGCCTTGAAATTAATTCGTTAAATTTTTAAACAAAACTATAAAAAAACTCATTTTTTATTGTTTTGACAATGATTAAAAAGAGGAAGCATCTGGTGTAAAAGGATTAAGTTTTAAAGGATTTTTTTTCTGGTGTTAAGTTTTACATTATTTCTTTTTTTTTTTTTACAATTTTGGCGCTTTATTGTGAGAAGATGGTTTCATGTTCAGTTTTCGAAGTAATGTCCATCGTTGGCCACTACCTTTTCCCATCCTTCTGGTAATTTTCGGATGCCTATTCGAAAAAAACGATGCGTCTTTTGATGCAATCCACGAATTGATCCAATTTTGGACTTCTCCAAAAAAAAGCAGAAGTGCTGATCCTCAAGAGCATGTGTCATCGCGGAAAACAAATAGTAGTCGTAAAGGGTAACGCCTGGGCTATTTTGCGGGTGGGGTAGGATTGCCCATTTCAGGGTATCGAGGTCTGTTTGACAGACGGTGCAGCATGTGGCCGATCTTTATCATGTTGTGAAATTACCTTGCTGTTGTTCTCCTTATATTGTGGCTGTTTTTATCGCAGTGCTCGGTTCAAACGCATTAATTGAGTTCGGTAAAGTTGTTTGGGGGGCACCAGTCTTCGTTCAATATAGACTGCAACTCGGCATCTTCAAACTTTTGTGGCTATCCATCGTGCTCTTTGTCATTGGTATCAACATCACTACTTCTAAAACGTCTATATCAAAACTCACATGTGGTAATCGATGAAGCATGTTTCCGGTAAGCTTCTTGTAGCATTCGATTGCCTTCAGCCGCACTTTTCTTCAAATGGAAGCAGAAAAGTAAACTTTTCTGCAAATTGTTTTTTGTTGGAACAAAAGTTGACATATTCAGAGCACACAAAAACTATGTTGTTTCTACTTCAACGAAATGTCACATACTGAAAATGAAAGCCTAACGATGAGGTTGTTTAAGGAAGTTAGTTGCAACATTGTCCGTTTCGATTTTGTACCAGGGACGCCACCTCTTGAAAATCCTTTAAAACTCATTTGTATACCAGATAGATAGTACTATTTAAACTTTATAATTACTACTATTTTCATTGCTTTTGGCAACAATTAGAGAACAACTACGTCACTTAAGCACTCACAAAAACCTTGCGGATTAGAATGTCAAAGCCGCATAAAATGTTTTACTTCAAAAAAACTTACGACCGAGCAATTAGGCCTCAGCCTATGCAAATTGTATCATAGGCTCTGCCCTGTTGCCTTACCTAAGATTGCGGTAGTTTAACGACCTTGATGAAGCTTGGGATCAAAGTAGACAAAGCGATTTTCCCCCCACGGTAAAATAGGAAAAAAATATCTTTTGGGGCGAGAAACATTAAAACAACAGTTCTGCTCTTAAGACTGTGGAATGTGAGAATTACTGCATAAAAGCGAAGCGCGAGAGAGATGGAACGTGAGTCGAGTGTGGGCGAAAGAGGGGAGGGTCGCGTGATGGCGCGGAATTAATTACAGACGATCGTCGCCGCTGGAGCATGCGTTGGTGCTGCGGGATCTAATTATTTCATTGCTCCGGGCGCCGATTTAATTAATCTGCCGGACGCTTCCATATTGAGTGGACGGACAGATGAAGACGGGACCGATAACTGCTGGTCATTATTTTACGCCCCGTTTATTCCCGCCCCTCTTCGCTGGCGACCACCCCCTCATTCCGAAGAATGGAGGGGAGGATCAAAAATTGAGGGCCTTGATGTTTAACAAAAATTCAGACAAAGTGACACCACTCCTTTGACTGAGAAATCTTACTAACAAGTTGAAGACAAAGCTTCTTAATTGATAATTTGAATCGAGGAAGGACTCGAAAATATGAATTAATTGAAAAGTTTCATATGAACAAAATTCGTACTTGCTTCAATTCAGCCCTGAAATTATTTTGTTAGCTTTATCAGCAATTAACTTTCTAATTACTGTTTCATCTTTTTACTTTCTTCTATATCTAATATATAGAAGAAAGTATTGGATTCGTGCAAATTTTCGAATTTCGAATTTTGACGGATTCGAACGTTTTGAGGTGTGCTGAGTCCATTTCGACTATTTTTGGAAAATGTCTGTCTGTCTGTGTGTATGTGTGTACGTGCGTGTGTGTATGTGTGTATGTGTGTCACGTCTGTGTGTGACCAGTTTTTTGTGGCCGCTCTACAGCAAAAACTACCGCATGAAATCGAACGAAATTCGGTACACATATGTGCCCCTATGTGAACTTGTGTCCATTGGTTTTTGGCGCGAATTCATCCAAGGGGGGTGGAGCAATGGGACGTTTTTTGAGTTACGCGTGATTGCTATTCCTCAGGAAGTAACTGGCGGAATCAAACAAAATTTGGTCCATATGTTGCCAGTAACAGGAACAGGTGCTGATTCAATTTTGGTGTCAATAACTCAAACGGAGATTGAGCTACAGAACGTTTTTTGTCGTCAATTGTGACTGCTGTATCTCAAGAAATAATGAACGGAAAGAAAGAAAAATTTATCGGCAAGTAGCCCTTAGTGGGTATAAAAGCTGATTTTATTTTGGTGTCAACAGCTAAAAAGGGGGTAGCGCAATCGCCCGTTCTTTTTTTCCATTGTGAGTGCCCTATCTCAAGAAGTAATGCTACGTTCTGGTTGAAATTTGGAATATATGTGAATCCATATGTAAACAGGCTTTGGTTCAATTTTGGCGCCAATCGCGCCAAGAGGTGCTGATTTATTTTTATTATCATTATTTTTTAAGCGAATAAAAATAGCTTTATTAATGCGACAATAAGAAAGATAAATCGTAATAGATTGTCGTCTGCGTATTTCTCGTGATTTTAATTGTATGGAAATGATCGGAAATATTATCTCAATGATTTAAAATTTTTAACTGTTGCCATCTTATATTTGTTAACAAATAAAATATTTGTAATTAATTCAAGCAAGGCTTTTAAAATAACTTTCAATTTTCGCTCTTTGCTTTGCTTTTGCAATAATTCAGACATTGGGATGGTCGTCAAGTTTTTGCATGTGTAATTTTGTTTTTGTTAGGAATATTGCTTCCTCGTCAAGCATGGGGAGGGATCAGAAAAAGGAAAAATATAGAAGAAAGTTTCGTGATGGCCACAACATACTAGTTGTTTATGGTAACGATTATGTAGCTTGTCCCTATTGGTCCCATCCCATCCATAGAGTAAAAAAATTAACATAATAGAGATGACACGCCATACTAAGAAGTATACTGCAGTGAGAAACTGAAGAAGGAAGTTGGACCCGTGTATTGTATGATCTTTAGCTTCACGCTAAAGATCTTTGGATACATTGATTCAAAAACATTGCATTATTGAATCTCATGGTAGTTAATTTTAACTAAGGAAATGTTGCAAGTTTATAAAGCTTGTTTGGGAAATTACATTAAAACTTGAATTAAAATGTTAACGAATCCCAACTCCAACACTTAAGACCAATCTTTCGAAGCGACCACTTCTGCATAACTTCGCCCATTTCTTGCCAAAGTATCTCATAACTGCGACTACAATTCATCCATGGGCGCCCATACAGGGTGCAGGAGGGCAACTGGAACCCCCCATAGAAAGGAGAACTTCCTTGCCTTTAGTACTTTTTTCTTTTCAAAAATGTAAAAACATTTCTTTTCCAGCCATTAATGAATAAGTTATTTAAAAGTCAAATTTCACTATCTCTAATCTGTACTGAAATCGGTTTCCATGGGGAAAATATCCTGCTAAACCATGGGGAATGTATCTAAGCTCCCCCTTAAAGTTTTGCATATGGGCGCCCATGATTTCATTTCCTTTTTTTACGATAGGCATGTCATCTACACTATTAAAACCTGTGCCTGTCTGTGTGTGTGTGTTTCTGTAACCCTATCTCCTCCGGACTGGCAATGTCTATCAGGTCAATATTGATGGCACACTGGAAATAGAACATGAAGTGGAAGGCATTCCGACTTGCCTCAACCCTCTCCATCCAAAGGGACCGGAAATTCAGTCCTGACTGAGGATATCCTGAAGATATCCAGGGATGTAATGACACCCCTGGAAGTCCCGAAGGTATCCAGGAGCAAAAGAATCAATTGTCACCCACCGTAGGCGGAATAGGGAAGTATCAACCTATCAAATATTCCAATTTTAACTATTGCACATTGTTGACAGGCTTACAAAACACAAAAATTCACCATGGCCGGATTTTTAAAACCAACGATTGATTTTTTATGAATTTTTTAAAGAGCGATGCGCAAAAAAGAGGTGTGGCCTAAAACGTCAGCAACTGACGTCATTTCCCTGTTCCGATCAGAGCTCCATTTCCATGCCGTGTTGCGCCTACCAGGAAGTGAATAGCATTGTCGTTTTCAGCCTTTTTAAAGCCTTTAACCAGCATTTTTTCCATCATGGAGCTAGGATTCACGAAAGGTCAATCCAATAACCTTCCTCAAGTAAAGTCATTCATGGTGTTTGACTTTTTTCGAAAGGACGAGAGATTTAATGTCCTAGAAGTACGGGGAGTGAAACAACAAAGTTTCACCATTGTTAGTCTTTAAAATTGTACGTACATATCCGTCTATATTTGCAGTTCATATTATTCGCATTAGTTTCCCTTATCAAGATTGATCATTTCCATTTGTGTGTCGATGGTTTTTTTATCTGAATATATAAATTACAATGTAAGAGCGCTATTCCAGTTCTTACTTGGCGGCTTTTAATGAGGCGCGCATTTTGTAACAACCCTACTGCAAGTGATTCCAGTACTAAGTTTTAGAGTAATTTTTGCATGAAAATTTTTCGCTTTGTTGGCAATAAAAGTTGATCTGCTTTTTTTTTGTGGATAATTGTTTTAAATCCATTAATACATGTTAATTATCCTTGAGTTTTTGTGCAACTTAGCAAAAAAAGGAAAAATATATTTTTTTGCTCTTTTGATAAAAATAATAAATTTGAAAATGGTGTTCATTTCATAAAATAAGTACCTTTTTGGAAAGGTCTTGTATATATAGAAACGCTTCTGGTGATAAACTGAAAATGTATTTTTAAATTATCAATTTGTAGTAGTTAAAATTTGAAGATAGCTTGAATGTTAAAAAGAAAGTATTAATAGTTTTTGCATTGTTATTAAAATGGAAATAGTAATGCATCTATTACTTTCTATTTAAGTTTATTGTGCAGGGTTTAAATTCCTTTGTTTACTTGCATTTTTTTAAAAATCTCATATGCTTATTAAATATTTATTTATGAACAGTTGTGAACATATATTTCAAACTGTATTTCTCACTTGACATAGTTTTTAATTAAAATGAAGTGCAAATTTTCATTTTCAAATTTTAATTAATAAACACACTTGAAAACACTTCTTTCGAAGATCCTGCTGGGACGGAACAATAACAAATCGCTTGTGAGGAGTTTTTTTAGATGTAGATACGCATCCAGGAACGAAGCAATACTTGTAATTGATTCTACTAGCCATGACAAAGAAAATCAAATTAAAAACAATCGCAGAATGCATTAAACCCTAGAGACAGCAAAGGATTCACTAGCCTTTTATGCGCGCTGCTGTTAGAAGGCTCTTGTTTTCCCGCGCCTTCCCCCAAAGATCGCCAAGCACTTCTTTGTCCTAGCCAACCCGGCCAACCCCGCCGCCTCGCAGCGGGGCAGTGACGTCAGTCAAAGGACTTGCAAGCAAATGACGTCACTCACGCGTGAACTTTAAAAAATTATTTAAAAAAAAAGTATTAGTCGTATCGTAAAAATTTTTTCGCAGATGATGTTCATGTATGTTACTCTATCATATAAAAATAAAATTAGAAAATCGAATACTTCCCTATTGAGCAACCGCAAGTGGTAAACGGGAATTGGCGAGTGAAGGAAGTAGGGGCAGAGTCCCTTAGTGTCTTTTTAACCGACTGCAAAAAAGGAGGTTATGATTTCGTTTTGCATCTTTTTATGAATGTTTTCGTATTTCTCCAGGAATACTGGACCAATTTGAAAAATTCTTTTTTTGTTTGGAAGGGTATACTTTTCAGATGGTCTCATGTTAATTTTGTTTGTATCTGATGAGGGGTCCCGAAGAAATCTAAGAAACTTTAAATTTCATACGTTGTGGCTACGTAGACCAGCTTTCGTCAGCTGCGTGATACGTCATAGGTCACGTGGTTTTGGCGTGAACGGTGCATTTTTTCGACGGAGGAATCTTGTCTTGAACAATATTTAATGCTCACGCATCAGGATGTTTGATTTTCACGGTGCCGCCTGTTCATTTTAATTTAAGTCTTACTAATGTATTTATTACTCATGTAGCAAATCAGTAAATCAAATGTATTTTGCTACGAAAATAGTTGAATTGATTTACTTAATAAAAATTTTTTTTTGCTAATAAATAACTTTATTTAGCCATTAAAAACCTTTTTTTTTTTTTAAATATTTCAGTTTTGAAACATATTTAGTGTTCAATTCAAGATGAACTGAAGACACCCCCCCCCCTCCGCCGACGATTAAATTTATATTCCTTAATTAATATATCGTAACTGGTGTCCGATTTCTGAAGTTTGGCAAGTATTCTAGATTTAATATTTCATGACGCCGTAACTTTAATTTACAGTTATTCGGCAATACTATGTAATTAACAGACTTCGGTGGAATTTTTTTATGTACTATGCTCCCCGATTACTTGAAGACGCCTGGACCGATTTTTCTGTTTGAAACGGTATACTTCTCCCGGTCGTCTAGTGGTCTTCAAGTCCGGGTATGATCCTGGAAAAATCGAGGGAACTCTTCAAATTTCTTACTCGCGCTTTGTTGTTTGTAAATTCATAGCGTCTCACTTAGCGAAACGATTTTTAAGGGTTTTTTTGTTTAATGGATAGAAGTGATCTTAGGTTCCAAACCTTTGCTTCACTATATTTGTTCTTTTGAAAAAGGTTATGGGCAAAAAACAAAACTTCATTTAACTTCAATATTAAACAATTAAATATGAAATTCATTGTTAAAGAAAATGCCATAAAACAAAGGTATTTTCTTTACTCAGTGTTAAAAAAAGTACCATAAGACATTAATAATCAAGAATGCCCTTGGAGGGGGTTGTTTTGAGGGGTATTTTTCCTTTTTAGGGGAACTTTTACTTTGGGGGAGTACCCTCCCCCGTAAATACTTCCCTTGTATTAATCATTAGTAGTCATATCCCACATTTTGAATCAAGACTCCTCTGAAGCGAACAGGAAATTCATTTAGTATCATTGCTCTAGTAGTTATTTTGATTTTCATACATACAACATCACAGTAGATACTCTGTTTCTAGTGTGGTGTTGATCTATAACGGGAAAAATAAAGAGAACTGTGACTTTTTTCGCGAGTTACGTGATACGTATTATTGTGAAATATAAAACAGTTAGGTAAATCATTGACATTTAAACGGTTCTAACTAAATTAGCGCACAAATCAATTATGGAGGGGAACAAAGATCAGTTTTTAGTGCCAATCGTATAAAATGTTACGCGCATTAGGTTTTTTTTCTTTTTTTAACCGACTTAAAGAAAAAAACGTTCTCAACTGGTCGGAATCTTTTTATATACATCACATGTAAACTCAAACACGCATAGACCAATTTGGAATTTTTTTTTTTTTTTTTTTTTTCTTGTTTGAAAAAGTATATACTTCCCAGGTGATCCCATGGTTATCAGGTCATATCTGAAGATGGGATCCTTGAACAAGCAAGAAAACTCTTCAAATTCTATGTTCAAAGTTAAAGCGATTTCTGTTGTTTTTTTTAGTGAATCGTGATTTTTTTTCGAAAAGCATACTTTGATAAAGCCAAACTGATGATGAAGATAATTTTCTTTGTAAATAATTACGCATTTGAAAAAAGCCTTTCTTCACAGTCTTCGGAAGTCACCGAGACGCTATGCACTATTTCATTCTCTATTTTGCTCATCTTAGCTGTTTTCAGACTCCTGTGCTTGAGCCTCCGGGGGCTACTTGAACCTATGAGAAAAAGTGTTTAAAATTCATCCCGGTCCTATATAACTCAATGTATAGACTTAAAAAACTTTCTCCATGACAGGTAGCAGTACTAGGTAGAGGCTGGAACATGAAACAAAGTTTCTGTTATTCCCGCCTTTTTCTGATTGAAGTTATGATTGCAAGTTGTCTAAACAGTTGTTTTTTGTGTCTAAAAATTTCACATGGAAGTTCATGGAAACATCTGATATCATCAAGGTCAAGATAGTTTTATGTTTGTATTCTATTTCTAAATTAAATAACAGTGTTTTATGGCTATACATATATAATTAACACAGTATCTAATATAAGTTAGTAAAAGTGCACTGATTGCCTTAAAATGGGGCTACTTGAACCCAGCGTTCAAACAGCCCCAAACCACATTTCATCACTAAATTATGTTAAGTAAAGTTTGTAATCTTTTAAAATAACGAGGTTAGTTACTATTTATACCCATTTTTTTTTTTTTTTTTTTTTTTTTTTTTGCAGATCTGGGGATAAAAAGGGTCCGAAAGTAAAAGAGAACCTTTTGAAGTAGGAAATAATGCGGATTATTAAGAGGAAAAATTACAATTGTGTCTAGTTTCAACTAATTCCGGAGAAGTATCTTAGAGAGTGGCATCGGCTCATTTTGACTTAAGTATATGAACTTTAAAAAGGATATTAAAAGATCGTTCACAAAACATGTCTGGGCATCCTGTAGTATTTAGTAGCTAGGAAGAGCAGGTATTAAATAATATCAGAAAAAAAAAATCCACTGAAGACCTTAATTTGAGGAGTTTTCATTCTATCTAATGTTTAAAGAATGTGCATTTCAATAGGTTTTAACTGTAGTTAGCTTATGTTTTTATTTGAGAAATTATGTTTGCCTAAAAATGTGTTTTTATGCATGTGTTGATTTCATATTAATTTATATAAATGCACTGCTCAAAACAATTAGGGGAGCAAGGAAAGAAGGGAAGAAAACCATGCGAGACAACCACATATCGGCATACAATGGATACACTGTTATAACCAGGGATTCCTGACAAGTGAATATATTCCCTCTAAGGTGAAAGCTGGTGCCCTAAGGTGCAATCCTGGCCAGGAAATAGAGCAGAGAAGCCAAAACAACATGCAATCACCGAACGACTCGCTGCACATGCGCTTTTGATTAGACATGCATTCAACCACTTCAATATGGCGGACAAATGATGGTTGCATCTATGTGTCTTTCACATTGAATGAAGTACACTATTGGATTAAAACACAACATTTCTAGGATTAATTATCCGAAATAACAAGTAAGTACAGCTTTTGATCACTTTGTAGCTTTTCGGGCTTTCAAACACAGTTAAAAGTGTTTAAGAGTGCATTTATTGCTTTTCAATTACCGTTACTATCGTTTAGTTTCAGTTTACTGTTACTGTTGTGAAATTTCCATCATTCAAAACGCTACCAAAAATATCTATCATTATTTTCTTGAGTACTCAATAAGCAGCATTTAATCACCAAAATAACCAGATAAGATTATCAATAATCAACAAGTGAGGACCAGAATAAAAATGATTCTTCGTAGGATATAACAGAATAGCACGTGGAAACATAAACAGCAAAAAAAAAAAAAAAAAAAGAAAGAAAATCATTCTCCGTCTGGTCTTTTTTTTTTTTCTTTTTCATTCAAGTGTTTGAATCATTTCCTTTTAGCGGTATAGCGTTAGAAGTTTCTTTTGGTTTTTTAACTATGGAAAAACTTCAAGTGCATTTTATTTTGTTACTCTTGATTAACGTTTATGAAACGATTTTGTTTTCCCGTAACTGTAATGTCCCAGAATATTTTTGGCTCTTCATGTAAATAATCCATAAGTACCTCTATACTTCATTTTCGGCACGGGTCATGTTTTAATGTATTTTCTTTTCCACATTATTTAAATAATTACTCGTCTTTAAATTATAACATATTTGTGACAGCTCTTTGATACCAAGTGAAGGGGTAGATATTTATTGTTTTATTAATTTTTAACGTTACTTTGTAAAAAAAAGCTCATCAGAACGCCGAAGTTTTTCACAAGTTTTTAACGGCCCCCGAGTTATTATTATTATTTATTTTATGAATTTTTAAGAAAACGATTAAGATTTCACTGGTCCGCAAAGTTTTTCATTTGCTTTTACCGGCCCATGGGTCAAAAGGTTGAGAAACACTGATTTAGAGCACGATCAGATGAATTAAAGCAATGAGCACTTCTTAACTATGTTGAAAACTCTGAAACATGATCAAATGCTGTAATTACAGGTTTTAATCATTTACAGTACTGAGTTCAATGTGAAAAATGTCCAAAACGTAGAATATTATGAATCAAAAGAAAACTATTTAAAAAAAAATACACAACTGTATTTAAAAACGCACACAATACGGGGGAGGGAGGGGGAGGAAGATCTACGGTAAGGGTGCCATTTCTCTCTCCGAAGGTTCCTTTTTTTTCCACCCCTGCTGCCTATTTTTTAAAAGGTGCCTGTTTTTCACCCTATTTAGAGGTGCCAATTCGGCTCCGTATTGGGTGCCGCTGGTGAACAAGCGTTTCTACCCTGAAAGGCGCCGAATGCATCCTCTAGTTTTAACAGTGTAGTACACGCGTATCAAAGCGCAATACAGAAAAATAAGTAAAAAAATTTGGAATTTGGATTTAATTCTTTGAAAATATAGAAAAATCATGAAAAGATGATTTTGGGCAACAATTTGGTTACATGTAAACGATAAAAAAGGTACTGTTCAGACATGATGCATGAGTTTTAATAGGGCGTGTGGTCTTCTTGAACAGCTAAAACTGCTGCACACTTGTTTGCCATGGATACGAAGAGGTTATCGATCTGACTTTGGGGAATTCTGTTCCACTCCTCAAGAAGGGCAATCTTCAAGTCTCGAACAGTAACAGGTGGCCTTTGTCGCGCAGCAATGCGTCTTTCGAGCACGTCCCAAACATGGTCGATTGAATTTAGGTCAGGAGTGCACGCTTTCCACTCCACACGCTGTATTGTTTCAGCTTCAAGTATGTTTTCCACCAGACGATCTCTATGCGGTCGGCCATTATCATCCTGGAAAACAAAGGAATCTCCAATGGCTCCAGCGAAAGGGATGACATGAGGTCTCAGTATCTCGTCTGCATACCTTCGGTCGGTCAAAGTGCATTTCCGAATGATATGTATGTCCGTACGTCTGCCTATGCTGATTCTACCCCATACCATCCAACCAGCTCGTCTGTATTGTGAACTTTCACGAACGAATGCGGGGTCATTTCGAGTTCCTCTGTCCCTCCATACCAGAACACGTCGGGTGTCACACTCCAGACTGAATCAGGACTCGTCTGCAAACAGCACTTGACTCCAATCATGTTGGTCCCAATCTCGATGTTCAGCATCCCGTCTTTTTTGGGCCGTACGGTGGTGTGGGGTCAGTGGAATGCAGATCATTGGCCTACGTGCATAGAGCCCTCCCTCATGAAGCCGATTACATCCTGTTTGGCTGGACACCCTTCGTCCTGTTGCCATGAGCAACTGTCTTTGCAGCTGCGTAGCATTCTCTGTTTTGTTTCGACGGGCTGTTGACTGTATATACCGTATATACCGGTCATCAGTTGCTGTAGTGGCGCTTGGTCGACCTTGCCCTGGCCGACATCTAACATTTCCTACTTCCTGAAATCCATTCCACAACATTGTAACAACACTTCTGGCGACTCCAATAGCGTCCGTGACACTATACGTTGTGTTTGCTCGAATTCCAGTCTGCCTATAACACGCCGTGCCATGGATTCCGGTATATCACGTTGTTGAGACATTCTCAAGTAACCTTGTCTCATATTTAAAAAAAAAAGAAAAAAAAAATACTGCTCAATCGAATTTCACTGTTGTGACTGTAAAACAGACGCTTCTGAAACATCTCGATTTCTTCCCTTATGTCCTTTTTCTGGTTTTTGACGTCATGAACTTTAATTTACGTATTAAATTTTCTTCTTCCGTTTCGACACGGTGGCGACAGATCAGGGAAATCAGGGAGATCAGGGAAAAGTCAGGGAACTTTATTACTCAGGGGAAAATCAGGAAAATATTAGGGAATTTTGAAAAAATAACAAAAATTCAGGGAAAATTCAGCAAATGAAGAAAAAAAAATTTTTTCCTTGCACAAATGAAGTACTTTGATTCCTTACGAATTTTCCACCAATTATTTGTTTTAAAAAAATAAAATTAATGGGATGCGATTATACAGTGCCGCATATTTGTGCATCTTTTTTCCTCAAGGTTAAAGTATTCAATCTTAGGATGAGCTTCCTAAGATTGCTTCTGTGTCTGTAAAGTTGTTTATTTTACCTTGCTTGAAATTTCCTTCCAAGCATTCCAAGCTACGTAAAATAAACAACCCTACAGGCAAAAAGGAAACCGTCATTAATGATTTTGCTCCCTTGCCTTTACTCATTGTCTTGAAGTAATTAGCATACTGTTATCACGATTTCAAGAACAAATCTTTGTTTTTTAAATTAATGCTGAAAAAATCTTAAAAGTTATCACTTGGCGTTTTTAATGTAATTGCTAAAATTGAATTTTGACTGAAAATCAATTTTTTTTTTTTTTTTTTTTGCCATGGGATTAATCGCTGTCAATTCAGATTACACGAAAGGTTGTTTTTTTCACAGACTTTAAAACTTGATTATTTTAAAACCATATACATTTTGAAATTAATAATTGTTTTTGAATTTCAATGTTGTTTGTTACTAAAAACTAATTTAAGGTTTCTTTTTCCGACAACTAATGAAATCATTTGAAATTGAGTTGTGTACATAAGTAAATATTTTTATTATTTTTTAATAGTTAATGCTGTATTCATTCATTAAAACCTAAGTTCTTGAGTAGCGAATAGCTCAATATGACAGGTTGTTGAAAGATTTCAATTTGTTTTACATAAATGTGTCTATTCTGCTGTTTGCAAGTAAAGGGCGGTAACTGCACATTTGTTTTTTTTTTTTTTGCATTTTTGTCATCTAAATTGTACATACTTGCTTATTTGGTTTCCGCTGAAAAGGAGGCGCGAAAAAAACGTCTAATTCCTACATTTTCCTAGTGTTAGTATTGAGTCCACCACACATTTCTTCAAATATCTCGAAAACTAATTTCTGCAGATACTACCATTTACCTGCACACGGCAGTATTATTGACGTAAGTAAAACTACATTACTTTTGTACTTTAACTATCATTTGTTATTCTTGCAGCAACAATTATACTGCTTGAAAATTCAGTTCAAGATTATTTCCATTTAAATGTTTTAGTTTTATCATGATCAGATATTTCTTTAAGAGTGGTTTTAATAATTTCTTAGAATTCTTATGTTAACTGGTTCCTAGAAGTAAAGTATTTGTTTTCGATTTCTTACAATATTTCTCTGTCGATAATTTAATACACTATTTTTACGAAAAAAAAAAGAATCCTCTTTTTAACCGACTTCAAAAAGGAGGCGGTTATCAGTTCATACCGTATGTATGTTTTTTTTTTGTTTGTCCACTCATAGCGTCTCACCTAGTGAACCGATTTTGATGATTCTTTTTTTAATGGATAGAGGATGGCTCAACTTAGGTCCCATTACTTTGTTTGACCATATTTGTTCTTTAGATAAAAAGTTATGGGCAAAAAACAGTAAATTTCCCTATTAAATGATTAAAATCATATTGTAGCGAAGTTCGCTCTTTTCATCCGTGGATAACGGTGGCTCAGTGGTAGAATTCTCGTCTTCCACACGAGCAACCCGGGTTCAAATCCCGACTAGGACAAAGTGAATTTTACTAAAATTTCGTTTCTACTGTTTCCGATATTTTCTCGAATGTTCTATTAATTTCTGTATCTTTTCAAGTGCTGGAAACTTCCAGCACTTTTTCAAGTTGTATATAAGGAGATGTAACGTTCATTCGTGGTTCTGAATAAAGATCTCGAGTTGAGACTAACGAGTATTCGCTTCATTTGGCTTTCACATTGTCTTCGCTATCTTCATCTACGCGACAATATGAAACTCATTGTTATAAAAGTTTGGTGCCATATAACTGTAACATTAATAGTAATTGTAATGATAATTTTGAATAAAGGCTTTTCTAAAGCAATACAGTGATATAGAGCCGAACTTCTTATTTTTACTGAAATATCTACATTTACACTAAAAAGAATGAAATAAAAAAAATTTGAAAAAAAATAGAACCGACTTCAAAATTGCTCTAAAAAGTGAAAAATAATTTTATTCTTTAAACACCTTCGATAATACTTTTAAACATAATTTTTGAAGTTGGCGCAAAAACAAAAAGTAAAATCCATTGTAACCATGCTTCGTTCATATTTTTATCAAAAAGTCATCCAAACTTAGGAACGAAACATTTATATCGTTACTCAAATATGCTGTCATCAATGCGTAATGCATGTGGTAGTGAAGAAACTGGAGCTGGTTAAATTTATACTTGTAGTTGAGTTATGGCTGTGAATGATTTTATCGATCGTTTTTGCGCCAACTTCAAAAATTATGTTTAAAAGTATTATCGAAGTTGTTTAAAAAAAAAAATTATTTTTCACTTTTTAGAGCAATTTTGAAGTCGGTTCTATTTTTTTTTCAAAATTTTTTCAAAATATATTTTTCATTAACAGCTTAAACCGTTCTAAACACAGCATTTTATTTAATATGCAATGCTTTTCAGGTAGGGCAAAGAAAGGAAACCATTATCATTGATAACGTAAATCAGGGAAATTTTGTGAACTTAATCAGGGAAATCAGGGAAAAGTCAGGGAATTCTTTTTCCCAGTTCCTGTCGCCACCCTGTTCCAGGTAGACTTTAAATTATGGATGATTCTTTTTATGTTGCTTATTACATCTTTGCGTAATTTTGCTATAACCATGTGCTCCCCTAATTGTTTTGAGCAGTGTAATTTGCAATTTATATGAATAGTTTGCTCACTAGAATGTACGTTTTAAGTTTATTTTTCAAAATCATTGGTCCTTCTTGATAGCACCACCTGTTTTACAGCTTTTTCTAATGGATTTGCTGAGTGGGAGCAAAGAGCCCCAGCACGGGGCAACTTGAACCCAATTTTTAAAAATTGAAAACAAATATAAAGAGTTAAAATTTTTATTTAAAAAAGGCTTTAGGTGGTAGCAGAACGTCTGAAAAGTGGTAAAAACAAGGTTATCAGTTCACATTAGGGGTTTAACAAAGCATTCAGTGTAAAACTCGCAAAAAGTATGCAATTTCGGATCAAGTAGCCCTATTTTACAGTATTGTATTACATAATCCCGTCAAGAACGACTTTTGTCCACTTCGACCTTAAGAGCGCTGCTGTTACTGTGCGTCGTATGAAAATTACGACGTATTAGTATGACATTAGTAAAATGTTGCCTTAACCGCTCCTTGTACCGCTCAGAGCCCGATCATTCTGATATTGTACACGGGGCACATTTCTATTTCAGGGCCCCCCTAGGGCCAGACTAAGATTTTGACACTAGTCATGAAATTCATTTCGTGCCCCCCCCCCCCATTCTCGCTTATTCTATATAATGAAGCCATAAAATATTTCGATACATGCGTATTAACCCAACCATGCTAAATTTGGTGGTACCTCATATCATAATAGAGTATTATACATTTAAAAAGTGTAAGAGATATTGTATACGACAGTCATATAAGATGTGGTTAAACTTTGCCCGTTGCATAAAATCGTAAATATCAAAGTTATGTATTATATAACTTTTAATAGTAAATACAGACTATACTTGGAGTGGTTTTAGGATTTGCAAAGAAATCAAGTTTTTAAGGGAAATTTTATCAACAAATAAGAGATTTTTTGCTTGTCTTAGCATTTGCACAAATATCAATGATATCATTGTACTCTAGATTCTAGATTCTTCATTATTTATGTTTAATTATCATGATAAATTAAGGGGCTTTTGGGCCCCCCTGAAATCTAAGAGGAGGGGCCAGTGCCCCTCATGCCCCTGCGGTAATCAGGCTCTGTTACCGCTTGTTCTCCTA
The DNA here is from genome assembly GCF_026930045.1 of Uloborus diversus. Classification (NCBI taxonomy): domain Eukaryota; kingdom Metazoa; phylum Arthropoda; class Arachnida; order Araneae; family Uloboridae; genus Uloborus; species Uloborus diversus. The sequence goes on along the minus strand of NC_072735.1, from coordinate 35,490,340 downwards.
GTAGAGGATGGAGGAGGGGGTTCCATCTTGCATAAAAAGTCTCAGAAGAGCACTGTGTTGGCTACAGTTGAGGAATTACACATGTTTGCAGGACTTGCAGGTATCGTTGTGCAGACCGAATATGCGTTATTCGCAATTAAAAAAAAAAACCTATTAATTAATAACGAGGATTAAACAGAAATGAATGTTCATTAATTTTGCTCAAGATTAAAGTTATATCATCATTGAGAGCTGAATTTAACTTTGTAGGATATTGTTGATCAAATATAAAATTATTATTCAACAAATTTGGGCACTAAACCTATACTATTTTACTCTATTGCAAGCTATAGCATTTGATCTATTTCAACTTCTGCTTAACATTTTAAACGTCGATAATTCGTCCCGATCAACGGTTTCATTGGAATGAATCTTTCACTTCAATTGTCACCTACTTTCTGTGCTCGGAATCTTTTAAAAGTTGGTACGTGACCTCATGCATCGTGACAATCTAGTATTCTATAATCGGATTAATTATATCTAACCCTAATAATAATTTTTTTTTCAATATATAAAGCAAAATTTTCACCTAAATCCTCCAAATATATGAGTGAACAGACATCAGTCCATCAATCAAAACTTTTTGCTTTATTAATATTAGAGATAATTCAGACCTTTTGTCTTGTTAAACTGAAAGTCGTCTGCTTTTATTTTCTCAGTTTTTAGGTAGTGAATTCGCAACTCCAACAAACTATAGGGGGCACTGCAGTCACCGTCTAATGGCGGATGAAAAAGGTAAAACAAACGCATGCCGTAGCGTAGAAAATGCTCATAAACCTGGTAAATTTTGTTCGTATGCGTGATTTTTTCGCTTTATTCTTTTCAAATTAATTGTTAAAGTCTTGTGGATATTCTGGCCCACGTAGAAAGAAATGAGAATTCAAGAAGCATTACTAAACGTCAAAAATCAATGCAAATTACGTAGTTCGTAGTTCTAAGCAGCCATTTCCACGATGTTGAATTCGATATTTATCAATTCTTGATAAAACTAAATAATAATTGTGGCCTGACAAGAATTATATTTATTAATACAATTAAATTATTAATGCTAGATAATTTAATTATATGACATTACGAATTATTATCAAAAGAAGATGATACTTTGCCTTGCTTGGCTAGCGCTTATTGTTTTGCATTTGTAGCTGAGTTATTTTTCTCAGGTAGCTGAGTTATTTTTCTCAGGTATTTTTCTAATTTCGGCGTTATGATTTAATTATGTCATACCATGCAAATCATCAACAACATTCCCACTGATATATGGTGGTAGTTATTGATCTAACATTATTTCTTTAAACTTATCGAATTCTGTAATCTTTCTACCATTTTATTCCACTCATGATAAAAAAATAAATATGGTTTAACTGACATGCGAAATCTCGCCAAATGTTCTTTGCTCGCACAATACTAGAATTATAACCCTAAACTATAATCCCACTATTTCGGCGAGGAAAATTCTCAGCGTTAAACATTTTTCATTTCGTTCTACGATAATATATTCAAGAAAATATTTTGCATACTGACCACTCCAACTAAATGCTGCAGTAAAATTAGGTTGGTTAAATTAATTATTTTTAAACTAGGCGGAGATGAAAGCCATAATTCTTCTGCTAAGGTTATCAAATCCTTCTTTCGAACTTAAGATTTAAAAAAAAACCCATATTCTTCCAAATCCACACAAAACAATTTAAAAAAAAAACTTACCTGGTATACCGCTATCCTCTTTCAAAAAAAAAAAAGAAAAAAAAAAAAAAGCATCGAACAGAGCAAATGCGAAGTTTGTTAACCCTGAATTTTCTTGTGTTTACGCTTTCGCCACTTACGACAATCATCACAATTTTTAGAGGGAAATAATGAAAACTAACATTATTTTGAGAAGATCGAGAATACCATTAAACGAAATAATTTCTGTTGCTGAAAGCAATCTATGACACATCGAATGCGAAATACTCCTAACAAACTGCTTGTGTTTACGTCAACAGACACACATGGAACGCAATGTGGTAATGTTTTAGTTTTTTCGGCAGTTTTGTAAATCACCACAAGGTAGCGTATTCAAGCGCTGGAGTTGCGAATGACAGTAATAACAATTCGCAACTCCAACAAACTATAGGGAACACTACAGCCACCGTCTAATGGCGGATGAACAAGGTAAAACAAAGGCACGCCGTAGCGAAGAAAATGCTAATAAGTCTAGTAATTTTTAACCGACTTCAAAAAGGAGGCGGTTATCAATTCATACCGTATGTATGTTTTTTTTTTTTTGTTTGTCCACTCATAGCGTCTCACCTAGTGAAGCGATTTTGATGATTCTTTTTTTAATGGATAGGGGATGGCTCAACTTAGGTCCCATTACTTTGTTTGACCATATTTGTTCATTAGAAAAAAAGTTATGGGCAAAAAACAGTAAATTTTATGCAATTTCCCTATTAAATGATTTTGTAGCGAAGTTCGCACTTCTCATCCGTGGATAACGGTGGCTCAGCGGTAGTATTCTCGCCTCCCACACGAGCGACCCGGGTTCAAATCCCGACTAGGACAAAGTGAATTTTACTAAAATTTCGTTTCTACTGTTTCCCATATTTTCTCGAATGTTCTATTAATTTCTGTATCTTTCCAAGTCTGGAAAGTTCCAGCACTTTCTCAAGTTGTATATAAGGAGATGTAACGTTCATTCGTGGTTCTGAATAAAGTTCTCGAGTTGAGACTAAAGAGTATTCGCTTCATTTGGCTTTCACATTGTCTTCGCTATCTTCATCTACGCGACAATAGGAAACTCACTGTTATAAAAGTTTGGTGCCATATAACAGTAACATTAATAGTAATTGTAATGATAATTTTGAATGAAGGCTTCTCTGAAGCAAGCATTAAATTTCTTCAAGGGATATTTCGATAATGGGGAATCTGGCGCTGTCGTCTCATTTTTGGCGTAAATAATTTTATTTTAGTAACCCTGCTGATTTATAGTAACCCTATGTGAATTATCAAAATCTTTCTTTCTTCAGTGCTATTGCTCCATAGTAGGGGTAAACCTAACCTGGAAGCGAGGTGATGCAGTGATTAGGATCTGCTTAGCCTTCACAATGCTACCATTAGGTTTGACTCAACTACTCTGTAGTATTTTTATCGTTATCATCTATGCCGATAACAGATGATCGGGGCTATGTAAGAAAATACAGGATTGCATCATGAGCAACTTAGATGCTGTGGAATGTAAATTAGTTCGGAAAAACGTAATACTTAAATGGTTATAATTAAATTAACTACGCATGATTTCCAGAGAGGAACAAAGATAAGTTTTTAGTGCCAATCGCTTAAAGTTTAACGCGTGTCAATAGTTTTTTTTTTAGTATGGAGCATTTTTAAGAAAAAAATGTGAAGTTTCGTGATGGTAACTTCTTATTATTTCTGAAATACCTACATTTACACTAAAAAGAATGAAATAAAAAAAATTTTGAAAAAAAAAATAGAACCAACTTCAAAATTGCTCTAAAAAGTGAAAAATAATTTTATTCTTTAAACACCATCGATAATGCTTTTAAACATAATTTTTGAAGTTGGCGCAAAAACGATAGATAAAATCATTCACAGCCATAACTCAAATACAACTGTAAATTTAACCAGGACCAGTTTTTTCACTATCACATACATTATGCATTGATGACAGCATATTTGAATACCGATATAAATGTTTCGTTCGTAATTTTGGATGCTTTTCTGAAAAAAAAATATGAACAAAGCATGGTTACACTGGATTTTACGTTTTGTTTTTGCGCCAACTTCAAAAATTATGTTTAAAAGCATTATCGATGGTGTTTAAAGAATAAAATTATTTTTCACTTTTTAGAGCAATTTTGAAGTTGGTTCTATTTTTTTTTCAAAATTTTTTTTGTTTGTATGCATGACTTTTTTTGTTTTATTATTTTTAAATTAATTTTTAAAGTCTTGTGGATATTCGGGCCCACGTAGAAAGAAATGAGGATTCAAGAAGCATTACTAAACGTTAGAAAGTAATGCAAAACATGTACTTTGTTGTTCTAAAGCAGCCATTTCCACGACGTTGAATTCAATATTTATCAATTCTTGATGGAACTACATTTTCATTGTGGCCGAACACTATAAATATTTCATGTAACAAAACCTTTGTTTATCAGTATTATCAAAAGAAGAAGATGATACTTTGTCTTGTTTGTCTAGCGCTAATTGTTTTACGTTTGTAGCTGAGTTATTCGCAACTCCAGAGCGCGAATACGCTACCTTGCGGAGATTAACAATACTGAAGAAAAAGGTAAAACATTCCGTTCCACGTGTTTTATTTGATGTAAATTACAGTCTTCTGACAGTTTGTGGTGTAATGTAATTTCAGAAGAATGGAAGAAAAAGCTTCTTACAAACAGGATAAAAAATTACTGTCATTCATCAAGCGTCAAAGTAAGTAATAAGTTACGGCATTTGTTTGTTTTATCTTTTTCATCCGCCAGTAGACAGTGGCTGCAACGCCCCTAAAGTTAGTTGGAGTTGCGATTTTCTCAAATTGCCGAATCCGTTAATTTTAATTTTTTCTGTTTCTTATGTTTCCAATTTCTGAATTATGATTTTATTCTGTCATGCATCATCAATAAAATTCTCACGGATACATGGTGGTAGTTTTTTTTCTAATTGATCTTCCATTATTTCTTTAAACTTATCGAATTCTATAATCTTTCTATCATTTTATTCCACACATGATAAAAAATAAAAATGGTTTACAACTGACATGAGAAATCTCGCCAAGGGTTATTAGCTCGCACAATACTAAAACTATAACCCTAAACTATAATCCCAGTATTTTGGCAGTGAAAATTCTCAGCTTTAAACATTTTTCATTTCGTTCTACGATAATTCGGAACTCCAGCGCTCGAATACGCTACCTTGCGGGGATTTACAAAACTGCCGATGGAACTAAAACATTGCCACGTTGCGTTCCACGTGTGTCTGTTGACGTAAACACAGGCAGTTTGTTCTGAATATTTATTAACGCAATCGATGTGTCTTAGTTTGCTTTCAGCTACAGAAATTAATTCGTCCCTTAGTAGTATTCTCGAGCTTCTCAAAATAATGTTAGTTTTCCTTATTTCTTTCAAAAAAGTATTAAATGGTGGAAGCGTAAACAAGAAAACTCATATTTTACAGCAGCATTTAGTTGGAATGGACAGTATGCAAAATATTTTCTTGAATTTATTATCGTAGAACAAAATGAAAAATGTTAAACCGAGAAAGAATTGACTTTATTCCTTTTATTCACAGCTGAAAGGTTTCGCCAAATTTGTTTAGCGTTATAGTTTTAGTATTGTGCGAGCAAAGTAGCCTTGGCGAGATTTCGCGTTTTTAGTTAAACCATTTTCAATTTTTATCATGAGTGGAATAAAATGATAGTAAGATTACAGAATTCGATAAGTAAAAAGAAATAATGGTCAATCAACTGAAAAGAAAACTACCACCATATATAAACTGTGAGTACACATTTTATTTATTTTGTTCTGAGTGAATTTGAATAAATATAAGTTTTTTAATTCGATGAAAAAAAAAAAAAAAACGAACTTAACAACATTGACTGGACACTTTTCTTTAACCTAATTCCACATAAATGATTTAAATAACCTTTGTTACTACAGTATCCTACTGAAATAGACAGTATGCAAATAAATTTTCTTGAAAATATTTATCGCAGAACAGATTGAAAAATCCAGAAAGAACGTTAAGAATTTGAACAATAAAAAATAAAAGTTCGCCAAAAATCTGTTTATAGGGTTATGGTTTTAAAATTGTGTGAAAGAATAATGTATCTTGACAAGATTTCGCATATCAGGTAAATCATTTCCATGACGAATGAATTAAATGCATGATTTCTATGGATATCCAATCATATAGTCATAGAAATAAATTATCTAGTGTTAAACGTTACTCTTGACAGTCTGCCACGTATGTGCACTATGTGACAAAAATGTCAACAAATGCCGGAAATGTCACGAAACTGAACTGAATATGTACTAATGTATAGAAAAAACGGTACAAAATGAAAATGCCGTTCGAAGCGAACCAAAAATTTATGAATTCCGAATTCAACATCGTGAAAATGGCTGCTTCAGAACAACTTACTGTGTGCTCTGCATTAATTGTTTACTTTCGTAATACTTTTTGGTTTCTAATCTCTTTCTATATGGGTCAGAATAACCAAAAGACTTTGAAAAATCTTTTCAAATGAATAAAGCGAAAAAATCATACATAACAAAAATCACAACACTTTTAGCATTTTCTTCGTTACCACATGCGTTTGTTTTAGTTTTTAAGTCGGCCATTAGACAGTGACTGCAGTGCCCCCTATAGTTCGTTGGAGTTGTGAATATATTCAAGAAAATATTTTGCAAACTGTCCATTCCAACTAAATGCTGCAATAAAATTAAGTTAGTTAAATTAATTATTTTTAAACTAGGCGGAGATGAAAGCCCTAATTCTTTTGCTAATGTTATCAAATCTTTCTTTCGAGTTAGAATTTAAAAAGAACCCATATTCTTACAAATTCACACAAAACAATAAAAACAAATTATCCGGTATAACGTTATCCTCTTTCAAAAAAAAAAAAAAAAAAAAACGTCAAACAGACGAGAATTTCATGCTAATGCAAAGTTTGTTAATCCAGAGTTTTCTTGTGTTTACGCTTTCGCCATTTACGACAATTATCTCACTTTTTAGAGGGAAATAATGAAAACTAACCATAGACTAATAATAAGAATAGACCGAGCTATGGCAACCCTTTTGCTGCTCATAAACCAAACCATGTGACTGGTGGATATCCTAGCAACAGCGGGCGTTGATCGTAGCAGACGATCAACGCCAACGAGAAATAAAATAAATAGAATTGATGGAACACGGAAGAATGATCTTTTATGGAGTCCGATTTGTAAATTTGTTACTCTAAGCTGTAAATATTTTGTTAATATAGTTAGTTTTTCGTTTAGATAGTATTGTGCATTTTCTTTAGTCAATTTCAATAACTCTCTAAGCATTAAAAGATGCAAGCGACCAAGAAGAATTGGTAAACGGTAAGATTTTTACCTACAATTTCAGTTTAAGATACCGATTAGTACATTTTTGCGTTAACGCAAAACGTTTACGCCATTTCGTTCACGCCAACGCTGACAGCTCCAAATGAAATCAAAGTTACTGAAAACTGATCAAAAACTATTACTAATGTCAAAATAATGCATAACTAAAAGAAAAACAGTTCAATCTCTGCACCTGGAATTTTTTTTTAATGAAAACACATTGTCTTAAAATACATGTCGAGTGCCAAACTATAGATAATGCTGCCATCTAGCAACCATGCTGCCAAAGTCTTCGCCAAGTCCTTCCACCAGTCACATGATACATCTATGAACCAATTTTCTTCATCAGCAAGAATGAGAAAGCTTGGTCTACTCTTATTATTAGTCTATGAAACTAACATTATTTTGAGAAGCTCGAGAATACCATTAAGGGACGAAACAATTTCTGTTGCTTAAAGCAATCTAAGACACATCGAATGCGTTAATAAATATTCATAACAAACTGCCTATGTTTACCAAAAGACACATGTAGAACGCAATGTTTTACCTTTTTCTTTAATTTTATAAATAACCGCAAGGTAGCGTATTCGAGCGCTGGAGCTGCGAATTAACAGTAATAACTAAAAAAATGGCAACAGATTTTTCATTTAATGATTTTCCTCACGCTACAAATTTTAATAAAAGTACTAGCTGCGTCACCCGGCTTTGCACGGTCTACCTCGAAAATAAAACTTATGTCAAGTGACGCGCGTTCAACAATCAGGTTTGAAAGAAAAAAAAAACACACACACACACAGATTGCGGGAAAAATAACCAAAAAGGAAACATTTAAAATCCCCTGATTACAGGAAAAGATTCAACCCAGAATTTTATTTGTTCTTATTCGAGGTAAAAAATGGCAACAGATCTCTTGTCTCAATGATTTTCTTCACGGCTATAAATTTTAATAAAAGCATTGTTGCGGAAAGTTGAGATGAAGCAGTGAATAATAATTTGAATGGAGGAAAGCCTTCGAAAAATAGGGATTTTATGTCGAAATCTAAGAGTCACAATTAATTCGAAACTCCAATACACTATACGGGGCGCTGAAGCCACTGTCTAATGGCGGATGAAAAAGGTAAAACAAACAAATGCCGTAACTTATAACTTGCTTTGACGCTTAGTGAATGACAGTAATTTTTCGTCGTCTATGTGTGGGAAGCTTTCTTTTCTATTTTTCTGAAATTACATTACACTACAAACTGTCTCAAGCCTGTAATTTACCCCAAAGAAAGCAAGTGGAATGGAATGTTTTACCTTTTTCTTTAGTATTATTAATTACCGCAAGGAAGCGTGTTCGATCTCTAGAGTTGCGAATAGTTTTTAATTGATATCTCCGCTAATTATTACTTTAAGATTATGTTAAATAGCCAAACATAAAGACGGGAAGATTACGAAAGCATCGATACCTAGTTCGATGGTCAGTTCACTGTCGTTCGGGAGAAGTAACTTGGACTTAGTACATACATAGTTACAGGCATTATTACATACATAGTTACATACGATCAGTTTTTAATTATATAAGATGAGGATTAGCGAACTTAAAACTTGAGTCAATCTACTAGTTAATCCCTAGGCAACAATTTGTGGACACTCCCTTGGGCGGTCTAACGCAATCCTGGCGATCTGGCGATGGGGTTCTCTCTGATCGGGCAAAAGCGAAAGATGAAAGGCGGCGATTGGCGAACCATTCTCACCGCCTTCTGAGTATCGGATAATGACGATGATGAGAATGTAGTTTCCACTCCAATTGGCGATATGAAAATTCGATTGCAGCTGCACCCCATGTCCGGCAGCGAATTTAAAATCCATACTCATTTACGTTCGAATTTCTCACCCCGCCCGCCCCTCGCCAGTCCATTTTCGGACACGTACTAGTGTTTCCGCAACCAGTGACCGTGAGGGATGGGAAGTTTCTGTTTGTTGTTCCAGGGATTTTGAAAAGGGTGAAGTTTCAGCTTTTGATAAAACTGTGGAATATTCACGGAGGACCATTGAATGGACTAGAAGATAAACTGAGACCTATTCTGAAACTGTCCTCTTGGTGTTGTATCCATAAATTTATAATTCGTTCGTTTGCAGTATAATACAATGGTAACATTTGCAAGTCCAATGAATAGATGTCTCACTTTGGCATAATTTCAGCTGTGAAGTCATTCCCATGTCAAAACTATTATTAGGAAACAAACAACAAATGTGCATTGGAAATTTTCAAAACTACAGTACAACATTTCAGCTATGTTAGTACATGATTTTGCTAACTTATTTTGAATATTTTGCTAACTCCATGCACATAGCTTAGCATGAGTTTACATATTATCTCCAAGTAGCGAAAATAACCTATATACAACTAATTTTATATTTTCACGTTTTGTGTGAAGCAAGACCACTTTTCTAAATTGATCGTTTGTTAGCTAAAACCATGGATCCTCCTGATGTGTTGGAATGCTTTGGGATTCCAAGCGTCAAAAATTTTAAGAAGAAATAACCCCTAGTTAACTGGTGTTTATCTAAGCATACATTATAGTTAGGAGTGCCTTCCCCTTCAAGGGCGATGGCGCTTCCCATCAAATGCTATGTAGCACTCCCAGAACGAGATCATCCCGAAATAAGACAAAAGCCTTCTCAAATCCTCCCCTAAAGATTTCAATGGTGCAGTCTCCGCCATGCCCCCTCCCGCCATGAACCCCCTTCGGGGGTACCCCTGCGTTAGTGGATAAGTGTTTATTAATTTAAAAAAAAAAAAAAATGCAACTGCAGATAACATCAACGAAATTCGCAGTTTCGCAATTTCGTATAAAAAGATTGCAAAAGCAGCCAAACTTTATGAAATGTATTGCGAGGGTAGATGAACCATGAGGTTTGAAAAAATAAAAAATTATTAAACAAAACCCCAAAAAACAAAAAACCTGACTGCGTAAAAACCGAAAAAACTAAAAAGAAAAATGTATGAGCCCGTGCTTAAAATGTTATTAAGTACTACTGAATAACTAGACCATTGAAATAGTTTTATAATCGTACACAGGTAAGACAAATCATAAATTCAAAAGCAGAATAGAAGGATCAACAGGCGGGGCCGATGATGAAGTGCCATTCAGTGTTGCCATTCACAGAACAGAATATTTAATTCGCATCTTTACTCACGTGTATTGGCAACGATATGGTTGATAACCAGCGTAGAGCGCAATGTTTAATTCGCTTCTTGATTATCATAACGTGGAAACGCTGTAGAAAGATGCGCCAAAATGCATCATTTGTGACGTCATCAAGACCATGCCTTGTTTGAAAAATCGGACATTTCAAAAAATTAATTAAGAAATAACTCTTGGGAAAATGAAAGTATTTTCTGGGCCCATGTTATTATTTTTGCTTATTCTATCAATTTCAGTGACTGAAAGTAGTTCTTTTGACTCAAGGAAACAACCCCATTGTAAAGAAAAATAGTGCCGACCGTAATCGCGGGTCATATAGAGCCCGCGCAAGTGATCCACGTAACTCGCGATTATATTCAATTTAATAAATCGAAAATAATGCTCTGGAACTTTCGAAAACAACCGATAATATTAAGAATATGAATTAAGAATAATTGTTGCAAATTTGGAGCAAATAGTGGGAAATTAGTTTCGGTAAACAAATGAAAACTTTATCTTGAATCTTGAAAAAGTAAGTATATCGTAATTCAGGGGTTTCCAACCCTACACTGTAAAAAAATGTTGTGTAATCTTACTCTATAAAATCGGTGTAAACTTAACTGCCTCCACTGCTCTGGAGTAACTTAACTGATATAACTGGTGTACAGTTACACATCGCTTGTGCAGGGGTACACCATGGTAGATAATGTAACTATAGCGTAACGCTTCACTCATTTCTACGTCAAGGTTACACCAGAGTTTTCTGTATGCTTACAGAAATTACTTGAAAGGTTACACATCACTAAAAATTAAGCTTTCATCTGACTTTCTTGAACGATTTACCAAGTTCATGCTTTTTAACAACCAATAAACAGCATTTTTTTCAAACATACATTATTGATTTATTTTAATTTATAAACAAGACACTTTTATTCCACTAAGAGAGGAAATGACCTGAGTGGGTTCCGAACCCATATGCGCTTTGAATTCTACTGAAACCACAGTTCCACTAAAATGAGTTTTTAAAACAAAAATGCTACACTCTTCAGAATTTGTGTAACGTCACACCTATTAATACTGGTGACCTTACACATTTTTTTTAGTGTATGCCAGCGGGCGCCATAGTGTCCGCCAAGTGTTTCACGTGCGCCCGCCACGTACCACCAGGATTAAAAAAAAAAATTCCTATCATTCCTTTCGTTTCCTTTTTAGCATTTCAGATTTTTTTTGTCATCAATCAAATGATGTTTATTTCAAAAAAAAAAAAAAAAAAAAAAAAAAGAAAATTAATTTGAACTCTGAAATTTTGAATTCAAATTATGTTTTTCGCAATCACGAACTGAGACAGGACCCTACTCATTGGAGTTATTGTTTCTAGAAACCAGGGTTGGCCGGATTGGACCCAATGGGTTTTTTTGAAAAAAACCATTTAAAAAAACCCATTATTTAGCCTACTTTTGGGTTTTTTAAATTTTCTGAGAAGTTTTAAAAAAAAATAATTTAAATACTTTCACAATTTAAACTTCTATTTCATTTTTTCTTCACCACAGACATTGGACATAAAAAATGAATTTTTTGAAATAGTATTTCTCAACTCTTAACAGCATTAAAAAAATGTTTCAAAGATTTTAAATAAATATATTTAACTTTTTTCTTTAACTGATAAATAAATGGACTCAAATTATTTTGACTAAGTCCTGTCACGTCTGATTTTCCCAATATTTGCAGATTGTACAGAGGAAACTACTCTAGCTAAAAGGCTTTCATGTGAATTATTTCCTGCAAACAAACACGTCGCAAATCTCGAATAAACACAAGGTATATTTTTTAGAATTTAACAGGTTTTTCAAACGGTCGGGCAGAAAACAGAACAGGATGTACAGTATTTTCATTATCTTACGAAAAGGTTTAATATTTTTTAGTTTGTACACAGAAATAGAAAAACTGGCAACATAAAATTGAAAGAAATATCTTGATTAAGCTGGAATTCAGTAAAAAGGGAGTAAAAACTACTTGAGGTTCTACAGTAGTTTTGCATAACAAAATGAAATACAGGAAAGTAAAATGCAAAAAAAAAAAAAAAAAGTAGTAGCAATTAAAAACGAACAATAGAGAGCTCACTTGAGAAGTAACTTTGCCTTAACTGTTGGTAGTCATGAAAACTAAAAAATCTGAAACTTCACCATTCTTGGGTTTTGTCGTCTTTTATACTTTTCTTCAGAAAACGCTGAATTTTAACTAGTTTTCCAGCTTTTTTACCCCAAGACAATTTTTGCGCTTTGTCCATATACTTACGCTACAACATCCTACAAGTACCCCACATTTTCCCTAAAAAAAGACAAAAAAAAAAAAAAAAAACCCACATTTCTTTTTAAAAACCCAGCTTTAGTTGGTTTTTTTTGGATTTTATTCAAAAAAACCCAAAAAACCCTGGGTCCATGGGCTTTTTTTAAAAAACCCGGGTTTTTGCCAACCCTGCTAGAAACGGCTCCTGTCCCCCCCAAGTCTGCCTCTCCTCCTGGGCGGTTACTTGTGCATAGTTGTGTGTGTGCGTAGACCTGTGTGTATGCGCGTATTTGTGTGTGGGTGTATGTGTGTGAAGTCGTGTGTGTGTATGTGTGTGAAGTCGTGTGTGTGTATGTGTGTGTGTGTGAACGTGCGTGTGTGTATGTGTGTGTGTGTGAACGTGCGTGTGTGTAGGACAGGGACGCCTCCAACCAGGAGAAGCGGATAGCTCAAAACCGGAGCAGCCGCGCCGCGCCGCCAGCAGAGGATGGTGGACGGTGGTGCTGCAAAGGCTTCTGGTCCAAGTTGAAAAAGGCACGGACACCAAAAACGGTCAAATGAGAACAATAAGCAATCGTGATTGCTCAAAAAAATATTAATTTGAATTCTGAAATTTTGAATTCAAATTATGTTTTTCGCAATCACAAGTTGCGACACGACCCTACTCATTGGAGTTGTTGTTTCTAGAAACAGCTCCTGTCGCCCCAAACCTGCCCAGTGGCGTATATATGTTTTTATTTTGGAGGGGGTCCATATAATCAAGGTTAACTCCCCCCCTTTTTTTGTAACTTTTTTTTGAGGGGGGGAGTAAACAATGCCCTGATCTTTTCCCTTTTTTCGAGGTGGGGCAAGGACTTCATACTGTCACCCAGTGGCGCAACCAAAAACTAGTGTTAGGAGGAAACTCTTTAAAAAATTCTCTCTTCTGTTGGGGAGAGGGTCCGGGGGAATTTTTTGGAAATGTAGTCCTAAGAATGCAGTTTTAGACGGTCTTTGGTAATAAATGCTTTGGGGGGGGGGGCTTTCGCGGAAATTTTAGAAATTGAAATCGTAAGAATGCCATTATAGGTTATATTTGTTGACATTGGTGTAATGAAAGGAATGGGACTTTTTGAAGTTGCCCTGATTGATTATTTTTCAAAATAGAGCGAAAGCTATCATTCCTCCACCCAACTTTTCGAAATTGAAGTTCTAAAAAACGCAGTTTCAGACTAACTTCATTGATGTTACGGGCAGGGCGGTTCTGGGGCTCTCCCCAAAAACTATTTTGAAATTTAAGTCCTAAAAAACGAAGTTTTCAAGAGATATTCAGTGATGCTAGGTGGAGGGATTTAAAAGCTCTCCACCACGAATTTTTCCGAAGCTGTAGTTTTTTTTCATTTTCAAGTTTCATGCGGTAGCAGTCGGACCATTTTTCAAAATTGAAGCTCCATAAAAGCAATCTTAAACGATTTTCGATGCTTTCAGAATGCAAGGCGTTTGGCATTGTCCCCTGAAAAAGTTTCGACACTAAAGCCCTGAAAACGAGGTTTGAGAAGCTCTTGAATGGTTTTAAAGTTTTAATGTGTGGTGGGGGTTTGCAAAGTGTAGTATTTTGAAGACTTTTTTATTTTTAGACCGACTATGAAAAAGAAAAAAAAAATGGGGCGGGGGGGGGGGGTAAAAGAAACAGTAGGTGTTGAACGAAATAACCAATAACATGATCAATATTTCGTCAGTAACTTTTGAAATTATTTATATTTTAAGGTTCTTTCCAAAAGAGAAATTCAGATTTTTTCCTAACATTAAGCAATCTATGGAAGGAAGGGTTCGAGAATCCTCCACTGAAAGGTAAAACGCAATTTCAGGTCGTCTTTGGAGACGTTTAGAGGTAAGGAGAGGTTTTAGGGATCTTCCTCCGAAACTTTTAAAAATTGAAATCTTAAAGGCGCAATTTCAGACTATATTTTGTAGTAACCTTAGTGAAGGGGTGTTGGTACGGGGACCCTCCTCTAGAAATGTTTTGATATTGATGTCTGAAAAACGCCTAAATAAATGCGCCGTTAGAACATCAATTTCCATCATTACTCCAACCGAACAACAAAAACGTATTTTAAATTTCTTGCAGGAGACGAGAGTTAAAGAGAGAAACATTTTGAAGATCCTTCTTTTCAGACAGACTAGGAAGGGGAAAAAAGGGGGGAGGGGGTGAAAGAAAGAGAAGAGAACTTAATTTGCTAAGCAATAAGCTTCATCTGTTACAAAAAAAAAAAAAAAATAAATAAATAAATAAATAAATAAATGAATAAAGATTTCTTTTTGAAATAATTGAGATTTTCCCCCCAATATTATTTGCTTTTCTTTTGTTGAAATAACTTCGCTTTCCCAAGACTTCTTAGTTGCACGACGTTCTTTTCTTGAGTAAGGGGTACGGATCGAGACCCACGTGATAACCAGGCCAGACAACTCCCCTCCCCCCCGCTTCGTTACGCCACCAGTAGTCGATCTTTGAACTTGGCGCGAAACTTAAAAACAGTGCAGTTTACCAGTAGTGTTGCTTGCTCTGGTTGATATGGATGAAATAGGAAATATGTAACTTCGGATGCACATTTTTGAATACAATTCTGTTGGATTTATCTCTTCCTTCCCACGTACCGGAATGTAGAGGCAATTAAAAAATATATGTATAATATAAGTCTTAAGTATCTGCTGAGTGAAAAGTGAGTCAGCGAGTTCCGCTGCCGAACAACCTGCATGTAAAGCAAAAAGCTGGACGCCTCATGGAATAAATTTTAAAGTTCGGAGGTAAGTACTCTTTTCTCAGATAAACAAATTTACATTTTATGCAGTTAAGATTTCTTAAGTTTTCCTCCATTACACAAACAATTGTCAGTTTCCTTTCCGATATCTTTGTCTGTAATTTGTAATTTCAGCATACTGCTTTAATATTTGAAACGGTTAACTTGCAACTTTTTATTTCTTTATTTTTTCAACTTTGAACACGCATTTATTCGAAATGGATTTTCCAAACTAACAATATACATATGTCAAAATTTTCTGCGAATATACTTGTTGCTATCAGAAGCGTAACTTGGTGTTGATATTCAGTAAAAATGTAAACAAGTTTATTGAAACAGGCTTTTAACTGAACTAATCTTATATTTTCGGTTTCGATTAAATTGTTTTATACGCTAGCATGTGTTATTTTGATCAAAAAACATTCCTTGATGGGTTTCCGTAGTTCTGAGATAAAAGATTAGATTTGAACGCCGGAGGTCGTGGGTTCGATACTTAAACATTTCCCCCCAACTACGCCCCTGCAATGTTATTCAAACAAGCTGGTTCTGTGCGTAAATTAAAAAATATATATATGGTTTTTTTTCACTGTTGTCTTTAGGTTTTATGATATTTATGCACACATTGTGGTTAAGTTAACGGTATTCATAATTTCTGGGCTTGCGAAAGATTAATTTTGAGCAGTGGATACACAACGTGTTTTTGCCAAATGCTCTATGCTTGTTTGTTTATGCTTAAAAAGGGCAAAATGTCTTGAACTACATATTTTTTGAACTCCTTGGGTTTTCTGTTAATAAGCTTTCAGGAACTCTGAAACTGTAACATAAATTGAATTAAAGGGCTGTCTATAAAGTATGTTACAAACTTTTGAAGAAATCCCCCCCCCCCTCCTCCTCGTTACATGTAACGCTGTTCAACATGAGCATATTGTTATAAACAACGCGTGATGTCACACTTCTTGTTATCCCCTCCCTTCCCCCTGTCACAAAACTGTCACATTGATTTCCTAAAAGAGCATACTTAGCAAAATGTTGATCTAAATTTAACATATATGAGGTTTTAAGTATTAAAGAAAGTTGCTAAAATGGTCATTCTATGAAAAGTTTTTTGAAAAATATTACTTTGTCATCAATTAATGCTTTTTAAAATAATTTTTCAAAAGCCTAAAATGATGAACAATTAAAGCCCCCCCCACACACACACAAGAATCATTAGCAGCAGAAAAAGCTAAAAATGGGAAAGTAGCCGAATTCCAAAAAAAAAGGCTGTTTAGATATTGAATACATTTTTTGATATACAACATACAGTATTCATGATGTATCATTCATTCTTTAATTAACGTTTTTCAAGTTGAATTCCTGTGTAATTTTTCGAGAGTGCCCACCGAAGGGGGGGGGGGTCGGAATCATAGTCTCATAGTAATGATAGCTTTTCAACGGCTATAGTTATAAATAACTGTGCCCTTGAAATTTTAAGGGAGATGGAGATGTTTTGGTTTTTTTTTTTTTTTGAAGGTTTCATAATTGAAATGGGTAGGGCCCCGTCTACTTTGGGGATGGCACCCAAGCATTCACGTCTTTTTAAAAGCATAAATTTGCTCAGCTAAGTTAACATTAATAATCTGGTATTATGTACTTTAATTTGATGTTATGTCTTTGAAACATATTGCAGTCCTGTTTCCCGTTTACTTAAGTAAAAATGTTTATTTATTTTTTAAAATTTCATTTAATTCTTATTCAAATACAATAGTAATATTATTTTTTGTTTTGATGTAATTGTAAAATGAAAGTTCATTTATTTATTTGAATACTTCTTAAGACTTAATGTTTCAATACAATATACGAGTACTTAAAATGCGATTAGTTAAAAAACAATTTCTAATGAAAAATAAAACTGTTTATTTATCACTTTGTTTTAACATGATTGTAAAATAAAATCGTGTTTAGTTATTTGAATACTTTGTAAGACTATGAATTAAGCTCAGTGTATTTTTTAATGTATGATTATCGGTTCCTTTTTATGTTTTCAAATGAAAAAGTAGAACTTGTAATGCTACTTGAATAACAGAAGACAATAATAAATAAACCAAATAGTTTTATTTAACCAAAATATTAATCGAAGTGCTCCCTTCCCAATATCATTGTGGATCGACAAACGATGACGTCATTTGCTAGTTGGATGGCCTTTTTATCTCGAAGGCCTCGTACGGATCCCCTGACTCCTTTTGAACACCATTGCCTAGTACCATCTAACGCAAGGTTCCCAAACTTTAATGAGTCACGGCACCCGTTGAAGAATTAGAATTTTCACACAGCATCCTAGTCTGGTTTTATACATATAAACTCTATAACAAAAAAATCGACGCACCAAGAAGGAGTTGTCCGATCTTGGTGGGTCGATTTTTTTTTTTTGTTATAGAGTGTATTATTGTTACCATGGTCACTTCGCGGCACCCCTCACCTCTTCCTGCCGCCCCCAGTTCGGAAATCTCTGATCTAACGTGTTATAATTATTGTTATCACTATTATATTTATTTATTTTTATTTATTTATTTTTTTGTAGCTAAAAGTTTGGAAATTACTTTTGAGGAACTAAACCGAAAATACCTTTGATAAAAAAATTTCCCAGATTTTGGAGGGGGCCCGGGCCCCCTCAGCCCCCTTCCTTATATACGCCCTTGAACCTGCCCCTCCTCCTGGGCGGTTACGTGTGTATAGTGGTGTGTGTAGGCGCGCGTGCGTGCATGTGTATGCTTTTGTGTGTGCGTAGACCTGTGTGCATGCACGTAGACGTGTGTGTGAGTTTGTTTGTGGGTGAGTGTGCATGTGTATGAGCGTGCGTGTGTATGAGCGTGCGTGTGTGTAGGACATAGACACCACTGATCAGGAGCAGCGGATTCCGGGGGACGGTGCTCAGGACCAGAAGCCAGTGGGCGGTGGTGTTGCAGAGGCCCCTGGTCCAAGCTGAAAAAGGAACCAAATGCTAAGGACGGTCAAGTGAAAACAATAAGCAATCGTGATTGCTGAAAAAAACTTTTTAATGAAATGTCATGCAAAAGGTTTGTTATTTTTAATGATTAACCATCCAAAGTTGGAAATTGCGTACAACGCAAATAAAAACTCACATTTCAGAATTTGTTTCTATAAGAACAGAATAAATGTAGGTATAGAAATTTTGTATATACAGGGTGACATTGTCCTAAAACTCATTATATTAAACGAGAATATAATTAAGAAAATCATATTAGAAAATAAAAAAAGTTTTCCAGATTGCATATACTTGGTGAAAATCATAATTTTCGACAGTAAGTGTCACATAAAATCAAAGTTCATGTCACGACTTTTACTACCGTGGGATAGTAAAGCGCAGTAGCTGCTTTTTTTTTTTTTTTCATTTTTGTCATTTATTGTAGTTTATCTTTATTGTGCGTATATGGTTTCCACTGAAAATTAAGCACGAAGAAAAACGACAAATTCAGACATTTCTCTATTGTTAGTATGAATTCAAAACGCATTTCTTTGAAATATCTCAAAACCTAATTTCTAAAGTGTGTTTTGCCTTACTACGCCAATACAGATAAGCCCCTGACGATAACGATTGCTTAACTACCTGTAAAATTATCCCACTCAACTAATGACGAAACAATGACCAAATAAAATGTAGTTCTGAAAATCATATTGACTTTGAACTTAATACATTTTATATTTCTGACAAAATGTAATTTGCTTTCATTATTTTCTATTTATTTGTTTTGGTTGAATTACGGTAACCGGGTCGCGGCGATAAATATTATATTCTGGCAACCCGCTACCTTACCTTGGCGACGGAGCAGTTTCGGCAACTCTACACCAAAACTTATTCGCTATTCGTTTGGCCAATCAAAAATTTCAGAGTTCACAACACAAAATTGTAATTTATTTGTCTACTAAATATTTTTATTTTAATTCCATAGAACAATATTTTTAATTTCCTTAAAGGTGATTTTTTTCTCTGAAAACTGGCAACATACATTGTGTTTCTTCAATTTTTAGATCTTAGAAACATTTTATAAAATTTTAGATCGCAGAATGATTGTCACTTTTAACTATTTTAAGTTATAGATTAAAAAACTAGTTATTTATATCTTTGGATACTTTAATGGTATGTGTTTGCAGTAAGTAATTTCCTTCGTGTTTTATTGTTCCATCTTTAATTTAAAATTTATTTCTTATCGTAATAACTTATTCAGTAAGTTTGAATTAAAATTTTAGTTCTAACGTTCTCTGCATGGATCTTTTGATATGATTTAACTTATTTAGTTGATCGTTTTAAGTTTTAATTGAACATTAAATTTACTTGAAGGCTTTTTCTATTTATTGACGAACTATTTCAAACTAATGTCGTTTTTATCTAACTTTTAATGTTGTTAAATTTGCTAGAAAGGTATGTTTCATCTTTATGTTACTAAGTAAATCAAACATAAAAAAATTATATTAATTTGAATTTTTGACATCTTGAATTCAAATTATGTTTTTCGCAATCATGAGCGTGTGTGTGTATGTATGCGCGTGTGTGTTTGTGTAGGCGCATGTGTGTGTGTGTGAGTGTAAGTATGCATGTGTGTGAGTGTTGTGTATGCAGTGCTGTGCGGTGTACGCGCGTGTGCGTGTAGGCGTTCGTGTGTGTGTAGGCGTTCGTGTGTGTGTAGGCGTTCGTGTGTGTGTGTAGGCGTTCGTGTGTGTGTATGTAGGCATGTGTGTTTGTGTCTGTGTGCAAGCATGAGTGTGTGTATGTGTAGGTATGTGTGTGTGTACGTGTGTGTGTGTAGGATATGGACGCAACCTAGACACGGTTTTCGCAAGAGGAGCAGCATCGTGAGGCCGCGACGCGACGGTGGTGCTGGAGGAAAAATAAAATCAGCGTAACATCAAAGACGGTCAAATGAGAACAATAAGCAATTGTGATTACTCAAAAAGTGTAACATCATTTATGTCATGAACCTTTTCATTTTATGTGCTGGATTTTCCCACGTAGATTATGTTAACATCTTGAAAAAAGTTACCTCTCACTTGTCTATTCTGCAAACTTAATTTTAAAATAAGAAAATTAATAAAGTTCTATAAAAAAAATTAGGCTTTATGATATATTTCTGCATATTTTGCTATATTTTCATCATTTTAAAAAATGAAAAAAAAATTTTATTACCTTTTTTTTTTGCTTCTTTACGGTTATGATTAGAAAAAGAAAAAGGTTGATAAACAGTTCTAGTTACCAAGGCGATAGTTTGAGTCATCCAAAGCTCCTCCCCTTTTTTGGGTGTCTCTCATTGGAAGATTTCCTTTGTTTACAACGTAGTACTTTATTTACATTGAGTCGTAAGTTCCAAATTTGACTGTTTTTGAAAAAATCTGCCAACGCTACCCAGTTACCGTAATTCTACCTTTGTTTTATATGTAAGAATTTATTTAAAATCATTTTTTAAAAATTACCTAAAAGTTACTTTTTTTAAATACATTGTGTGCAAGTATCATTAGATATCTACACTCTTTAATAACATCTTGAAAAAAATGACGGTACTTGCCGTGCGACTGGTATTCTATGTGGTATTGGGTACAAAAAGGTTGGAGAATGGAGACCCTTGTCGCAATTGGTCACAACGTTTCTTGGTTTGAAATTTTTTTTTCTTTTTCAGTGTTTATCTAGAAAAAATGCAAATGTATTTGAATTTCATGTGTGGTTTGGTTCGTGAGATTCATTTTGATATGAGATGCGGCCTTCTAGTAAAGGAAGTTTGGCTGAACTGTCGTAACTATGATCCATTTGAACATACATTTGAGATAATTTTGGGGAGTGGGAGTCGGGAATTTTTTTTGCATTACTTCAATAATTTATGTTTGAGGAAAGCAGAACGAAATAATATTTATAGCATTATACTGCATATCTGTTACAAAAAACAATTTCAATGTCTTCGTAATTTTTTTTGTAAACAAAGCCTATATTGTCGAACTACCTGATTTACGAAATATTTTGCACTATACCTCCGTAAACGACATCATAATTTATTGCCTGAGCTCAAAAATGAAATTTCATTAAAAATGCCGTAAATCACTACAAGAGTCTATTTTTATTGATGGCTTAAGACTTCCAATCAATAAAGCGCCATAATCCACGAAGCATGACTCGTCCAACAGAGCCGGGACGGAAATGTTCTTCGGCGTTTATAAACCGGCGCTTCTGATAATTTATGGCGTCAATTATCCGCGCGAATTGTTTACCCGTTTCGCTATCAACACGGACAGAATCTCAAATACTGGATTACGGCAAAATTAATCCAATATTTATACCCCTTCAGAGCTTGTATGGGGGTGATTAGAAAGGAACGGAGGTTTCCAGCTTCTCAACATCACATGAAAAGAAAACTTGCGAAAACACACGGTTGGTTTTCTCTGAAAGTAACTTTCGCATTTGAGTTTTTGTTAAGTTTTTTTTTTTTATAATTTTATTGTTTGAGGTAATGAAGTTGAAAATATTAATGAATGACAAACGAGCTGATGTGTGCAACACATGACTTCCTTTTACTCCAATTTAATGTCATTTCCCCATTATTGGCAATTTTAATGTGATTCAATTGTTTACTCTCTAAATATCACCAGCAATGGCCAAATTGAAACCAAATTTAAAAAAAAATCTAAATATTTGTCGCCAAGTTGTCGACAAAACTTGGCGACCAAAAGACTGGCAATATATCACTAAGTGTCCGACACATTATAACACCACTTGAGTTTACATCGAAATTAACGATGATTTCCCCCTAAAAAGGTGCAAAAGACCCCCTTATGAACATCCGAGTGCAACCAAAAGGGAAGGTGCACAAATAGGCCCCACTAGGAGTCTACGTATCAAATTTCAACTTTCTAGGACATTCCGTTTTTGAGTTATGCGAGATACATACACACATACATACGTACATATGGACGTAACGAGAAATTTCGTTGTAATTAACTCGGGGGTCGTCAAAATGGATATTTCGGGTGGCTGTAGGTTCCTAGGCATATACCCACGTGTGGTCGGGTTGAAAAAAAAAAAAAAACTGAACATTCATTCGGGGGTGAGAAAAATAGAAATTAAGGCTGATTTTTAGTGAAAATTTTTTTGCGAATACAGTACTTCCTTTTTTTGTAAAAGGAAGTAAAAATGAAGCTGTGTTATAGTATTGTTTACTTAAGAGTTTGAATTAGCATTTACTGTTTGATTACCGTAAAGCGGGGGAACATTGCTCCTCTAGGGATAACATTGCTCCAAAAAGTGTGAAGGGTTTTTCGATCTCGAATTGGCAACTTGCTCACCTGTTTACTGTTATCTTCTACTTAAAGAAATTCCGCATCGTCAACCACTTCGTCACTGAAGACCTCGAAAATCAGTAAAAAAAACTTTTACACTTTTTAGAGCAATGTTATCCATAGAGGAGCAATACTCCCCTGTTTTACGGTACTCTAAGGCAAACATTATTATTGCATCTTGATAATGTTTGTCTTAGACTTAGAGTAATCAAAGCAAGAAACGTTGTCTTTTTTCTCGATTGTTGAAAACAGCTAAATTCTGTAAAAGTTATTTCTCTGCCAACACAGTGCCGATTCAGGGAAAACAACCTCTCTTGCTGTGCCACTGAAGAACTAGGCCGTGAAATACTCTGGTTTTAGTACTCGCGCCATAAACATGGTAATATTTCCACTATTTAGTTGCACATGTAGTCTACTATATGAAAAAAAAAACTTTAATGAAAAAAAAAAATTATAAAATTAATAGCAATACGTACACAGAGAATATTGAATTTTTTTTACATAACAAGAGTAACTGATTTGATATTAATGAAAAACAATATAATACTAGGATGTCAAGTAAACAATATAAAGTTATAGAATCAAGTAAAACGATCATGAAAGAGCAATTCATTTTCTTGGCACCACGATTGTTTTATGAACGTACGGATGATGTTAGGAAAGAGAAGAACTTCAAGAAATATTAACAAGGGAATGAATCAACATTCTATCAATAATAAACTTTTAGCTGATTAAATATATTAACTTGCCGAATGGGGGGGTGGGAGTTGTGTTGTTATTTTATCTATACTAATATTATAAAGAGACAGAGCGGATTTTTGTGTGTTTATATGTTCCGGTTAATCTCCGGAACCATTGCAGCTATTTAAAAAATTCTTTCTGTGTATGAAAGGTGCATTCTTACTGAATGACATAGGCTATAAATTATGAATATATGTATTCATACTAATTTTTTAAACTGATAGTTTGTCTTCGCCACCAGTTTATGTTTCGTACCGTTTTATTCTTATAAACGTAAAAACAATCACTGATTGTTCGGTATCTGCAATGACAGAATAGTTTAAGGTTCTCTTTGAACTGAATGCTGAGGGATGGGTAACAAATCAGCGATTGTCCCGCACCTGTAATGACAGAACCGTCGAAGGTTCTCTTTGAACTGAATGCTGAGGGCTGGTAACGAATTTATTACAGGTAAGTTACGGGAAAATACCTGAAAAAGGATAACTTATCAAAATAGATGAGTCCTATAGTTTTTGCTAACAACGCTGTGCATCATCTGTATGAATTCGTTGATACCCTTAACTCATCAGGACTTCTCTTCATACTTTTAAATTTACAATATTCCAATAATTTTACTGCTCAGTTTTAATTTGCCTAATCTATGCAATGGAATTTGACCCCAATTAAAATGACTACGGAATAATATGATTTAGAGTACTCTTCTTAGAGCACCAGCTGCAGTTCAGTTGACTCATCTTCCTTGCATTTCCATGGTCCTTGCATATTTCTTTTTCCAATGTAAGTGATTACAATTTCCAATTAAAATTTCTTATGCCATCAGCATCATCGAATCTGATGTTCAAACGTGCTCCTATACAATACATAGTACAATGTTACATACGGGAAGATTGTATTGTTCCTTGGGAAATATATGCTGGTCTCTCTTGATCAGGCAGTGAGGTAAATCAATTTGTTTCAAAACAAACAGAACAAAAAATGGTGTATACCATTAAATTTTAAATTAAAAAGTACACGCATCATATTTACTTAAGATATTTTTTTTTAACTTGAAGAACAAGGTCAGGACAGGCTGCTAGTAATATTATAAATGTCCAATGCAAACTGTAATGTTTTTTTTTTTTGAGGCAAACATACAAATTATTATTTTACGTGATATATTTACTTCTTGTGTATACTGTGCTGTTCTTTTTTTTAATTTTAAATATTATATTGTTTAATATACATTTATGTATTTTTACTCCAAACTACGTATACCGATTTAATTACACTGCGGACAATACCTTTGGTGTTCTTTAGTGTTGACTTTTTATTTGTAAATTACGTTCAATTATAATTAAGAATTTCTCAGTGTTTGTGATTGTCTTTTGTAATTAACGTTGTATGTGTAACTTTATTATTTGTTGACTATTCGTTATGTATGCGTTTGTTAATATATCTTTATATTAATCACCGCATATTGGGGACTCGAACGTGGTGAAAGTGAGCGATGTGTCCGTGGTGGCGTTTGATCCGCGGACCTTTCTGATAGTAACCCAATGCTTTACCGCTGAACCAAAAGGACCTCAAGGCTCGGGGGCAAAATTGGGTTACGGCTCTCTGAATGTACGCCCCAAACACCTTTGCACACGCACTACATTCTAAAAGTTAAAAATCATGATGAAGGGGTGTTTAAGTAAGAATGGATAGATGTTGAAATGAAATAAAACAATATGTGAGTAAGGCATTAAACAAATTCTTTTGATACTTAAAAGTCCCACGCATGCCATTTTGTATGGTAAAATTTTTAACGATGTTTTATTCCATTTTGTATGGGATAAAACATCGTTAAAAACTTTACCGCGACTTCTCCCGGTGGCACGGATTCGAGTGGTGGCACATCTTCTGTGCGGACGTTTGTCACCATAAGGCTTTTAAAGGGCTGGACCGATTTTGATCAAATTTTTTGTATGAAATTAAGTTGTGGCAAGCATGGCTTCGAAGCGCGATGGATCGAATCGGAAACGTTTTTGTTCATTAATTGATTAATTTAAACATTGGATGGTTACATCTCCTAAATGATTAATATTTATTTTAACCTATTCTTGAGCGAGAATTGAAATAAATATTTAACCCTTTGCCAAAGGACAATAAGAAAGCCAGCATTGCTTTTTATAATGAAATTTCCTACTGTGATATGTGTCAATTGAGAATAGATAAAACGGAGAGAGAGAGAGAGAGAGAGAGAGAGAGAGAGAGGGACTCCTTCATTTCTTTTAAAAGCAAAGATTTTATGTTAACTCGTGATATATTTTAAAGTAAAGTACTGTGTGCAAGGTGTTTTAGCATCAATGTCAAAAATACTTTATGGATTATCTAACTAATCAGTACATTATTAAATGAAAAGATGATGGAATTTAAAGACGAAACATATTTTATTTTCATCCAGATAAATTACAACAGGGTGATTCTGTACACAAAAGATCAGTGCAGTGGAAGATTTTTATCTTTGGTGGAAAGAACAAATCAGGCACTATATGAAGTTTTAAAAATTTTCGTTCAAAAGATCGGACTGCTAATCAGTCGGAGTTGGATTTGCTCACTGATCGGCTGTATTACAGTAACGTGGTGGCTTGGCGACTTTGGCTATAAACAGTAGAGTTGCGTGATCATTTCTTACCTTTTTAAAGCTACTGTTAATGTTAAAGCTACTGTTAATTGTATGTTTTGTTTATTTCGCAAAATATTTCAAATTGCAAAGAATTGTTTTTCGTTTTAAAAGAGTGTTTAGTCATTTTAGTTGAAGAACGTGTTTATTTTACATCGGGAAGGGGGTTTCGCTTATTCAGAGAACTGTCTTTACCTTTATCATTCTTTTAAACGATATTTTTTTCGATTGTTTTGTTCTTTTTCATATGGCAGTCGTTGCAGTGGGATTTCCCGTTTGTTCTAGATGGGTTTTTACACTTAATATCTGAGAACGCTTTTTATCTTTTGAGTATGGCTGAAGGAACAAACCATCAACCATCAAGTACGGGAGAAAAAATAGTTAATAAAACAATTGCTCAGTGGGCATTAGATAAATCAAGTTGAAAATAAATACTATACGCATTCTGACACCACGCAGATTAAAACATTTTCTTTTTACTTATTTTTTTCACCAAAACGGTTCAAACAAATGATAGTTTATTGAAATTTTGTAATTTTTCAATTTACAAAGCTTGAACAGAACAACACCTGTCGGGTCCTCAAGTACGTTATGATTTTTTACTGGTAACGAATTTATTACAGGTAAGTTACGGGAAAATACCTGAAAAAGGATAACTTATCAAAATAGATGAGTCCTATAGTTTTTGCTAACAACGCTGTGCATCATCTGTATGAATTCGTTGATACCCTTAACTCATCAGGACTTCTCTTCATACTTTTAAATTTACAATATTCCAATAATTTTACTGCTCAGTTTTAATTTGCCTAATCTATGCAATGGAATTTGACCCCAATTAAAATGACTACGGAATAATATGATTTAGAGTACTCTTCTTAGAGCACCAGCTGCAGTTCAGTTGGCTCATCTTCCTTGCATTTCCATGGTCCTTGCATATTTCTTTTTCCAATGTAAGTGATTACAATTTCCAATTAAAATTTCTTATGCCATCAGCATCATCGAATCTGATGTTCAAACGTGCTCCTATACAATACATAGTACAATGTTACATACGGGAAGATTGTATTGTTCCTTGGGAAATATATGCTGGTCTCTCTTGATCAGGCAGTGAGGTAAATCAATTTGTTTCAAAACAAACAGAACAAAAAATGGTGTATACCATTAAATTTTAAATTAAAAAGTACACGCATCATATTTACTTAAGATATTTTTTTTTAACTTGAAGAACAAGGTCAGGACAGGCTGCTAGTAATATTATAAATGTCCAATGCAAACTGTAATGTTTTTTTTTTTTGAGGCAAACATACAAATTATTATTTTACGTGATATATTTACTTCTTGTGTATACTGTGCTGTTCTTTTTTTTAATTTTAAATATTATATTGTTTAATATACATTTATGTATTTTTACTCCAAACTACGTATACCGATTTAATTACACTGCGGACAATACCTTTGGTGTTCTTTAGTGTTGACTTTTTATTTGTAAATTACGTTCAATTATAATTAAGAATTTCTCAGTGTTTGTGATTGTCTTTTGTAATTAACGTTGTATGTGTAACTTTATTATTTGTTGACTATTCGTTATGTATGCGTTTGTTAATATATCTTTATATTAATCACCGCATATTGGGGACTCGAACGTGGTGAAAGTGAGCGATGTGTCCGTGGTGGCGTTTGATCCGCGGACCTTTCTGATAGTAACCCAATGCTTTACCGCTGAACCAAAAGGACCTCAAGGCTCGGGGGCAAAATTGGGTTACGGCTCTCTGAATGTACGCCCCAAACACCTTTGCACACGCACTACATTCTAAAAGTTAAAAATCATGATGAAGGGGTGTTTAAGTAAGAATGGATAGATGTTGAAATGAAATAAAACAATATGTGAGTAAGGCATTAAACAAATTCTTTTGATACTTAAAAGTCCCACGCATGCCATTTTGTATGGTAAAATTTTTAACGATGTTTTATTCCATTTTGTATGGGATAAAACATCGTTAAAAACTTTACCGCGACTTCTCCCGGTGGCACGGATTCGAGTGGTGGCACATCTTCTGTGCGGACGTTTGTCACCATAAGGCTTTTAAAGGGCTGGACCGATTTTGATCAAATTTTTTGTATGAAATTAAGTTGTGGCAAGCATGGCTTCGAAGCGCGATGGATCGAATCGGAAACGTTTTTGTTCATTAATTGATTAATTTAAACATTGGATGGTTACATCTCCTAAATGATTAATATTTATTTTAACCTATTCTTGAGCGAGAATTGAAATAAATATTTAACCCTTTGCCAAAGGACAATAAGAAAGCCAGCATTGCTTTTTATAATGAAATTTCCTACTGTGATATGTGTCAATTGAGAATAGATAAAACGGAGAGAGAGAGAGAGAGAGAGAGAGAGAGAGGGACTCCTTCATTTCTTTTAAAAGCAAAGATTTTATGTTAACTCGTGATATATTTTAAAGTAAAGTACTGTGTGCAAGGTGTTTTAGCATCAATGTCAAAAATACTTTATGGATTATCTAACTAATCAGTACATTATTAAATGAAAAGATGATGGAATTTAAAGACGAAACATATTTTATTTTCATCCAGATAAATTACAACAGGGTGATTCTGTACACAAAAGATCAGTGCAGTGGAAGATTTTTATCTTTGGTGGAAAGAACAAATCAGGCACTATATGAAGTTTTAAAAATTTTCGTTCAAAAGATCGGACTGCTAATCAGTCGGAGTTGGATTTGCTCACTGATCGGCTGTATTACAGTAACGTGGTGGCTTGGCGACTTTGGCTATAAACAGTAGAGTTGCGTGATCATTTCTTACCTTTTTAAAGCTACTGTTAATGTTAAAGCTACTGTTAATTGTATGTTTTGTTTATTTCGCAAAATATTTCAAATTGCAAAGAATTGTTTTTCGTTTTAAAAGAGTGTTTAGTCATTTTAGTTGAAGAACGTGTTTATTTTACATCGGGAAGGGGGTTTCGCTTATTCAGAGAACTGTCTTTACCTTTATCATTCTTTTAAACGATATTTTTTTCGATTGTTTTGTTCTTTTTCATATGGCAGTCGTTGCAGTGGGATTTCCCGTTTGTTCTAGATGGGTTTTTACACTTAATATCTGAGAACGCTTTTTATCTTTTGAGTATGGCTGAAGGAACAAACCATCAACCATCAAGTACGGGAGAAAAAATAGTTAATAAAACAATTGCTCAGTGGGCATTAGATAAATCAAGTTGAAAATAAATACTATACGCATTCTGACACCACGCAGATTAAAACATTTTCTTTTTACTTATTTTTTTCACCAAAACGGTTCAAACAAATGATAGTTTATTGAAATTTTGTAATTTTTCAATTTACAAAGCTTGAACAGAACAACACCTGTCGGGTCCTCAAGTACGTTATGATTTTTTACTGGTAACGAATTTATTACAGGTAAGTTACGGGAAAATACCTGAAAAAGGATAACTTATCAAATTGATGAGTCCTATAGTTTTTGCTAACAACGCTGTGCATCATCTGTATGAATTCGTTGATACCCTTAACTCATCAGGACTTCTCTTCATACTTTTAAATTTACAATATTCCAATAATTTTACTGCTCAGTTTTAATTTGCCTAATCTATGCAATGGAATTTGACCCCAATTAAAATGACTACGGAATAATATGATTTAGAGTACTCTTCTTAGAGCACCAGCTGCAGTTCAGTTGGCTCATCTTCCT
The DNA here is from genome assembly GCF_026930045.1 of Uloborus diversus. NCBI lineage: Eukaryota > Metazoa > Arthropoda > Arachnida > Araneae > Uloboridae > Uloborus > Uloborus diversus. The sequence goes on along the minus strand of NC_072735.1, from coordinate 35,460,559 downwards.
TGCATTTCCATGGTCCTTGCATATTTCTTTTTCCAATGTAAGTGATTACAATTTCCAATTAAAATTTCTTATGCCATCAGCATCATCGAATCTGATGTTCAAACGTGCTCCTATACAATACATAGTACAATGTTACATACGGGAAGATTGTATTGTTCCTTGGGAAATATATGTTGGTCTCTCTTGATCAGGCAGTGAGGTAAATCAATTTGTTTCAAAACAAACAGAACAAAAAATGGTGTATACCATTAAATTTTAAATTAAAAAGTACACGCATCATATTTACTTAAGATATTCTTTTTTTAACTTGAAGAACAAGGTCAGGACAGGCTGCTAGTAATATTATAAATGTCCAATGCAAACTGTAATGTTTTTTTTTTTTTTTTTTTTTGAGGCAAACATACAAATTATTATTTTACGTGATATATTTACTTCTTGTGTATACTGTGCTGTTCTTGTTTTTAATTTTAAATATTATATTGTTTAATATACATTTATGTATTTTTACTCCAAACTACGTATACCGATTTAATTACACTGCGGACAATACCTTTGGTGTTCTTTAGTGTTGACTTTTTATTTGTAAATTACGTTCAACTATAATTAAGAATTTCTCAGTGTTTGTGATTGTCTTTTGTAATTAACGTTGTATGTGTAACTTTATTATTTGTTGACTATTCGTTATGTATGCGTTTGTTAATATATCTTTATATTAATCACCGCATATTGGGGACTCGAACGTGGTGAAAGTGAGCGATGTGTCCGTGGTGGCGTTTGATCCGCGGACCTTTCTGATAGTAACCCAATGCTTTACCGCTGAACCAAAAGGACCTCAAGGCTCGGGGGCAAAATTGGGTTACGGCTCTCTGAATGTACGCCCCAAACACCTTTGCACACGCACTACATTCTAAAAGTTAAAAATCATGATGAAGGGGTGTTTTAGTAAGAATGGATAGATGTTGAAATGAAATAAAACAATATGTGAGTAAGGCATTAAACAAATTCTTTTGATACTTAATGATAGTTTATTGAATTTTTTTAATTTTTCAATTTACAAAGCTTGAACAGAACAACACCTGTCGGGTCCTCAAGTACGTTATGATTTTTTACAAATAAAGAAATAAATGGTCACCACTTTTGGCGATTAAGACTTGATTTTTTGATAGCCATTTTCAATGAAATGTTCGCCCGTTGGTAACTGGTACCGTTAGTCTAGAGCTTTATTAGAAAGCTATTTTTTTTAATGAAATTGATCACTGTTATAGTCTTTAATATTTTCATATCCCTCCTCCTATTTCACTCCTCGAAAAGGAAACTCACTTCAATAAAAATTGCGAAGGAGTAATTTCAAGACTTGAAAAAATAGCTTAGCAATACCTTTGATGACACACCACTTTGTGCTGAAACTTTTCTCATTCCGAGAAATCAGAATCGTGTTTACATAATATTTAGAAACATATTGAATGTAAAAATTTAACTCTAGCAGTAGAATTTCTTTTATTTCACTACATACACACATGAATAAAAAAAACAGACCTTTTTTTTACCATTTCCTTTAAACAATCAACCAATTACCGAAATAGCTAATGAAGAGTGTTTAGAAATTTCAGGAACACCAAATCTGCAACTGAGAAAAAAAATTCAGTTCAAAAATATTGAAACGAACTTGCTCTTTTTCGATTTCTTAGAAGAAGAGCGCCATTAGGGAGAGGAGGTAAAAATTCCAGCAGTCAATTTCCGGTCGTTTTGTGGCGGAAGTCGGTTCAAATTAGCGTTCGTTTCTTGGCAACAGCGATTGTCACTATCACTTCGTTAAGCGTCGATTGAGCTGCAATTACTGCTTCATTCGAAACCACGATGGCGCCTTTTTTAACTTCTGCTAGCGGTGTTCCTTTTCTTTAAACACTTTTTTTTCTTATCCGTTTTGCTGGTATGGGAGTTTTTCCTGTTCATTTCTGCTTTTCACTTTTACTTATCTCGTATGCATCAAAAATTTAAAATTGCCCCACTTTTTTTTAAACTTTGCTTTTTTTCGACAGTCTTTTCGTGAGTATGTGAAACGTTTGGTAATTTGTGAAGAGAAAATGCCTTGTTTTTGACTTGCAAATAAGAGAAACGTGAATTCCGTTTTTTGAGTGTTTTATTCTTTCCAAGTAAGAAGTTTAGAAATGGTTAGAAATAGGTTACGTGAGTGAAAATGCCCGTGTATTAACATGAAATGTTTCAACTATGTTCGATGACACTCAAAATAGAGTATGCTCATTAGTGCATTATTTTCTCACTAAATTATTTCACATTTTAATGTACCACGCCTTTTTTTTACCCAACTCCGCGTGCGCGACGCAAAGGAGGGTAATGTGTTTATTATCAGTCTATGGTATGTATGCCTGTTCCTATGTGGCGTTCTGCAGGCTAAACGCCTTGGCCAATTTTGGTAATTCTTACGTCAATCGATTTGTCTTAACCTTGGGAGTGTCACTAAACACATGACAGTAATCAAAAATACCATTTCAAAAACCAGTGGCCATTTTGTCAGTTTGGGATCGGCGCACGCTGGGTGTCGCACACTGTGTCGCACGCTACCTACGTGCGACAAATGCAGGTAGTTTTTACTGTCTGAATTTTTTTGTTTTCTAAGTCTACTAATTGGGAGTCTCAGTGGCCGAGTGGTCTAAGCGATTGCTTCTCCCACTAGAGGCGGTGGATCAAGACACCCTCGCTCCCGATGTACTTTCCCCTCTTTCTGATGTAAATTCTTTCATATATTCTTTATATGTATTCTGTACTGTAATAAAAATATATGCGTAACGAAGGCAAAAGCCACTCAGATTGTAGTCCTCATCAAAATAAACCCGTGCAATAAGCACCAAAAGAAAGAAAGTTTACTAATTCGATTTTCATCTCTAACATGTTGCATTTGTTTTTGCCTTGATTCAAGGGACTGAGTTTCGCGACGTGTACTTTCTTGAGAGACTTATATAGTTTTGCGAGAAAGATTTGACTGACGGGAAGTTTCCGATTTCGCGTCATCATACAGGCAGTTTATATAGCTGTGCTGTGGTTGACTTATGTTCGCACATTTTTGCCGAAGGTCAAGCACATGTAGCTTTAATCCGAGTTAGGTCCCTAGAGGGACTAATTATCAGTAGTTTAGACCACCGCAAGTTACTTAATAAACCTCACGATACAAACAAACTCTCTCAATGAAATGACAAGGTCGCGAAGTGTACCGTCTTATAATCATAATAGCTAAGTCAATGAAAATTAACTAAAAAGCGTAAAATAAAAAAAAAATATTAAATAAAAACCAAAAACTCGACTGCGTAAAAACCAAAAAAACTAAAAAGAAAAAATGTATAAACCCAGTAGTTTAGAATGTATTAAGTACTACTGAATAACTACACCGTTGAAATAGTTTTATAACCGTACACAGATAAGACAAATCATCAATTCAAAAGCAGAATAGAAGGATCAAAAGTCGGGGCCCATTCCTTTCTGATTCAAGGAACCCCGTAAAATTTGAATGTGCTCCGACTGTTGATCCTTCTATTCTGCTTTTGAATTTATTGTTACAAATCTTGTAAATAGTAATTATTGTAGGAACGTAACCTGTAAATAGTTTCCCGTAATGAATATACAACCCCTTAACATATGGCTAAAGTATACAACCCCTATTCTTTTTATTTTCATTGATAAAGTTTGACAACGGTCTACGCATTTCTCGAAGCAGAAAGAATGTTGTAGAAAATTCTTGGATGTTTATAAAAGCCGTTAGCGATGGATAAACGGGGAGTTTCGATTGAGATTTCGAACTGAGTGCATTTTTGCTCTGTTTATTGCGAGGCATTTTCGCTGTGTTGTTTTCGTATTTGGAAGTAAATACGTGTGTAAACGTTGAGTTTACGGTGTTGTGTGATAATTGCTTAATTGCTGATGAATAATTTAGCAGTTGTTGAAGATCTTTCCTGTACATAGTGTAAATAAATTTCCTGTGTTTTTATCAAGAACTGTGTCTTCATTTCAAGAAAGTGGAAGTCGCACCGAACTCGTTACAATTTGGCGCCCAACGTGGGGCTACTTCAGGACTTTCTTGCAGTAAGTGTGACTTTGGACATTTTTTCATAAAGACTTTTTAAATTTGGACTTTATTTTTATGGTGATTACTCGCGCAATGGATGAACAATTAAAACAACTTCTTGATGCAATCAACTCTGTTAAAAATGAATTGGCGGCTAATCAAGACCAATTAAAAAGTGATCTGACTGCAAGTTTTACTGCAAATCAAGAACAATTAAAAAATGATATGGCGGCTAATCAAGAACAATTAAAAAATGATATGGCGGCTAATCAAGAACAATTAAAAAATGATATGGCGGCTAATCAAGAACAATTAAAAAGTGATCTGACTGCAAGTATGTTGGCAAATCAAGACCAGTTAAAAAGCGATTTAACGCTGCTGAAAAAGGACTTAGCGTCTAACCAAGAGGAAATTAAAAACGACCTTATTTCGGTAAAGACTGTGATGGAAAATAAATTTAATGACATAGAGCATCGAGTTGATGCTATTGAAGAAAAATTTGATACCGTTGAAAGCCGATTCAATGCTGTAGAAAATAAATTAGAAGATGAAGATAGAAAATTTCATCAACTTAAAGAAAACATCTTTAAAGACCTGGAAAGGAGATTGGCGACCGCGGAAAGCAGCTCTGTACAGTTTGGCGCTCCCACATCAGTTGCTCGACCGCCCATTAAACTTGCCACATATGATGGGAAAACTTCGTGGCAGGTTTACAAAACTCAATTCATGATAGTGGCGGAAGCGAACGGATGGGACTCTGCTACCAAGGCCTGCCACCTTGCAGCATCCCTGAGAGGTGACGCAGCGGACATTCTTCAGACCCTTCCGGACAGCCAGCGCCTGGATTTCGCCGCCCTCACATCTGCGTTGGAGCTTCGCTTCGGTGAGAAATGCCAGAAAGATTTCAGCCGACTCCAGTTGAAGTCCCGTTTCCAGAAAACCGGGGAAACCCTGCAAGAGCTAGCGGCGGACGTCGAGAGACTGTCTCATCTTGCTTTTTGCGACTGTCCTGCGGATGTTCGAGACAACCTGGCACTCAACTACTACATCGACGGGGTTCGAGATCCGGAAATCCAGAAAGCTCTACGGATGGCGGATGTCAAAGACCTGAGTTCTGCTGTTGTGTATGCGATGAAGTTGGAGGCCGCCCGGCAAGCAACCCGCAAGGATCGCCATTCAATCCGCGGAGTGAAAACTGATGAGCCTGATCCGGTTTCGTCACGCGTTGCTGAACTGGAAAAGCAAATAAAAGAAATTGCAGGAATCCTCAAAAGGACTTTGGCTCCCAAGTACCAAAATGGACAATCACTTAAGTGCTGGAAATGTGGCGGCGAGGGTCACTTACGAAGAAACTGTGAAGCTCGCCAAGAAACCAGAGGGAAGAGCACCTCTCCCTCCCAGGTCCAGGAAAACTAAGCCATGGCAATCTCGCGGGGCGGAGGTCGCCAAATTGGAATGAGCCCCATCTTAAAGTTTTCCAGATTTCATCGACGAGTGGCGGCAGTAATGGACTGTTTGTTTACGCATACGTAAACGGGTTTCCCTGCGAACTGATTATTGACACTGGAGCCAATGTTACAATCATTAGAACAGATGTGGCTCGTCAATTTGGACTCAACATTCTATGGACGCCGCCCTGCGTTACCCTCCAAACTGTGACAGGTGACAAGATCGAGATTGAAGGTAAAGTAAACTTAGAAATTGTGTTTGGAAATGCCACTTACCATCATACGGCATTCGTTGCTGCTATCACAGACCCCTTCATTCTCGGATTGGACTTTTTAAAGAAGTATGACTTCAACCTCGACTTCAAGACAAATGAGCTGCACTCGATGAGAGAAGACATAGCCGTTTTCCCCGCAGAAAGTGATGTAAAATCCGCTCATCAAATAATAGCCCAAACAGATTTATCGATTCCCTCAAGGTCAGAATCATTAATACCTGGCTCCATTGAAGAAAGCAATAGTTTTCGATTTGGACTCATTGAATCCCCCAACCTAAACAATAATCTAAAAGGAGTAATGATAGCATCTACGCTTGTGGACCTTTCTAAAGATGTAATTCCTGTAAGAGTCGCCAACGTGAGTGAAAGGCCAAGGAATATTCGGAAAGGTGAAGTGTTAGCAACTTGTACTCCAGTAAACTGCATCATTAGAAGAATCAATTCCCCCGAGACTGTGTCTTCTGAGTCCTTGACATCGAAGTTACTTGGGAGTGCGCCATTATCGAAAGATCAAAGAACTGCTGCGGAACAATTGGTGGAGGACTTCAAGCATCTGTTTTCATCTACATCGGAGGATGTGGGCAGGACGAATTTAACGCAGCATAGGATCTACACTGGAGAACACCTCCCTATTAAACAGCATCCAAGACGACTACCGTTCGCCAAGAAGGAAGAGGTTGAGACCCTCCTGAAGGAGATGAAGGAGAACGATGTAATCGAACCGTCATCCAGTCCTTGGGCGTCTCCCATCGTCTTGGTCCGAAAGAAAGATGGCTCCACCAGATTTTGTGTCGATTACCGGCGGCTGAATGAAATCACCAAGAAAGACAGTTACCCTCTTCCACGGATAGACGACACCTTGGACACTCTTTCCGGACACAAGTGGTTTTCGACCCTGGACTTGAAGAGCGGCTACTGGCAGGTTGAGATACACCCTGATGACCGAGAGAAGACAGCGTTTACAACTGGACAAGGCTTATGGCAGTTTAAAGTGATGCCCTTCGGCCTCTGCAATGCACCAGCTACGTTCGAGCGTCTTATGGAGACAGTGTTAAGAGGACTTTCCTACGAATCCTGTCTGGTCTACTTAGACGATATCATCATCGTGGGACGCAGTTTCGAAGAACATCTGGCAAATCTTAGGAAGGTGCTGCAAAGGCTTAAGGAAGCTAATCTGAAGTTAAGCCCGTCCAAATGTAATTTGTTCCGCCGGGAAGTGAACTACCTTGGTCACATCATCTCTTCTGAAGGTGTACAAACCGATCCAGAAAAGGTATCTGCGGTCAGGAGTTGGAGTCGTCCCGAAAACATCCATCAGCTGCGAAGTTTCCTGGGGCTCTGCACGTACTACAGGAAGTTTGTAAAGGGTTTTTCCAACATTGCACGACCTTTGCATAAGCTGACGGAGAGCAAGCAAAAGTTTGAATGGTCCAAAGAATGCGAAGATGCATTTCTACGACTGAAGGAGGCTTTAACATCAACGCCTATCCTCGCCTATCCTCAGCCTGAAAAATCCTTCATCCTGGACACTGATGCGAGCAACGAGGGCATCGGAGCTGTTTTATCCCAAGAAATTGACGGAAATGAACATGTCATCGCTTATTGGAGCAAATGCTTATCAAAGTCGGAGCGAAATTACTGCGTCACCAGAAAGGAGTTACTGGCCATAGTGAAAGCTGTAGAACACTTCCATCATTACCTCTACGGCCGAAAATTTCTGCTTCGGACAGATCATGCCTCATTAACTTGGCTTTTGAACTTCAAAAATCCGGAAGATCAGATAGCCAGATGGATACAGCGGCTCCAGGAATATGACATGGAGATCAAGCATCGAAAAGGGTTATCTCACGGTAATGCTGACGCTTTATCCAGGAGACCCTGTCCTGAGAACTGCCACTATTGTTCCCGAATCGAGAAACAGTATGGAACGACTAGCCCTACCGCCTATCAGGTGACAGTGACTCCAATATCATCAGAACCTGATCCATGGAGTGACGACCAAGTTCGAAAAGATCAACTTGAAGACCCCGACATTAAACCAATTTTAGAGTTCATGGAAAGTGACAGTCGACGCCCTAGCTGGCAGGACGTTTCCATCTTCAGTCCTGCAACAAAAAGATACTGGGCTTTATGGAACTCACTCCATTTACGGAACGGCGTGCTACACCGGAAATGGGAATCTGACGACGGCAAAATATCTAGGTGGCAGTTACTACTTCCCCGATCAAGGATTTCAGATGTTCTGAAAGAAATACATAGTAGTGCGACTGGAGGACATTTTGGTGTCTTGAAAACCCTCAATAAAGTTCGGGAGCGCTTCTTCTGGAGCAAGGCGAAGGATGACGTGGAGAAGTGGTGCCATTCTTGTGACGCCTGTGCTGCTCGTAAAGGACCGAAGAAGAGAAGCAGAGGGAAGCTACATCTGTACAACGTTGGAGCTCCTTTCGAACGAATTGGGATCGACATCCTGGGTCCTCTACCAAGAACTGCTGATGGGAACAAATACATTCTTGTTTCCATCGACTACTTCACCAAATGGCCGGAAGCATATCCCATTCCAGATCAAGAGGCTACCACCGTAGCAGAGACTCTAGTTCAACATTGGATCTCGAGATATGGAACACCTTTGCAGATTCATTCCGATCAAGGGAGGAATTTCATCTCTGCTGTGTTTAAGGGCCTATGTCAAATTTTCGGAATTGAGAAAACTAGGACAACACCACTACATCCACAATCGGACGGCATGGTGGAGAGATTTAACCGCACAATCCTAAATAATCTCTCGCTTATGGTATCCAGAAATCAACAGGATTGGGACAAGAAGCTACCTTTGTTCCTGCTGGCCTACCGCAGTGCTGTCCACGAGACTACTGGATTTGCCCCATCTCAGATGCTCTTCGGACGAGAGCTTCGGCTACCTTGTGATCTCGTCTTCGGTCGTCCTCCGGATGCGCCTTCATCGCCTGAGGAGTACATCCAGGATCTCCAGGCCCGGTTGGAAGACGTTCATAACTTCGCACGAGAGCGAATCAACATCGCGGCGGAGAAGATGAAGACCAGATACGACACAAGGTCTACTGGACATAAATTCAACGAAGGCGACAAGGTTTGGTTATGGAATCCCATCCGACGGAAAGGTCTGTCACCCAAATTGCAGTCGCATTGGGATGGACCCTACAAAGTCCTTAACCGACTAAATGACGTCGTAGTGAGGATCCAAAAATCACCTAATGCAAAACCTAGGGCTGTACATTATGATCGGTTAGCCCCATACTATGGCCATAGTTCATGAGTATTACGTAAACAACCAAGGTTGATTACATAAAAGTTGTAGATAATTTTTGCTTTTAATGTTTAGTAATATTTCTTGTTATTATTGTGTTTTCTGTATCTGTTAGTTATTAATTAATGTGTATATTTGTAAACTTGTGATAGAAGTTTGGCACCCTTTCTGGGGATTGTACTGCCCGGGACGTGCAGTCCTTAGGAAGGGGGCAATGTTACAAATCTTGTAAATAGTAATTATTGTAGGAACGTAACCTGTAAATAGTTTCCCGTAATGAATATACAACCCCTTAACATATGGCTAAAGTATACAACCCCTATTCTTTTTATTTTCATTGATAAAGTTTGATAACGGTCTACGCATTTCTCGAAGCAGAAAGAATGTTGTAGAAAATTCTTGGATGTTTATAAAAGCCGTTAGCGATGGATAAACGGGGAGTTTCGATTGAGATTTCGAACTGAGTGCATTTTTGCTCTGTTTATTGCGAGGCATTTTCGCTGTGTTGTTTTCGTATTTGGAAGTAAATACGTGTGTAAACGTTGAGTTTACGGTGTTGTGTGATAATTGCTTAATTGCTGATGAATAATTTAGCAGTTGTTGAAGATCTTTCCTGTACATAGTGTAAATAAATTTCCTGTGTTTTTATCAAGAACTGTGTCTTCATTTCAAGAAAGTGGAAGTCGCACCGAACTCGTTACATTATGATTTGTCTTATCTGTGTACAGTTATAAAACTATTTCAACGGTGTAGTTATTCAGTAGTATTTAATACATTCTGAACTACTGGGTTTATAGATTTTTCTTTTTAGTTTTTTTGGTTTTTACGCAGTCGGGTTTTTTGTTTTTATTTAATAATATTTTAAATTTCTCTTTTACTGATTAACTACCGTAGATTGAAATACTTGGAAGTGAAAATGCTTCGTAACTGCTTTGTTGTCAATAAATTGCATGCATTAAGTTCACTGTATTTTTTTTACCATTCTTCAGAAAACAGACTAATGCAGGCACATTTGGCCGTATATTGACAAATTATTCAAAGTAAAGCTTTCCCCTCTTTTCAAGGATTGTTTAAAAGTTTTAGCCAGTTTTGTCTCCAAGAGTTTTGTATGTAAATTGTGAATGAAAACAACTAAATTCTGTCAAAGTTAGTTTTCTGCCAGGACAGTGTCAATTCAGGGAAAACAACCTCTCTTGTTGCACTATTTAAGAAATAAATCGTGAAATATTTATTCTGCTTTTAGTACTCTGATTCTTACTACTGCCACCTATCTGGTACGATTTCAGCTATTTAGTTACACATGTAGTCTATTCGTCATCGTATAGATTGACTCGGAAGTAACTTGCAGGTAATCTCCTCTTGGTTGTGTGTTGTAAAATTTTGAACGATAAGAAAAAAAGCTTCCAATATGTTTGTGTGAGAGAATATGTTTCGGCTTCAGTAACTAGAAGCCTGACTTTGAGAGTTTGATTTTTTCTTGAGTAGTTCACTGAAAGGGTCAAGTATTATTGACTCTGAGCTGCGTCGGGTTACTGTCTCAATGGGGCGAAGTTAACCGAGATCAAATCAGTGCTTATAGCATTTCCCCTTTCAGTGAAAGAAGAAGTGTTCCCAAAGAAGAAGTGTCACTCTTAAATTCAAAAAGGTTCAGAATCTTATATCGTCTGGCTAAAAAGTAGGGAAATTGTGGATATAAGCGTTCAAGCTACAAGTCCTATGTGGTCCAGTAGGTAGTGCCGCTGCCTTTAATCCAGACGACGCGAGTTTGATTCCCGGCGTGGGTCATAAGAAAACCCACCACTCTTCCCGTGAAGCAATACTAAAGCTTCATTCTAAAAGGTAGGAAGTTGTTGGAGAAAATAAGTTACCAGAGCCCAACAGTAACGTTTTCACTCTATAAAACTGTAGTAACTATCGACCAAGTGCTTTGATAAAAGATTAGGATGTTCATTTTTTTACTTAATAAAAAGCTAACTTCTGCGATACAATCATTTATGAATTACATTTGACTGTAATTTTTCCCTTTTAAAGCAAACACACATACTGTTTGACCACGGATTGTATGTAATTCGGCAATCTGCCAAGTAATGACGATTCCATCTGAATGAATCTAACAGGGGAGAAGGGAAAATAACGATGAGATTTTTATGCACGCGTTTCATAATGTCACTAGTGCCTTATTCATTTATTGCATTCTGAAAAATAAAATAAGGGGAAACAAAAGTAGTTACCACGGAAACAACAAAAAGAAAAGAAAATATTTTCATTTCGTTCAGGAACGTAAAAGTGAAATGGTAAGCTCAAAACTTTGTTGTGAATAAAGAAATCAATTAATTTTTGCCGTGAGAGTATGGATGGAATGTACTTTAGATTTAAAAAATGTTGCTGTAAGCAAATTTTCATTTTTACAAAACTAAGGTCAAATTATTCAGAGGCAAAAGTGCACATCTAAAACAAACCAACTAACATCTCAGTAAACTAATAGATACGTTCATTTTCGCCTATAAACCGGATATTAGCCTTTCCATGTAATCGATGGTCAGACAGTAAATTGAAAAAAAAAAAAAAAAGAAAGAAATAGCATCCAGCTTACAGCATCTAACATCCTATGCAGCCCCTGCCTTAGTAACCTCCATGACTTAAGGGTTTAATTTTGTATGGAACCAAGAATCGCCAATGCGCCAACTGTTCACCAATCGTTTCGTTAAGAAAGAACTTAGCCCCATCATGTAATGCCTTGCTTGCAAAAGTGTTGCTAAGCATGGTACTTTTATCGTCAAAGTTTAAAAATTTTTAAGAACATTTTCTGATAAACGCACTGTCAACTGAAAATGCAATCGTAAAAGTATTTTGTTATTTGTGGAAATAAACTTGAGATTCTGCTGCATTTAACTGATAAGTAGTTTAGAATATAAATGGCTAAATGGCAAGTAGTGCACAGTTTTGAAAGTAAAATGCGATAGACTGACTGCTTTGGAATTGAACTGCACTAGAAAATATTATAGTCTGAAAAACTGATACTGAACTTTGCAAGAATTGTACAGATCATCAACAGGTAAAATTTTTTTTGCACTAATTTCTATTTTTATGTAACATTTTTACATTCGTTCATTTTTCAAATTCTAAAGGGTGTTATTTCTTTATTCAACTTATCACCCGTAGTTGCGTTCCTATAAATTGTGGTTACTTTTTAAGTCACAAAACCAAATTAGTCAGGAGATAAGTTTTAAGTGTTTCTTTTGTGATGATTTGAATTACTGAATTGTCATTTTTGGGCTTATAAAACGAAAACTTGTTCATAAAACTCTTAGTGCTTTATACCTCTGAATAGAAAATAAAAAGTTGAGTAAGTTAGTGCTCGAATCTCTAACATAGCAGTGACCTTTACATCCTAGGTATAGATATTTCAAGTTCATTCACCTGTTATTTTTATCTGAGGGAACTTATTAACAGAAATAATTGCTAATAGCTGTATTTTGAAAACGCATTGATAAAAGGCAATTGGACGTAATGTGTTACATTTACAATGTCAAAACTTTTACGATCGAAAACAATATGGTATAAAGATGAGCATTTTCTCCAAATAAAATGAATGAATTAATTTTTTAAACATATTAAACATTTTGTTGCTCTCAATTTTCTATATTTTGAGTAACATCGGGTTTTGTGCACTGGTGATTTTCCTGCCATGTCACATATTTTTCACTAGTGAACAAAACGTCACTTTTTTCTCTGAGCTCCCCAAGATGAAGTAAACCTTGTTCAGGTCATGCCTGATGCCTCAACTTTTCAGAGCCACAAGATATATAGTACAAGCTTTTATTCATACACGAACCGGAATTGTTTTTGTGTTTTAAGGTTAATTATGACTGATTTTACGCTGCGTTTTTCCTTTTGCAATTACGAAGCATTTTTACTTTTTGAAGGGCTGCTGTCCGAAGTTAACTTTTTACTTTTTTCTAATGCCAAAATACATATATAGAAGAAATTATTGCATTCGTAAAATTTTCGAATTTTGAATTTGGGAGGATTTACGTTTCAAGAAATGCTGAATACATTTTGAATATTTTGAAAATTGTCTGTGTATCTGCATGTGATCAATTTATGTGACCGCTTTAGCTAAAAATTGAATGCTGGAAATAGATGGAACGCCATGTGAAATTAATGCTGATCAAGTTTTGGGGCCAAACACTCGGGGGGGGGGGGGATATAGTGCTTGTTTTATGAATATATTGAAAATAATTACGGGACGATAAATTTTAAATTAAATTCATACTATTTACGTACGAAAATATGTTCTGAGGACTACAGGGTTCAAGCAGCCCTGCTAGAAATTAAGTCCTACTTAAAATACATATTATTTACAAAAATTAAGCTAGGAACAACACTTTGTAGGATAAATCACAAGACAAAGTTCGTCTTGTCTTGCTTTTAATTCTTATTCACAACTTTCCTCCCAGTTTTATTTTATTTTATTTATTTTTTTGAGAAAAAAAACTGCAAACCGTTTTTGAGGCTCTTTTTTGAATGAGAGAGTATATGACGCATTGTGTGAACAAAAGGGCGAACTGTTAAACTAAAAGCTTCAGAAAAATTCATCACTGACATCTAAACGATGAAGTAGCGGGGTAATGTTTTAAATCTGCGTAGACGCGAACTGTGGATTTGTACAAGGAAAACACCTGTAAGATAACCCAGTCAATGAAGGTAAAAAAATAGGCTTTGTCGCAACTAATTTCGGGAAAGCTGAATTTTTGCAGGATGTTAGCAAATAAAGTGTACACTAAAAAAATACAAGTCCCGACCCCCCTTTTGTCCCCCCCACCCCCTCCGAAACATTACCAGAGCAGTACTATGATTATACGCTTTTCGTGTTGCAACTATTTAAGAGAAAGCTGAGTTTTAGCAGGATGTTAGTACATAATGTATTCTTTAAAAAAGTACAAAGTCCCGACCCCCACTATTTCTCTCCCCACTCACCCCCTCTGAAACACTCCAAGAGCAGTACTATGATTATACTTTTTTCGAGTTGCAACTAATTAAGAGAAAGCTGAATTTTGGCAGAACGTTAGTAAATAAAGAAAACACTATAAAAACTCAAAGTCCCGACCCCTACCCCTCCTGCTTTCCTCCCCACCCTCTCCGAAACACTTAGACCATCAAGAGTAGTACTATGATTATAAGCTTTTCTTTCCGCAACTAATTAAGATAAAGCTGAATTTTTGCACGATGTTAGTACATAAAGTGTACACTAAAACCTTGTCAGTCTCGAACCCAACCCCTCTTGCTGCTCCCCCCCCCCCTCCTTCCGAAACATTGCACACTAATCAGTTCAGTACTATGATTATTCGCGTACGGCTTGAAAAGTTATGATGTTACCGGAATGTTCCTTTTTTATTTCACTCCTAACAATTTTGTAAACCAGTGGTGCCCAACCTAAGGCCTAGGTGCCGTATCCGGCCCTCGAAGCTGATCCGTGTTGCCCGTTGTTTTGTGAAATGGTTACAACTCGAAAACACGATTAATGACAATGTTACAAATTGTTAGCCAAATATTTAGAAATTGGTTCTGAAAATATTGTCGGGGACCACTGTTATACACAAATTCTGAAGCATACCCTTTTTATGTAGATAGCTCAGTTTCACCATTTTACCAACTTAATCATATGCAGAAAACTCACAACAAAAACCAAAAAGTAACTTCAACAAATTAATAGCTTTTTATCATTACGTCTTGGAAAGAAATGTTTGAACAAAATTTATAGATAATAATATGATAATAATCATTTTCTAGAAATGGATCAACAATGTAATGACGTTCTCTTAAAGTTTTTACTACCATAATGCAATTATTTCTTACAAAAGTTATAATTCGTTTGTGTCGGCGATTGTGTACAAAATAATGTTAATGCTTGGTTAACTATTTAAGCTTTAAATAAATCAGAAACAGTATATTTGAACTGAGATTATTTTCTTGCAGCGGATATTATTAACGTTTAATATTACTTTTGGTTATTATTTTTAAGTCTTATTTTAGGGGCCATCTTTTAATATGTCGTTGGTTTGGTCCGAAATATTGTTGGTTCCATTACAGTGTTCACACATAGACGTGCAATCGAACCTAGCTTTACGACAGATCAGGGGCGGCATTTCACCATTTCATTTGGGGGGTCGAGTTTCTTAAATGTGTATAACCCCAAAGCGAAACGAAACATACATTAGCTAACAAGAAGTTGTCATAAAATCGGTTTACTATGAATAAAATTAGTGTTTAGAAACAATTAAAATTTTGGTTCATTGACTAAAAAGTTATCATACAAAACATCTCGCTACTAAAGGTTTTATACCTTTTGGAAAAGTTATAATGCATGAATTTTGGAATTCGAAAGAGCAGGGAATCGTGTTACTAATCTATCAGTGCCCAATGTCATGCTGTTTTGCCAGTTCAGCTAAATGGACAAGGTAATTTTTTCCCCTTTGTGCTTCAAAAATATTTCTCAAACCTCCTGAGACGTAAAAAAAAATCTTTCTCTACGAGCTGAACTAATTCTAATAGTTAAAAAATAATTGAAGTAACGCAAAGTTATGTGTTAAAACACTTTTTATAACTTGGTATACAAAATCACTACAAAAGCTACTTCAAAAACTGTGAGGGGCTTAAACTTTTCATCATTGAATAATCTAGTCATGTCGGCACTCTCAGCTTCAATGAGATATCATCTGCCTAAATTTCTGTTATTCACTATTCCAGACTGATGAGTCCATAACAGGGACGAAACTGCAGTCTCTGGATGTGAAAACTATTCTGTCGGAATATTGCTTGTAATTTTTCTTGCCTCATGCTAAAAATTTTACTCACCGTTGAAACATTTTATTTTTCGTTTTCAAAATCCAATCCAAATAACCATAATCCCAGCCAACCATACAGAAAAATAATTATCATCAAATCTTGTGTTAATTTCATTCGGAACTGAATCTATTACTTCATACAAAATATTCAAAAATCATTTTTGCGCCTCTTTAAAATTGGCTCGGAGGAAGAATTTGTTTGAAAAATTTCACGATTGATTGGAATATACATCTATAAAAAATCTATTTTCAGTTTCAGTTGTAGATTGAACTGTGGTAGGATGGTGCACAGATCAGTTGTAGATTGAACTGTGGTTTAAATAGTCGAGTAGCGGATTGAAGATATAAGATTTTGATAGAGTAAAGCATTCCTTTCCCGATACAAACAAATTGGATAAAAATTCAAGCGAAGTCATACATGCTAAAGGGCATGAGCTTTTTCACCATTGAAAGAATTGTTTTGCAATAATTCTTGAAGTTGTGAAATTACTGCTTTGAAGTTATAGAGAAATGTTTTTATGGTTTTTTTTCTTGAAGATCATCTTGTGTCACTCCGCGATTGAATAATTATAGAGCCCCATAAAAGGTATTTCTTGCTATGTTTTTTTTTTTTTTTAAATTCAATAATCACATGCATTTTTAAGAAGTTTCTAAGAAAGCATTATAATGTATTGAGCAGCTGTAACGTGTTTCTAGCAGAAGAAAGCAATGAACACTCATTAAATAAATATACAACTTAAAAAATGAGCGTAAAAGTGAATGTAAAACATAAAGGAATTTTCTTGTGAAAACCATGCTGCCACACCACTTTTCACGAGCCTCTCATATTGAACATACCATCATTACACTGGGCACACAAGTGTGAAATATTTAGCCTATATGAGGCAATGTCTTCTTTAGTTAAAATTAACCATGGTTCTCTATCAGTTTTCTATGTTCTGAAAAAGCCGAAAATACTTCATGAATTTCTAAGTCATCATCCAAATAACGAAAAACACTTTTTCTAGTCTGAGAATGTGTCGAGTTTGATCAAATAGCTGCTGAGAACCAGCGAGATTTTCTTTAGTGAACATTGATTTCTGACTTACATAAATTGAATTTACCCATTTTCTATCATTCTGCTCAAAAAATTTGGGGGTGCAACCGCCCCCTTTTGACCCCCCTATTTGCCGCCCCTGCGACAGATACAGTTTGAGACACAGGATGTTTTCAATTGCAAGATATTAATTGAAGAAGTTCATTTGAAGTAGAGGTAATCTTCAAGAACTTAAGAATCAGTCTGTTGCATGAAGTATAATGCCAACCCTACTCTTCTGGGGGACGTTTAAAACCTAACCAAGTTTGAATCTGGTGTTGACCCTAAAAACTTTGGTGGAAACCTTAAAAAGATATTGGGGGCATTCCAAGGTATTTTTGACATTTATGTAGAATCCGTAACGTGACCTTTTTTGCCATAACTTTTTAGTTTACTGTTTGATTAGCATATTATTTTATTTTGATCTTTTCCTACCAACACACCAGCTCAAATTAATTTGCAAATCAAATGGTAAATTAAAAAGTTATGGCAAAAAAAGGTCACGTTACGGACTCTACATAATTTTAAAAATACCTTGGAATGCCCCATTGACGAGTGACGTCTGAAGTTGGTGGAAGTTTTGATAAATCAAAAGTGGACTTTAGGGACATTTTTGCGATTACTTTCTTTTCACAAACTTTTATTCAAACTTGGTTAGGTTTTAAATTTCCAGCAGAAGAATGGGTTCGGAAATATATTTCATGCAACAGACAGATTTCTAAGATCATGACAATTACCTCTGCCCCAAGTGACTAATCCTACTCATATCTTGCAACTGTAAAATATAGTGTTGCAAACTGTAGTTGTCGTAAAACTGGGTTCGATTGTACGTCTATATGTGAACACTGTAGTGGAATGCATTGTAACAATATTTCAGACCAAGCCAACGAACTGTTAGATGACCCCTTATAAAAAAAATTGTAGTTATAATAACTTGATGCCTTCTTTTTTGTTGAATGCAACCTGTTTTTCAAAAACCAGTTGCAACATAGTCCTCGAGTTGTAACATTTCGCAAAACAACGGTCCACACTGATCAGTTTCATGGGCCGGATGTGGTCCGTGAGCCGTAAGTTGGGCACCACTGGTTTAGATTATTGTAAGAAGTGAAATAAAAAAAGGAATACTTCGGTATCATTATTAGTTTTCGAGCTGTAAGCATAATACTGCTCTTGTAATGTTTCGGACGGGGGGAAGGGGGGTAGGAAGCAATAGTGGTAGGGACTTTGTGATTTTTTAGTGTCTACTTTATACACTAACATCTTGAAAAAAAATCATCTTCCCCGTATTTAGTTGGGGCACGAAAAGGGTATAATCATAGTACTGCTCTTGCAATATTCCGGAAGGGGTGGGAAGGGGAGGGGAGAAAGAGAGGTGGGGTTCGGGACTTAGTCTTATTTTAGTGTATACTTTTTGTACTAACATCTTGAAAAACATCCGCTTTCCCCAAATTAGTTGCGACACGAAAAGCGCATAATCATAGTACTGCTCTTGCAATGTTTTGGAGGGGGTGGGGAGGAAAGCAAGA
The DNA here is from genome assembly GCF_026930045.1 of Uloborus diversus. Classification (NCBI taxonomy): domain Eukaryota; kingdom Metazoa; phylum Arthropoda; class Arachnida; order Araneae; family Uloboridae; genus Uloborus; species Uloborus diversus. Next base: position 35,442,026 of record NC_072735.1, on the reverse strand, counting down.
GGGGTGGGGATCGGGACTTTGTATTTTTTTAAAGAATATATTACGTACTAACATCCTGCCAAAATTCAGCTTTCCCTTAACTAGTGGCGACACGAAATAATTATAATCATAGTATTGCTCTTGCAGTGTTTCGGAGGGACTGGGGGAGAAAGAGTGATGGGGGGTCGGGACGTTGTATTTAAAAAAAAAATTCATTATTTACTAACATCCTACCAAAACTCAGCTTTCTCTTAAGTAGTTGCAACACGAAAAGCGTATAATTATAGTACTGCTCTGGCAATGTTTCGAAGGGGGTGGGGGGTGGGGAAGCAAGACGGGTGGGGGTCGGGACTTTGTATTTTTTTAGTTTATACTTTATGTACTAACAACCTTCAAAAAGTTAGCTTTCCCTAAATTAGTTGCGACAGGAAACCTTTATTGACTGGGCTACGAGGAGTTTTTGCCTTCCATAGGGAACGAACTCCCCCCCCCCCCCCATGTGAATTCCTATAGCATAAAAGAAACTTTGCCACCAAAAAAAAACATCCATTTTTCATTTATATAGATTTCTTTTCCAAAACAAAAATGTACAGATTCATCATTGTTTTTGGTCTGAAATAGGTAAGGTGGTATTTCTTTTACACTGAAAGTTTTTAAGAAGAAAATTAAAATGGCGTTTCCTATTACAAGTGAATCGATTATTGCAGAAAGGGCATAAGTCACATTTTTTTTTTTTTTTTTTTTTCAAAATTTAGTTAGCTGTGGCTTTTCCATGCTTGTATGTAGAGACATCGACCAGTGTAGCAGGAAAGTCAATTCTTGTACAACAAAGCACTTTTTTTAGGGGTCGCATTTTTCGTTTAGTGCAGAAAGAGCGTAAGTCCCCGGACTTATGCCCTTTCTGCACTAAACTCGAAGGAAGAAATAGTGAATCGCAATGGCAAGATCATAGAAGAACTAGATTTTTTGGCGCAATGAAGTAAAAACAAATAACTCCTGTGATCTAACCTAATTTCGGTAATTTTAGGTTCGTCAGTTGCGAGGAGTTAAGGGGGTTGGATTTGAAATCACTGAATGCGAATGAAATTCGCTAATTTTTCAGGGGTTTTATTAACATCACTCTAGGAACTGCAAAAACAAAGCAAAAACTATGCTTTCAATGAGATGTGCGCTGGTCAAAATAAGAACAACACTGCAGGAGACTTTTTCTAGAAATAACACTGAAGAAATTTAACAAAATTGCTTATGACTTTCCTCTGAAATGACATTTGTTTGTCCTTTGCGACCGGGATCTTGGGACAGTAAAGCGAATGTTCAACAGATATGACAGATTATAACCATCTGAAATAACCAAATATCAAGAATTCAGTACAATTTTGAGCACAGTCATACTAATATGTACATCGAACTTGGTACACAAAATTAGACAAGAGAATTATAGAAAAAACGATTTCCATGAAGGATGCATTTGATGAATCTGAATCTAATTTTATACACATGGAAAACTTTTGCTTTTTATCTCAGTTTGTTAATTTTTTTCCTTTTTTTTTCCAGTTGTTATTTTACTAAAACAAGACGAGAGAAGGAAGAAAGTACACGATGTATTTTCTTAAGATAATGAATTTATGAATATGGACTTCACTAATTATTTTTATCAATTTGTAATATTTTTTATTATCATAAATCAGTTTGAAACAGATCTGTTTGAAACAAACTTGATTCACATTTTCACCACTCTACACTAGTCTTTCAGGATATTTATTGCAGAAGGCAAATAAAAAAAAAACTTTTTAAATTAATTTCAATGTCGAAATGAAACCTAATTTAAGGTGAGGCAATCATACTTGTGGCTAGATTAGTCATAAAAAATTTCGTAGAATTTAGTTCATTTCTGAATGAAAATAATCACTTCTTATTGATTCCTGAATAGTTGCAATCAGTTGGACTTATGCCCTTTTTGAAATAATCGATTCAAGTGTATTTCTGGCAGAAAAAGTGGCATTTTGAAGCAGAGTAAGATATTTCGTTGTCATTACTTCCCCAAAGAAAAACTTGCAAGTTCTAAATCATCCCATACTTCTTCTCCTCAGGCATTTCATAAAAATATAAAAACACCGTTCATACGAAAAAGAACATGAAACGATCTCTAGCTGGTGGAACAGACATTTTGGATCAGAGTTTTCCGGTTAGTCTTGTTTTACATGTATTCGTTTTCATGTGATTGTGAGTAAAGTTAGCATATGTCTTTTTTAGTTGGTGACATTTTATGTTGAAACGAGCTGATGTGCGCATCACATGACTTCCTTTTATGCTAATTTAGTGATAATAGAACAGCAAAGAAACAGTCGTGTAAGCAAAGAAACACTTTAAACATTCTCACCCCAAGTAAGTTTGTTACAAACCAAAGTAAAAAAAAAAGTTTTATACAGATTAGTTTTCCCAATATTGGCAATTTTAATGTGATTCAATGGTTAACTCTCTAAATATCGTCAAATGCGGTCAAATTGAAACCAAATAAAAAAAAAATAATAAAAAAATCCCACCAAACTTTTCGCCAAGTTGGCGAGAAAAACGTAACGCCAAGTGTTTTCTAAATTATAAACACCACTTGAGTTTGCATTGAAATTAACAATGATTTTCCCCCATTAATGTGTAAAAAGACCCCCTTTGGAACATCCGAATGCAACCAAAAAGGGAGGTGCACAACTAGATCCCACTAGGGGTCTACGTACCAAATTTCAACTTTCTAGGACATACCGTTCTTGAGTTATGCGAGATACATACGCACATCCGCACATACATAGGTACATAAGGACGTCACGAGAAAACTCGTTGTAATTAACTCCGGGATCGTCAAAATGGATATTTTGGGTGTCTATACGTTCTCAGGCTTATATCCACAAGTGGTCTTGTTGAAAAAAAACTCAACATTCATTCGGGGGCGAGCAAAATGGAAATTAAGACCGATTTTGGAGTGAAATTATTTTCGCGAATACAATACTTCCTTTACTATGTAAAAGGAAGTAAAAAGTGTTTGTGCAGTCATGATTACTGAAGAAAATTCTCTTAAAAAAAGGACACGTAAATTTTGCATTCTAATTTTGTTTGATTCTACTATGATTATAGCATGTTATATAAAAAGCAAAGAAGCATGCTTTAATATTTGTCCCTTATTGATGCTGCATTATTTTGCTGTTTTGTTGCAAAGGAAAAGTTTTGCATTTATTTTTTGATTTATATTCAGTTGGCATTACATCATCTTCTCATTCGATTGTCAGAAATAAACACTTTTAAACTTTTTTTTTTTACTTCTCCGACGAGGCATCTACCGAAAAGCACACAATAAAAAAATGAAAGAATATAACATATTTTGAATAACGGATTTAAAATAATTTAAACATGCTTAGAGAAATGTTTCAATTACTTGAAATAAACCCATCTCTATTTATATTAATTATTTTTTTTGTCAAACGGACCAGAAATTGAAACTAGTATGTTGTGGCCATCACGAAACTTTCTTCTATATTTTTCTTTTCTTTTTCTGATCCCTCCCCATGCTTGATGAGGAAGCAATATTCCCAACAAAAACAAAATTACACATGCAAAAACTTGAACAATGTCTGAATTATTGCAAAAGCAAAGCAAAGAGCGAAAATTGAAAGTTATTTTAAAAGCCTTCCTTGAATTAATTACAAACATTTATTTGTTAACAAGCACAGGATGGCAACAATTAAAAATTTTAAATCATTGAGATAATTTTTCCGATCATTTCCATACAATTAAAATCGCGAGAAATACGCAGACGACAGTCTATTACGATTTATCTTTCTTATTGTTGCAATTATAAAGCTATTTTTATTCACAAAAAAAAAAAAAAAAAAGTCAACACCTCTTGGAGCGATTGGCGTCAAAATTGAACCAAAGCCGGTTTACATATGGATTCACATATATTCCAAATTTCAACCAGAGCGTAGCATTACTTTTTGAGATAGGGCACTCACAATGGAAAAAAAGAACGGGTGATTGCGCTACTCCCTTTTTAACTGTTGACACCAAAATAAAATCAGCTCCTATACCCACTAAGGGCTACTTGCTGATAAATTTTTCTTTCATTCCGTTCATTATTTCTTGAGATACAGCAGTCACAATTGACAACAAAAAACGTTCTATAGCTCAACCCCCGTTTGAGTTATTCACACCAAAATTGAATCAGCAACTGTTCCTGTTAATGGCAACATATGGACCATATTTTGTTTGATTCCGCCAGTTACTTCCTGAGGAATAGCAAGCACGCGTAACTCAAAAAACGTCCCATTGCTCCACCCCCCCTTGGAGGAATTCGCGCCAAAAACCAATGGGCACAAGTTCACATAGCGACACATATGTGTACCAAATTTCGTTCGATTTTATGGGGTAGTTTTTGCTGTAGAGCGGCCACAAAAAACTGGTCACACACAGACGTGACACACATACATACACACACACATACATACACACACACACACACACAGACAGACAGACATTTTCCAAAAATAATCGAAATGGACTCAGCACACCTCAAAACGTTCGAATCCGTCAAAATTCGAAATTCGAAAATTTGCACGAATCCAATACTTTCTTCTATATACTAGATATAGAAGAAAGTAAAAATAAATCCGTAATTGTTAGTTCAGAGCTGTATTTTGTAGAACTAGTCAAGCGATATGATTAAGTTAATCTTGACCTCTCTGGATAAGCTGTAAAGCGTTCTACCCTCGAGTAGCAAGGTTCGACTCCCATCCCTATTGCCAATTTATATTCCTTTTTTTGTGCTGTAAATTCTTTCGTATATGTGTATCAATAAAATTGATATTACCTCACGTAAAGGAAGCCAGACGTGTAGTTCTTATGATCCCCATCAAAAACCTGTGCAACAGCTCCAAATAATGTAAACTAATTTATCCTTTTCTCAAGATATGTGTTGAGCAGCGCTTAATTTCGAACAAAAGAAATAAAACAAATATAGTCTGACCACTGATGAGATGGCAAGGCAAACATTCGGTTCACTGGTGAAAATGGCTGCATCTATTAGTTTTCAGGAATGCCAGCTTTTGCAGATGTGCTGTTAGCCTCTAAATTAAGCAGTCACATTGAAATTACTAAAGCATTAAATTTTTTACTTTCCCCCTTTACTTAGATAGACTCTTTTTAACTGGACGTTTGCAGAGTCCATATCAATAGTGGGCAGGCAGTACTCCCCACAGCTGATTTTTATGTGTAAATTGACTGGAATTTGCCTAAAATGCAAAAAATTGCATAAAACTGAAAACAAGTGTTGGAGCACACTCCCGTAAGCTAGTATACAAATTAAACCCTGGCTATGTGAGCCCATGCGATTGATAATGACATTGTCATGTAACAGTTCATGGTCTAATGTATTTTTTACTTCCTTTTACAAACTAGTATGTTGTGGCCATCACGAAACTTTCTTCTATATTTTTCTCTTTTTTTTCTGATCCCTCCCCATGCTTGACGAGGAAGCAATATTCCCAACAAAAACAAAATTACACATGCAAAAACTTGACTACCATCCCAATGTCTGAATTATTGCAAAAGCAAAGCAAAGAGCGAAAATTGAAAGTTATTTTAAAAGCCTTGCTTGAATTAATTACAAATATTTTATTTGTTAACAAACATAAGATGGCAACAGTTAAAAATTTTAAATCATTGAGATAATATTTCCGATCATTTCCATTCAATTAAAATCACGAGAAATACGCAGACGACAGTCTATTACGATTTATCTTTCTTATTGTTGCATTAATAAAGCTATTTTTATTCAAAAAAAAAAAAATCAACACCTCTTGGAGCGATTGGCGTCAAAATTGAACCAAAGCCTGTTTACATATGGATTCACATATATTCCAAATTTCAACCAGAACGTAGCATTACTTCTTGAGATAGGGCACTCACAATGGAAAAAAAGAACGGGCGATTGCGCTACCCCCCTTTTTAGCCGTTGACACCAAAATAAAATCAGCTCTTATACCCACTAAGGACTACTTGCCGATAATTTTTTCTTTCATTCTGTTCATTATTTCTTGAGATACAGCAGTCACAATTGACGACAAAAAACGTTCTATAGCTCAACCCCCGTTTGAGTTATTGATACCAAAATTGCGTCAGCACCTGTTCCTGTTAATGGCAACATATGGACCAAATTTTGTCTGATTCCGCCAGTAACTTCCTGAGGAATAGCAAGCACGCGTAACTCAAAAAACGTCCCATTGCTCCACCCCCCTTGGAGGAATTCGCGCCAAAAACCAATGGGCACAAGTTCACATAGGGGCACATATGTGTACCAAATTTCGTTCGATTTCATGCGGTAGTTTTTGCTGTAGAGCGGCCACAAAAAACTGGTCACACACAGACGTGACACACACATGCATACACACATACATACACACACACATACATACACACACACAGACAGACATTTTCCAAAAATAGTCGAAATGGACTCAGCACACCTCAAAACGTTCGAATCCGTCAAAATTCGAAATTCGAAAATTTGCACGAATCCAATACTTTTTTCTATGTATTAGATATAGAAGAAAGTAAAACTAGTATGTTGTGGCCATCACGAAACTTTCTTCTATATTTTTCTTTTTTTTTCTGATCCCTCCCCATGCTTGACGAGGAAGCAATATTCCCAACAAAAACAAAATTACACATGCAAAAACTTGACGACTATCCCAATGTCTGAATTATTGCAAAAGCAAAGCAAAGAGCGAAAATTGAAAGTTATTTTAAAAGCCTTGCTTGAATTAATTACAAATATTTTATTTGTTAACAAACATAAGATGGCAACAGTTAAAAATTTTAAATCATTGAGATAATATTTCCTATCATTTCCATACAATTAAAATCACGAGAAATACGCAGACGACAATTTATTACGATTTATCTTTCTTATTGTTGCATTAATAAAAATATTTTTATTCGCAAAAAAAAATAAAAAAAAAAAAAATCAACACCTCTTGGAGCGATCGGCGTTAAAATAGAACCAAAGCCTGTTTACATATGGATTCACATATATTCCAAATTTCAACCAGAACGTAGCATTACTTCTTGAGATAGGGCACTCAAAATGGAAAAAAAGAACGGGTGATTGCGCTACCCCCCTTTTAGCTGTTGACACAAAACTAAAATCAGTTCTTATACCCACTAAGGGCTACTTGCCGATAAATTTTTCTTTCATTCCGTTCATTATTTCTTGAGATACAGCAGTCACAATTGACGACAAAAAACGTTCTACAGCTCAACCCCCGTTTGAGTTATTGACACCAAAATTGAATCAGCACCTGTTCCTGTTAATACCAACATATGGACCAAATTTTGTTTGATTCCGCCAGTAACTTCCTGAGGAATAGCAAGCACGCGTAACTCGAAAAACGTCCCATTGCTCCACCCCCCTTGGAGGAATTCGCGCCAAAAACTAATGGGCACAAGTTCACATAGGGGCACATATGTGTACTAAATTTCGTTCGATTTCATGCGGTAGTTTTTGTTGTAGAGCGGCCACAAAAAACTGGTCACACACAGACGTGACACACATACATACACACACACATACATACATACACACACACATACACACAGACAGACAGACATTTTCCAAAAATGGTCGAAATGGACTCAGCACACCTCAAAACGTTCGAATCCGTCAAAATTCGAAATTCGAAAATTTGCACGAATCCAATACTTTCTTCTATATATTAGATATAGAAGAAAGTAAAAAAGGAAGTATTGTATTCGCGAAAAAAAATTTCACTCAAAAATCGACCTTAATTTTCATTTTGCTCACCCCCGAATGAATGTTGAGTTTTTTTTCGACTCGACCACACGTGGATAAGTGCCTAAGAACATACAGCCACGCGAAATATCCATTTTGACGATTCCCGAGTTAATTACAACGAGTTTTCTCGTGATGCCTGTATGTACGTATGTGCGGATGTACGGATGTGCGTATGTATGTCGCATAACTCAAGAACTGTAGGACCTAGAAAGTTGAAATTTGCTACGTAGACTCCTATTGGGGGTCCAGTTGTGCACCTCCCCTTTTGGTTGCATTCGGGTGCTTCTAAAGGGATCGTTTGCTTCTTTTTGAGGGGAAATCATTAATTTCGATGTAAACTCAAATGGTGTTAAAATTCGGCAGACACTTGGCGATATATCGCCAGTCTTTTGGTCGCCAAGTTTTGTCGCCAACTTGGCGACAGATTCGGCGGTTTTTTTTTTCTTTTTAATCTGGTTTTAATTTGGCCACTGTTGGTGATATTTAGAGAATAAACTATTGATTAACATTAAAATTGCCAATAATGGGAAAATGACATTAAATTCGAGTAAAAGGAAGTCATGTGATGCACACATCAGCTCGTTTTTTCATGCACTTTCTTCCTCTGTTTTAATCAGAAGTTAGTTTTGTTCTTAATAAACATGGATTTTTCACAGGTAATTTTTAACATTCTGATGTACTAAGCGCTCAAAAGTTTTGTAGAACAACTAAGAGGGTGGTTAGTAATGAAGACCATCTCTACTATTCTAAGGTCGCATTTCACTTAGAGCAGCAGAAAAATGTTGATTGGTGATGTGTCCAGACTGAGCTGTAAATTGTAAAATGCCGCGGAATATCTTTTCAGAATAACTCCTTCTCTGCGCCTTATTCTGATTGATTAAAGCCGCAATTATTCGTACACTTTATTGATCGACACGCGTATTATTTAAGTTTCTTATCTCTGTTATTTTCATCTCTATTCTGAACAAAATAATTATTTCAAATTTTAATTTTGCTTATAATAATGAAAAACTAAAACGGAATCTCGCATTTTTTATTGTTTTATTTGCGATAAAACAGTTATGAAAGTGTGTATAAGTTATCGAACTATGTACTGGACACAAAAGTATGCTTTGAGCATGTAAAATTTCCAATTGAAACATTTGCGTAACTTTTTACTTAAAGATTAAGTTTTTATCACAATTTCGACTCACTCTGCAACGCTTATGTACCACACTGCTACGTGAACCACTCAAATTAACAGGGTTTGGGCGTCTAAAAAGTTATTTGATGTTGAATATATCAATAAACAGGGTTTGGGAGTTAGAGCACCACATCATGGCCTCTAGTTTCAATACTCGCAGTTCCATGGATGCTATTGACCAGCATAGCAGATCTTTCGATCATATTCTGGTTATTCAGGCTAAAGCTTCAGACAAGGCCTGATTGTTGAATTATAGGCCAACTAGGCCGTGACCTAGGGCCCCCAAATGGCAGAAATTGTTTTCGTCAATAGCTAAAATTGTAGGTTTTGACTGCAAAGAGGCCCCGAAAAAGTGTTTGGCCTTGAACCCCTGAGATCTTAAACAGGTCCTTGCAATAGGTCCCTCAGGGATTAAGAGGGGTATTTCGTGCTGGGATAGATTCTCCAAATGTTATTGCTCAAGGTGATCAGCAGGGATGCCACCTAGAGGGGTCATGGCCATTGGGATGTTTAGGGGCTTTTTTAAAAGGTTATTTTCCCGTTTTTTTGGGAAGATTATCGTTTTTTTGAGGGGGGAGGGGCTCTGTAGTATTTGGAGAGGGTATGGGAGGAGCGCCTATTGAGAAGGAATAAAAGGTATAGAGAGTGAAACTTACAAATCTTGAAGCAAGGATCTCAAGTCACGTGATTTATTTCAAAGTAAAGTATGGAAGAAATCAGGTTTCTTTCACTCGTTTCACTTAAAACGTGTCTTCCATTCGTCGTAGTTGAATCATATGGCTTGGGATCTTTTTCTCAGCGTTTCCTAAGCCAATGATTAAACTTGCTATCTCCAGTTACTAGTTTCTGTTTTAAGGTTACAACCTTAAAGTTAGTGCCAACAGGTGTCTGATCCTTGTGAACCAAAATGGCCGCTGAGATACCTTTCCTTTTGTAAATCGTAGTGAACGGAGAGAAAAAATGGCATCTCTCTGTGTAGACATTGGTATAAAACGTCTTTCCGAGTGGCAGCTTCAAAGGCAATTTGCGAAGAGTGGCGTACCTAGAAAATCATTAAGCTTATTTCAGCCGTTTACAGCCCGCAAACTTGCAGCTGGGGCCCCATTGTGACAGGAAATAGAGCTACCGCTGGCGGGGCCCCGAGAATTTATATCCACGTAATTTGGAGCGAATTTCGCGGCTAGTACATTATATACACGCATATATATCGATAGCTATAAGAGATTTTAGTGCTGTAGAAGGTTAATAGCTGCGCTGCGTTTTTCAAGCAAATGAATATATAAAGGCAGACGGCGTATCTTTTCCTGATACGTTTCTTATTTTTAGCGATTTTTTCCCTTTGATCTTCGGAAGAGCGTATCGTTCTAAGGAGAGTTGAGTTGAGCTGTTTCTTACGTTAAAAATTTTTGAAGTACTCTGTTCATTTTCGGCATTGCGTGAAATGATTGCTTGTGAATGAATTATGTATGAAAAGGTTCTTTTACTTTCTTTTCGGTTTCGAAGAAGATGGCTTTTAATGATTTTTTTTACCCCGAATTTTGTATATTTTGTGTAATATTTTAACGTCCAAACTTCAGACAGGAAATTTGTTATCAGAACTTTGTGGTTTGAAATTTGCGGGTTCGGCAAATCTTACAGGCAGACGAATTAAAATTTAAATGAAGAAGAACGACCTAAACAGATTCTTTGAAAAATATTTGTAACTGTGGGTGATTTTAGAAAGTATTCAAACTCTCAAAACTCAGATTTCTGTCAAAGGAGGAAACTGTTACTTTTGGAGGTGTGGTGAGGAAGGTAATCTTTAATATGAAATCTGCGATAATACATGAACAGTTATATATATATATATATATATATATATATATATATATATATATATATATATATATATATATATATATATATACGCAAAAATATAGTATATAGTACGAAAACTTGCTCAGGTGAAATTTAATTATATATAGTATCTTTATAATTTGCATAAAAATGCATATTCAGTTGGGATATTTTTATAGTATTTTTTTCTAATCAAATATCTCTATTTCTACTTAATATTTTATTATTGTAATTTAACCGACAGCATAACTCTGTGCTCTTCATCGATTAGAATTGTTAGCAATATAAATAAAGTTTTTTTGAAAATTAATTTCAAAAAATAAGAATTTTTAGAAGCATAACTTCTTGAGCGCGTAGAGGAGAACACCAACCATTTCTTTTATTATTTTATGTCTTTAACACAGCTCAAAATCATGTAATTCTTCTTCTTTTTTTTGTGTCTCTTATGAGAGCTTGTGGGCCGTGGTATCCCGATCGGTAGAGTGTCGGATTCGGGGCCGGAGGGTCCTGAGTTCGAACCTCGGTGGTCGAAGACCCACCGTCGTCATTAAAGGGGACTGGGCGACGTTAAATATGCTCGTGATCCCAATGTTTTCCAAGTGAAACGATACCTCTGGGGGTGCCAGCACCAGGTAGCTATTAGCTCCTGGACTAGTTCTAAATTCTCATTAACTGTTCGATCCGGTGATGGTGCTGCCATCTATCGGTATATAAAATAATGGAGGCAAGGCACTTAGTATGCAGTCCTCGACATAAATACAGTTGTAGTCAGTTGTGACTCTGAATAGGAATAGGATGAGAGCTTGTAATTGCTTGCTTTTGATGTGTTTTACTTCTCTTTTTGTCATTGCTTAAGACCTTAAATTCTCCTAATTTTTTGACTTGTGCTCTTAGCAGCACTTAAAAATTCTTCATTGTTTATTATAATAACTATTATTATTATTCTGCTTTCTGTGTTTAAAAGCCTTGAATTTTCCTTTTTTAAAACTTAGAACGTTAAAATTCTTAAAAGTCTTCAATTTTTCTCAACAAAAGAATTAAATACTAACTCTAGTAGAAAGCCACAGAACAACCTAGTCTTCCCACAATCGAATGAGTTAAATCATGAGCAGAGCCAATCTGCTGCAGCAAGAGCATGCTGTTTTCCTCGCATTGTCACTGTACGAACGGAGAAACAACTTTTACAGCATTCATTTATTCTTATTAGCTGCATCGCGCGGCGTTACACGACCTACCTTGAAAATAAAAGTTGTGACAAGTGACTCATGTTCAACAATCAATTTTGAATAAATTTTTTAAAAATTAAAAATTAATTTGAATTTTGACATTTTTAATTCGAATTATGCTTTTCGCAATCACGAGTGTGTGTGTATGTAGGCGTGTGTGTTTATGTCTGTGTGCAGGCATGTGTGTGTAGGTGTGTGTAGGTGTGTATGTACGCGTGTGTATATGTGTAGTTGTGTGTATGTAGGTGTGAGTGTATATGTGTAGGAGTGTGAATGTACGCGTGTGTGTGTGTGTGTAGGTGTGTGTATGTATGTGCCTGTGTGTGTGTAGGTGTGTGTATGTACGCGTGTGTGTGTATGTGTAGGTGTGTGTATGCAATAAGCAATGCGATTGCTCAAAAAAAAGTAAAATTTCTCGTTGACGCGCAGGAAAGAGTAATTTTATGACTCAAAATTGAAATTTAGACCTCTTTGGATTTTTTTTTTTTTTAATTCCAAAAATTCAGTCATTGTTATTGAAAGAGGTAAAGATTCCGTTTAAAAAATGAATAAATTTTAGGAAAAATGATTTTTTTATTTCTTTTAAAATTATAATTTTCCACATTTTTGCATGTTTTGATTTTAGTATTTTGACAAATTCTGACGTGATAGGAAAAAGTAAAGGTTATTATTGTTATTATAATTATTGGTTTCAGTGGTAAAATTACATATGAAACAGTGAAAAGTAAAGAAATGTTAGTTTTAAGTAAAACGCATTTTAAGATGCGGACCTAAGTATGTTTATACTTGCATAAAATACACCGCCAGCTCAATCATTCCATCCGAGGACTGCAGTTTCGTGCTTATTAGCACTCATCAGCCCGGCATAGGAGTGACTGAGCAGTCTAGAGGTTTTCTACCTCCTTGCTCAGTCACTTCTTATTCCGTGCTGATGAGTGCTAACTAGCCCGAAACTGAAGCCCTGGATGGAATGACTGAACGGGCGGTGTAGTTTATGTAATTCTGCCTTAGCCCTGGATATAGGACGATAACTTACTGAAAATGTTTATGTTTGCATTGAAAAGTTTCTCTAAATCATGCTGTGTAACAGCACCAACCGTGGTTACTGGTACTATCTCTTGCCACAAGACACAGGAGACGTTCACTTTCTATTTGTGCTGTTATCTCCAAATTTTTAATTTTGGCACTTACATCCCTTTGCTTCTCACTGCCTCATATGAATCAGTTATTTAAATCTAGAAAAAACTAGTGTAAATCTAGTGTAAACTTCTAGTGTAAATCAAGAAAACACTACCACAACTGGATGATAGTGTTTCTAAGGAACTTTCTTTTTGAAAAGCAAATATGATCAATGTTCGGACGTACGTGTTATGTGATCTTTCTGATATAATGTTAGTAAACTTGCTTTTTTTTTAAATTTACTTTTTACTACAAATAAAACTGTTCAATCTATGACTAAAACCTGTAAATCCTCTCCTTCCCCCTTCCCACCGGACACAGTTAATAAGTATAATCTGTGGCAGTGATGTAGGGCTAAATTTGTTCTTAACGAAACACAATAGTGTGTAGTTTATTATTTTGTTTTTCACTAAATCGCTGCTGTCTTTGCGTCGTCTTCGTTCATTGATAGTTAATTATGTGTGTATGTGGGGGGGGGGGGGGACCTCTCCCAAAAAGTGATTGCATCTTTTTTAATATGATTGTATTAACTTACTGTACAATAACTTATTTTTGCTGACAAATAGACGACATTGAAATACAAAATAAGTCAAACATAAACAAATTTAATAAGTAGTAAAATATAGCATCAATTCCTTCTCCGTATGCTTATTCAGGCTTAAGAAATTACGCTATTAATTGTACGTTTTGAAAGGATTTTTTTTTAATGTCAACTTCAAGGAAGGTTTCAGATTTAAGCACCCCCGTTGAAATTCACCCGTTTTTGGAGAGCAATTAGTGTTTAAAAAGAAACGAAAATGATTACTGGAGAAAATATTGTAGAACGACGTACCAGCGACTTCCAATCCCACTACACCCCTGCTCCACGGTAATTCTTTAAATTACTGAGGGATAAAACTAAATGATCAGCAAACATTCCAGATCATGTTCATCTATAAGTCACTCAGTTGAAACGTTTCAAAATAAATGAGGAAAAATTGGAGAATTTAGTTAAAACGAACTGTTTCTCTAATTTAATCCTTTGGTTAAAGTTTAGAGAGATGCGTTATTGAAATAAATCATACTGTGAGTGATAATGAAACTTAATTTTGAAAGTTAAAAAAAGCTTACATAATTTATGTATACTCTCTTGAAGGTTTCAGTTTGGAAAGTCCAAAATCTTATCATAGCTTACGTCAGTACTGATCTTAAGATTCACTGCTCTAAAATTCCATGACTTATGATAATATGGATATGAATTATTTCAACTAGGAACGAGTAATATATTTACAGCTTGTTGCTTTTTGAAAGTTAAATATTGAATCTTTTAAGGTACCAAATCTAACTCTCCATTAGTAGACAACGTAATCCGGTCGGCGTCTTTTATTTCAACAAGGATAAAATCCGACAAATATTATTCCTTCATAAGTAGATAACTGTTCAAATAATCTAACTAAACAAAGTTATATTAAGCAGAACGCAGTTCAAGAAAACTTTTGGAAATCGCTGCGACATGTCCTGAGGTTTTGCAAGAGCTGGAGCAGCCAACTTCTCAAAGCCATCCGAAATTCATTAAATAAATTCAGTATCCATGAGAGAAGTTAAACAGTTGAACTTAAGTTGTTTAACACCAGAAATAAAAATGAGGCGGGTGATTCTTAGGGAGGTAAGAGGATAATTTTCCGTGCGTAGCTGCAAATTGGGTTCCCAAAGGGAACCTTAGATTAGTTTTCTCTTGGAGCGAAATTCCGCGGAAATCTTGATGATATTCGTAATTACGTTTTATTTGCAGTACCAGGAGGATTTTTGAATAAGAATTATGATTTCCTAAGATGTTGCTCGGAGAAGGTAACGTTGGGAGTCTCTTGCTAATCTTATATACAAATCGATTAATCGACGAGGGAATCGAAAGTTCTGTCGAAAATCTCAATATTGTTTAATTAAGTTATTGAAATGTGTATCAAGTGTGGAGTTGGAAAGGTTTTCCCGAAGAATAAAACATCGTCAGAGGGAACTGATTTTGAATATGAAATAAGTGGATCAATAATGATGGGTCGTGAGAACTTGGTTTGCATTTAGCAGTTGAAACCGCTTCTCCAGTTTTTTAGAATCCTTAGCACTTTCAACCCTTTGAGGACCGCAAACTTTGTGGTAACCTGGGATTTTTTTTTATACATAAAACTATTAAGGGGTCGTCTGTAACCGATGTCACGCTTTGGGGGGGGGGGAGGGTCTTGAAATTGTGACAAGGTGGAGGGAAAGGGTTACAAGAAGTGTGACATCTCGCATTTGTTAAAACAATATATTCGTGCAAAAAAGGCATAACATGTGACAAATGAGAGGAGGGATAGAGCAAAGTGTGACACAGGGGTGGGGGGGGGGGTCAAATTTGTTAAAAAAAAGTTGACATCATTTATATGACAGGTCCTAAATGGTGACGTGTGTTAAGTTTTGTGAAAATTGGTTTAGATTGTGTGAATGTATAGGACATGTGTGTCTATAGGGTCCATTAGAAATACAAAGCTGCAACTATTTTCAAAATATTAATCATTTTATTATTTGACTCTGAAATATTTGGATAATTAGTGGTATCATGTACATTTTATCGTTAATTAATAAATGATCATGAATAAAAGTATAAACATGGCTGCAAGGGCCTATATAAGAGGTGAACCGAATAGGCTGGGCACCTCCAGACATAAATTTATAACTACTCGTTGTAAGTAAGGATTTCAGATTTTTCATACTTGAATATGAAAAGTTCACATAATATTTGGCTTGGAGCTTGGACCCCTCCCGAAATAAATTCTTATACACGCTTACTGGATGGCAGTGAACGCAGGTGTGAAGAAGTGTTGAAAACATTTGCGATGTTTTCAAAATTTTGGTGTAATTTTTAATTAACAAATAATTTTGTTTGCTAATACAGTCGAACTCGCTTATAGCGAGCCCTGATTAAACGAGAACCCTGATTTAGCTAGGAAATCGGAAATATTTGGCTGTGTGATACAATGCTAATCCTATGGGAGTACAGTTTTTTTTATAACGAGCAAATCCCGCGTAAAATGAGCAATATTTTTGTGATTCATAAAATTGCCATCTACTTCTAGTTCCACTTATCATTTCTTGAAAAAAATAATTTGACATCCCAAAGTCAACAAACGTTAGTGATGAGTCAAAAACCTTATAAACAAGTTAGCGATGACAGCTTTTTTTTTTTTTTTTTTAAATTTATAAGTAGAGAAGTTATTTGCAAATTATACATTTGTTGGCGCTAATGTTGTCACTTCCGAAATGCTTCTGACAGTATTACAGCTAAAATTCAAACTAATACAGATAAAAAAAATAATAATAGGAAGAAAGCAACTACTACAACAACTACTGTGAATGGTTTGAAGTTGAACAACCTTTCAACATATTTAATGGCTTTTGACGTGCAGAAAATCTTCAAATGTTTTTCGAAGGCAGGATTGATATTTCTTGAAAAACAATCGCACGAGAAAGGTGCAATAAGACACTTAAAAAAAAAAAAAAAAAAAAAAAACCCTGATTTCTTTGGAAATAAAGTCTGTATGAATATGATTTTTTTTTCAAAAGGCCGTTTTTTACGAACACTTGGTTTTAACGAGCAAATAACGCGGTCCCTTTGCTCTCTTTATAAGCGAGTTCGACTGTATTATGATCCTGGTATCTCAGAAACATGGGCACATCTTTCCGTGGTTCTTAAAGGGTAAAAAGACGGGTCGAACCCTGCTCGGCCTTTCTTGATTTCCGGATATTTCTTTAGGAGAACATATATGTATTGTTTTAAAGCGTTGTAGTTTTATTATGTGAGCATCTTTTCTTAAAATATACAACAATGTCATTCATTATCATGTCTAGTATTTTATAACATGCCTGGTATATTATAGTATTATATCTATTGCCACCAACATGTGCATTAAAATGGATATCGAAAGTAGAGTACAAAAAGTTCTAGCAATAAATGTTAATAGACGTATCCCATCAGGGCCGGACTAATACTCCGTCAGTCCGTGCCCCAGCACGAAGTAAAAAATTTGAGGGGCGCAAAATTGCCAAATCAAAATGAAAAAAATATTTGCAATTGAGCGGCTGAAAAAAAAAAAACTAAGTTCTCTAGAAAAAGTACTGGTACCATCTACAAATAAAGATGGCGCATCACGATCTAAGGCATCTTTTTGTCTAGTCTATAATCGTAGTCTGCGCAAGTTTGAAGTAAAATGTGTTAGTTCTTGTCGAACGTTACCTAATTACAGAGACTTTAAAATCATTTTAAATGAAGGAGAATCATCAGTAGAGGATCAACACCAGCAGGGGCGCTACGAACTTAAATTTTTGGGAGGAGAGAATTTCTCTGTCGAATGGAAATCCAAACTTTGCAGAATGATAAAATGCGGATATGATACATGTACTTACACCTCTAGTAAATAGTTACATTCAGGCTGACCCCCCATCGGGGTGTCCATAGTCACCAGGAGGGAAGCGGGCAAAACATCCAAGTTTTTCAGAAAGCGAGCAACCAATTTGATTTTAGTTATGTAACGAAAGGAAATCCTTCGCGGATTTAAAAATTAAAAAAACTAACGAAAATGACCATTTTTTTTAGTAAAATTTGAGAACAAAATGCAAATTAAAAAATATATACATATATTTAGTAATATATCAGAGAACATCTGTACTAATAAGAAAAACCAACTAAGAGCCGCTGAGATGAACGCTTCAAAATCTTTAAATAGGAGAAAAAATAGCTACGGTAATAGGACTAACTTTTGCGAGCCGTAATTTTCACGAAAATGAAGATAATGGCAATTTTGCGAACTGAAAATTTCGCGATTTTTTTTTTTTTTTTTTTTTTTTTACAAACAGAAGCGAAAGTTGAAAAATCCGACGTAAAATGATATTTCGTCAGGTTTAAAATTTTCGATTATGACGGGGTTGCAAAAATTAAAGCCTCGTGCAAATAAGGGCTTTTACAGTATTCAGTACAATTTAGAAACTCATGGCAAGCTTTAGACTAAAAAATGTATAAATTTATAAATAAACAAGATAGCGTTTTTCTGTTTCTGTTTTTCTTACTTTCGTTTTTTTTCTTATAATGAAAATCTTACAGCTAAATGCTGAAAAATGTATGTGCCGCCGAAATATGTTTTAAACAGATGAAAAGTCCAAATAGAGAGAGAGAGAAATGAGATTTATACGATTGTAATGAAAAGTCGCACCAGAGGTTGTTAAGTGGTTGAAGGGAAAAAACGAAGGTTAAAACAAGAATTCTGCAGGAGATTAATGAGGCACGATATCTAAAATAAAACTAAGTAGAAAGAATGACTATAGTTATCACACAAAAGTCAAAAGTAAAATAAAATAATAAATAAATAGAAACACCTCCGTCCAAAACAATGAAATATTCTACTGGGGCTGTAAGCGTTTGAATTCAAACATGTTGAAATGTAAGGTAAGGGTGAAAATTAAAAATTTTAATATTTGCGTTTTTAGGACTCTAATTTCGAAAGAGTTCCTAGGGTTAGGGAAAACCCTCTAAAACCACTAGAACCCTGAAACCTGCTCTCTATAACATCATCGAGGATTGTCTACAGTTGTTTTCAAAACTTTAATTTGTTAATTTTTCCGAGGAAGTCTCCTCGAATCTTACCCCTTCCCCTAATGTCATCAAAGATTGCTTATAATTTGCGCAGTTATGATTTCCATTTTGAAAAGTTTTCGCGGAAGCTCTTCCGAACCTTTCCTCTCCACCATCAAAGATCAACTTTTGTTTAAACGATTTCAATTTCGAAAAATTCCTAATTGAGAGGCACTTAACTCTCCTCATCCTAACATCCCGAAGATCCGTCTAAAACTGCGATTTTGGAAATTAAACTTCTGAAAATTTACTATGTAGAATTCTGCAATCCCATTCCTTCTATTAAGATGACTTAAAACTACGTATTTTGGACGAAAAATTAATTGGACGGAAAATGTATGGGGGATGATCCCAGACCCCATCCCGTTTCCTTACTTCAACAAAGGTTGCCTCCCGACCGAGCGGTGTAACGGTTAGGCGTTTGCATCTTACGCTTAAAGACACAGGTTCAAACCTGGCCCCAAATCGATAAATTTTCAAGATGCATAAAATAGACAGCGCCCGGGTCGTATGACTTTGCGGCATGTAAAAGATCCCTTGATTATTCGTTTGGCTTGAAGTACTCTTGGAAAAAAAATTCCGAGCTCTATTTCGCATCGTGAGAGCGCAGGTACCTCCATCTGATACGGAAACTGGACGTCGATATTATCGTGGCTCGGAGTCACATGAAAGAATGGATACTATATCGGGAGCTCGCACTAGACCTACAAAAGTCTCTAACACAGCCTCATTAGAAAAAAACAAAACAAAAAAAAACAAAAATTGTAACAGCTGCAGTTTTTTTTGTGGAAAATTTTCCTCTCTAGACGCTTCGATAACCCCTTCTTCCCCTCCCTTTTTCAAATTTTGTTTACAGAATTAAAATTTTGAATCGTTTAAAATTTTGTTTTGAGCCTTCAAGTTTGAAAAATTTCAAAGTAAGGTCCCCTTTACATTCCTTCTCTTCCTTATATTATTAAAGATTGTCTAAAATAGCGTTTTTAGAGCTACTATTTAGAAAACTCTTCAGGGTGTAACCCCTGGACCCCCTATTTATGCACAAAATTTATCCATGACGCAATGTTCACATTGCTCTTTTTTTTTTTGTGAAGAATCGCGTATTGCTTATTGTTTTCACTTGACCGTTGAACGACGTCCGTCCTTTGGTTTTATTTTTCTATTATAATGCAGGCGTCCACGTGCCTCGGAATCGAATTAGTGAAATACCGTTTATGCGTTACTCTTTCATACATTTTTATCAATTATACGTTTTTTGAATTGGTCTCTGCAGAGTCTAATGCACATTAACCTATGCCTATTATACGTTTTTTCACTTGTACGCTTTTTTCATGCAGTTCCTTCAAAAACGATAAAAGATGCTTCACTGTATTTATAAAAGATCTTATCATCTTTACACATTATTGTTTTTCGCGAAAAAAGTATCCAGCAAACAGCATTCAGCACATAACAACCAGCCCTGGTATTCATTTGAATTTTAAAGTCTTGAATTCCAATTATAGTTGCGATAAGAGCCATTGGTA
The DNA here is from genome assembly GCF_026930045.1 of Uloborus diversus. NCBI lineage: Eukaryota > Metazoa > Arthropoda > Arachnida > Araneae > Uloboridae > Uloborus > Uloborus diversus. The sequence continues at coordinate 35,421,628 of NC_072735.1, read as the reverse complement.
GAAACAAGAAACCCAACGACTAGGATCCTATCGCGATTCGTAATTGCAACAAACATAAACTGATTTCAAGATCTCAAAATGCAAACTATTTTATTTATTTATTTGCACATGGAAAAAGGTTTAGTAAAGGAATTGATTTTAGTAATATGCATGCAACACATAAGCATAATTATACTAATTCCAGATTCCACATAGATAACACAAGTCCCCTAATTTGTATGCTCATATTCTAAGAAAGGGCTCCCACTTATTAAACCAGACGATAGATCCGCTCTCTCTCAGACCACTGTCTTATGAATAGAGAATTGGAAATCACCAGAATCAAATCTGTTAACTGACTGGAAAATTATTACTAATATTTACTTTAATAGCCAAGTTACTTTGACAATTTTTTTGCGTTTGCCAAAAAATGTAAAAAAGAGCATGTATTTACTTATTTGTTTGGGGGGGGGGGGTCTTTATACATGCAGTTCAAAAGGGGCGCAATTTTTCCCTTTTGCACGGAGCGGTTCAAAAGCTAAATCCGGCCCTGATCCCATCCTGACCCTAAGAACGTAAAGTTACATGATCTTGTCCTTATCCGTCAAATGCTCAGAAGGATTCGAAATCTGATTAGAACTTCCAATGGAAAAATCTAAATTTAACTCGAAAAAGTTCGGAAGTGACTAATTTCGATCTTGCTTGAAAACTGTGTACTGTTTTATTCTTTCTTTTTTTTTTAACTTTTTTTTTGTAAAGAAGATGATCCGTGTGTCTAGCAGACATCGTTAGCCTCACCATGTTTTTTACTTCCTTTTACAAAAAAGGAAGTATTGCATTCGCGAAAAAAGTTTCACTCAAAAATCGGCCTTAATTTCCATTTTGCTCACCCCCAAATGAATGTAGAGTTTTTTTTCGACCCGACAACACGTGGATACATGCCTAAGAACGTACAGAACCCGAAGTATCCATTTTGACATTCACCAAGTTAATTACAACGACTTTTCTCGTGACGTCCATATGTACGTATGTATGTATGTATGTGCGTATGTATGTTGCATAACACAAGAACGGTATGTCCTAGAAAGTTGAAATTTGGTACGTAGACTCCTAGTGGGATCTAGTTGTGCCTCCCTTTTTGGTTGCATTCGGATGTTACAAAGGGGGTCTTTTACACATTTTTGGGGGGAGATCAATGTTAATTTCAATGCAAACTCAAGTGGTGTTATAATTTATGCAAACACTTGGCAATATATCATCAAGATTTTGGTCGCCAAGTTTTGTCGCTAACTTGGCGACAAATTTGGCGATTTTTTTCTTTTTAAAATCTGGTTTAAAGTTAGCCATTGTTGGTGATATTTTGAGAGTTAACTATTGAATCACATTAAAATTGCCAATAATAGAGAAATAACTTTGAATTGGTGTAAAAGGAAGTCATGTGATGCACACATTAGCTTGTATAATAATGCTTTCAGGTGTACTTTACTGCCAGATTACACAGTTTTTTCACTTTCCTCTTGAATCGGTTAGTCAGTTATTCATTGATTTTTATATATATATATATATATATATATATATATATATATATATAAAGCATCTTACTGCTGGACAGCATCTAAGAATGAGGTTAATTTAGATGTACTTTAAAACAATGAAAATCAGCATTAAACATTTGAAACTTGTAAGTAATTATGCAACTTAAGTCGGAGTCAGATCTTAGATCATTCGCTGATGATTCAAAAATAAAACAAAATCAACCGAATTTATGATCGCAAAAACAGTAATTTTAAAGTGAAACTATAAATTGACAGCATTAAGCGATTGACAACATCAACCGCGAATGCAGTAAGCGGAGCTATTGAATTTTCAATCAAGCCGAAACTTTCGCGCTAAAGAAAAATACATCTTAAGTCAGATAGATGGCGGTACCTGTCCCGCGAAAATCATTTCCAATTACATTCCATTTGGGGAGAGAGAAAAAAGCCGTGGAGCATCACAGGGAAGAATCGGAAGAAGCGACTTTGCTCCCGAGTTACGGCTTGATCAGGCCTATTGCCCGCACAGCTGTGGCCCCTACAGAAATGTTAGGTTATCGCTGTTGATGTAGTTTAGGATAAAGAGAACCTAACGTTCGAATAAAATAGGCGTGGGGAGGGGTGGGGGAATAGAACACATTCCATCTATGATTGGTGGTGAGAGGAGTATGGATCGGGGGATCTCAGAAGAGGAAATTGACATACAGACCAGGCTTGATTGTTTGTGTGTAGTTAGACACTGATTGCCTGAATTGTCCTTTCCTTGTAGAATTCTGGAAAAGGATTTCGATGCTGTAATCTGCGGGTGGAATGAAAAGTAGTAGATGGAGCCTTATATATACTACTGCCATGATACAAAGGGGGGAAATGTTTTTTTTTTCTTTCTATTTCCCTGCTCTAACGGAGGTTTTTTATTTATGTATTTTTCCTGTTCTGTTTTCATTCTGAACATTCTTCCCCACTTCTTCGAGCGAAATAAAATAAATCCAATAAATAAATAAATAAGAGTGAAAAAAAAAAATAATCTCAGCGTCTATCTACAAACTACAGCGATCTATTACTTTACGGATCTGGGAGAAGAAAATGGACAAATTATGTTTTTTCGACCGATAGTGGTGTTCCCTCCCCTCTTTTTATTCTTCTACTTTTTACACCCTCCCCCTCATAGCGTTTTTCACAAACCCTTTCAATTTCGTTCGATCTATTCTCTCGTTTTGCGTTCCTTTTTATATTCTTTAAAAAAAAAAATCGTCTGCAGTTTTATTTCGCGAAATGTCTTTTAACCTAGGGAAAGATACACAAGGAAAAGAAGGCTTCGCACTAGCGGTAAAGAAATTGAACAAATTGGAAAGAATACTTCTTCTGAAATGAGTTTTTCACTTTCTCTGAGAAATCTATACTACTGCTCGCCGATAATTGGGCATTAAAGATTTGGGAAATATATTTTTATTTTTATTCCCTTCCCCCTTTTTGCTCCAGCTCTTTTTTTTTTTCTATGGCATAGTCACTTTTTCTCGATCCTTTTAAAGTTTGGGTTTTTGAGGCCTTTAGGAAATTTTGATTCCGATGATAAAACTTACCGAGAATCGATTCTTCGACATAATTCACTCCATGGAAAAACACCGAGTTTCGTGTTAATTCACATTAATATCGACAACGCACTTGTTTTGCTATTGTCGATTTTAATATCGCAACTGTTGCTGAGAATATCGAAGTTTGGATAAACAGAGGTATGTTTTCATTCGAAACGTTTAGAGCTTTGGGAGTCCGATAATCCCTCTTTTTAACTCCTCGAGGTTTGATGCCGTTAAAAAACTTGCAACATTTTGAAAAAAAATGCTTCACATTTCAATTCGATTAAATTCAACTATTGGAATGAACCAGCTTCAAAATGATCAAAAGGAATTAAAATATTCAGCGAAGTGACCTGTTCTTTCAAAAGAATTTGAAAAAGTAATAATGAATATACTTTCCCTTCAGGACTATTCGATATTTAAGAAACCCTTTTACGGAAGCGGCAAGTAAAGGAAAAATAACTTTTCCAAATTTCGAGAAGAATAAAATATTTAAGTAAAAATGTACGACGGCTATACAAAATGTAATGACTAACTTTGACGCTGGGAGGAAAGGTAAAAATAGTAAGACCTGTATTTAAAAGTCGGATAGCTTCCCCTTCTTTGCGTATTTCAATTGAAACCAGGATAGGAATCAATTTAAGAAAAATAAAACATTCTCTTACCGGTGGCGCAGCCAGAAAATTTTTCTGGAAGGGATTTTCAAAATTGTTACTCGTTCAATTGTTACTTTTTCCCCATTTATTTACAATGCGGAATTATTCAATATAAAAGAGTTCCTGTAGATTAGTAATTATTCACTCAAAGTACTCGTTTAAAAACAATTAATAATTCGTACTGATATCACTATGAAACGAAGAAAGTGGGAAAAAAGCACAGAATATTTATCATTAGTTTTACTTTAATCTTGTATTCATTTTTTGTGTTTTTTCGAGAGAACATTCAAAACCTGATCCTCAAATACATTCATGTCTTTATGAATGTCAAATGCTAGCTAATAACGGTTTTGATCTTTCGATAAGAATTAGTTAAGAGCCTAAGGAAATCTGGTGCGGTAAGCCGTTGGCTTCCTCTCTTTAGATTTCCCTAAGGGGCCGTGGTAGCCTGATCGGTAAGGGATTGGACTCGGGGCCGGAGGGACTCGGGTTCGATCCTCGCTGGTCGAAGACCCACCGTCGTCATTAAAGGGGACTGGGCGACGTTAAATATGCTCGTGGTCTCAATGTCCTCCAAGTGAAACGATACCTCTGGGGGTGCTAGTACCAGGTAGCTATTAGCTCTTGGACTAGTTCTAAATTCTCATAAACTGTTCGATCCGGTGATGGTGCTGCCATCTATCGGTATATAAAATAATGGAGGCAAGGCACTTAGTATGCAGTCCTCGACATAAATACAGTTGAAGTCAGTTGTGACTCTAGAATAGAATAGAATAGATTTCCCTAAAAAGGATTTGTGCAGTGATGGAAGTGCTGAGGGACCATGATACTCTGTAAAGTTTTATTGACACCATTTTAGCTAGTCTCTTCTTATACCAGTGGGAACGTGGGGAGCTCATCATGAAATACAACTTTTATTTTTGAGAATTGAAAAGTAATTTCTGACTGCTTCCCGATCATTAAAAGCGGTAAGATATTTTGTTGAAACCAATTCCGCTTGGAAAAGCTCAAATGCTCTGCCGTTTCCCCTTGATTTTAACGGAGGCAATTAATGTGCTTGTGTTCTGGGAAGGGTTTTAGCCCCAAAACCCCTTCCGTGGCTGCGCCACTGTCTCTTACAGTTTTCTCTGGGTAGAAAACCCAATATGCAATCAAAATCAACCTTTTGTATACTGTTAAGCTGCACTAGAAGGCATTATTTAACCAAACATTTTCAGCTGTAAGGAAGGGGGGGGGGCTCATAATAGGCAAGAATTTTCTCTTGGGGGTATAACAGTTCTTACATGTTTGGACAATATTGTATTTGGCAATTTGGCAGAAATTCAAAGGTTTTGTGTGGGTTACCCCGAATCTCCCTTACTGCGCCTTTGCTGAAAGAAGATGTATTAGTGAAAGATAACAGGTTGTTATTCAACTTCATTTCATGACATTGTTTTGATATTTTGCGTGATATTTTGCATAATTTTCTAACAATTTTTCAGCACAAAGTAAATACAAATGAATAACTAGTATGTTGTGGCCGTCACGAAACTTTCTTCTATATCTTTCTTATAATTCTGATCCCTCCCCATGCTTAACGAGGAAGCAATATTCCCAACAAAAACAAAATTACACATGCAAAAACTTGACGACCATCCCAATGTCTGAATTATTACAAAAGCAAAGCAAAGAGCGAAAATTAAAAGTTATTTTAAAAGCCTTGCTTGAATTAATTACAAATATTTTATTTGTTAACAAACATAAGATGGCAACAGTTAAAAATTTTAAATCATTGAGATAATATTTCCGGTCATTTCCATACAATTTAAATCACGAGAAATACGCAGACGACAATCTATTACGATTTATCGTTCTTATTGTTGCATTAATAAAGCTATTTTTATTCGCAAAAAAAAAAAAAAAAAAAAATCAACATTTCTTGGAGCGATTGGCGTCAAAATTGAACCAAAGTCTGTTTACATATGGATTCACATATATTCCAAATTTCAACCAGAACGTAGCGTTACTTCTTGAGATAGGGCACTCACAATGGAAAAAAAGAACGGGCAATTGCGCTACCCCCTTTTTAGCTGTTGACACCAAAATAAAATCAGCTCTTATACCCACTAAGGGCTACTTGCCGATAAATTTTTCTTTCATTCCGTTCATTATTTCTTGAGATACAGCAGTCACAATTGACGACAAAAAACGTTCTATAGCTCAAGCCCCCGTTTGAGTTATTGACACCAAAATTGAATCAGCACCTGTTCCTATTAATGGCAACATATGGACCAAATTTTGTTTGATTCCGCCAGTTACTTCCGGAGGAATAGCAAGTCCGCGTAACTCAAAAAACGTCCCAATGCTCCACCCCCCTTGGAGGAATTCGCGCCAGAAACCAATGGGCACAAGTTCACATAAGGGCACATATGTGTACCAAATTTCGTTCGATTTCCTGCGGTAGTTTTTGTTGTAGAGCGGTCACACTCAGACGTGACACACACATACACACACACAGACAGACAGACATTTTCCAAAAATAGTCGAAATGGACTCAGCACTCCTCAAAACGTTCGAATCCTTCGAAATTCGAAAATTCGCACGAATCCAATACTTTCTTCTATATATTAGATATAGAAGAAAGTAATAATAATAACAACTTCACTTTCTTATTTGGCTATGGGAATTTTTCAAGTCTTATAGAAAGAGCTACGTGTTCTACAAATGTTCACAGCAGACTGTTATTTATTTAACTTTTCACAGATACTGGCGCCTCTGCTGTACAAACAAATTTACTATAATTTCAAACCAGGCTCTGAATCGAAATATTGAGAGGTTCTACATGAATAACTTGGTAAAATCGTCAAATAACTGGTAATAAACGTGTGATCTGTGTCCTAATTTACTAAAATCCAGGGGCATTTCTGACTGAGTCCGTCTCGTAAGTGGGTTGTGAACACGAGTCTGGTTTTAATTATATGCATTTCATACATTAAGAAATGTGTCCAGAAATTATGAAGTTTACATGACTTGACGAATAAAAAGTATAAAAGCTTGTATCAGACATGTGTTTTTTCAGTATTTTTACTGAATTCAGTAATTTTTGAGAGAGAAAAAATACTGTATGCAAAAAAAAAAAAAAAACAAAAAAAAACAAGGGGTATTGAAAGCTAAATTCAGCATGTTCCAGTTAATTTCAGGCATCGAATTAAAATAGTCTGCTATATAGACAAAAATACATGAGAGAGTTTTCAGGTGTAGTATAATATACTAGCAATGTTGTGTTAGTTCACACAGCCGTGTAATTTCAGTATTTTTACTTCTTTTTACAAAAGAGGAAGTATTGTATTCGCGAAAAAATTTTCACCCAAAAATCGACCTTAATTTCCATTTTACTCACCCCCGAATGAATGATAAGGTTTTTTTTCGACTCGACCAGACGTGGATAAGTGCCTAAGAACGTATAGACACGCGAAATATCCATTTTGACGATTCCCGAGTTAGTTACAACGAATTTTCTCGTGCTGTCTGTATGTACGTATGTATGTCGCATAACTCAAAAGAACGGAATGTCCTAGAGAGTTGAAATTTGATACGTAGACTCCTAGTGGGGTGTAGTTGTGCACCTTGCCTTTTGGTTGTATATTTTAAGGGGATCTTTTGCCTCTTTTTGGGGTGGAAATCATTGTTATTTTCAATGTAACTCAAGTGGTGTTACAATTTGGCGGACACTTAGCGATATATCGCCAGTCTTTTGATCGCCAACTTGACGACAAATTTTGCGGGTTTTTTTAAAATCTGGTTTCAGTTTGGTCACTGTTGGTGATGTTTAGAGAGTAAACTATTGAATCACATTAAAATTACCAATAATGGGGAAATGACATTAAATTGGAGTAAAAGGAAGTCATGTGAGGCACACACCAGCTCGTTTTTTTTATCCTGTCTGGGTCACATGTCTGTTGCATACTTCTTTAAATAACCTGGGTAAGTTTCGAAAGATCTCTTAATCTACTTTTGCTACAGTATCTGAAATCGGTTACTATGCTCCAAGAAATTTCAGATTGGAATTCCTGGTAATGAGACATAAGTAATCCATTAAACTGACTACTTTCAAGTAGATATTGCATTACTGGGTGCTCTTGTGAATGAATCCTAGGTTCAAGTGCTACTGCTCGCTATGGAGAAGACGAGACTTCGATTTCCTCAGCTGAGGCTGTGACAATAGCTTAACAGTAGATGTGCAGTGCAAAAAAAGTCCTCACATATATGATAGCCAATTCACTGATCGAGTAACGCTCCTGACGACATCAACAATGAAACTCATGCTAAGGCGTGATACTTTGATAATATTTTTTTGCAATGTTTGATATGCAGGGAAAGGCTTTATTTTGACAAGGCTGAACTAGATCCGATGTCTTAATTGTTTTACTGGTGAGACTGTGTCATTTCAGGGGATTGAAGAGACGAAAAAGTGGTCAACAATGAACGCTATCTACTGGAGTTTAGCGTTAATCCACTGGAGTTTAGGGTTAAAATTCCAGTGGATCCAACTACTAAAATATCGCCTAACAAGCAATGGCTTCGTTCAAATGTTGAAGCAATTTTCAACCGTCGTACCTTGACGGGCGATCTTCTAGTTTATTTCATAATATTGACATTTTTTTACATGCTATGATTAAAATGTGAAATACATGAACTAAATGTAAATAAAATGCGTTCTCATCCGTAAAGACTAGAATAATCTACAGCATTCTAAAATAGATGCAGTCGACGGTTTTTTTTTTTTTTTTAATGGTTCAAGTTGTAAGAAGAAACGAGAAACATTCACTCGCTAAATCGAATTTAAATTTAATTTTAGTTTCAACTTTTCAAAATAGAATTATCATCCGTTCCCGACTAACTGAATTCTAATGACTTATGAAGTTCCCAACTCTTCTTCCGCCAAGGGTACAACATTCTAATTCATATTCCGACAGATACGGAATTTGAAGAATGAACTTCTCCCGTTCCCATTGAAATAATTTCCTTAAATATCGCATTCATCTCCGTTTCTTTCTTTCGGTGCCTCTCGATTCATCACGAACAAAGCCGCAAGCATAAGTAAATAATAGCCCCGCGGAAAAAAAAAAGTACACTGTGCTTTGTTTTTCTGCTACTGATGTTTGTATGCCAAAGACCACTCAACTGACTGGAATGCTTGTAAATGAAATCGATCTTGAAGATGGATGAGTTGATTTAAAATGAGGAATCCCTTTCTTTGGCAAATGTTTTCATTCGTAGACGGAGATTTTTGTATTGTTTCTTTGCGGTGCGCCTATTGGATAACGATCAAAATGGAAGAAATATTTCATGTGGAGTTGCAGAGAAGCATCAGTCAGTCCGTTCGCATCGAAACGGTTGCAGGCTGCACGTCAAAACATAACTGATGTAATAATATGGGACGTCAGAGTAATTTTTTGACAGAGGGAAAAAAAAGACTCCACCCCCTAGTTACGAGGACCGCATCGAGTGTAAGTTTTTGTCTTGATTTTTAGAGGAAATTTTTTTCCCAAACAGAAATAGTGGCGTAGCAAAACGAACTATTTTTCCACCTAGCCACAACCGGGAAAATGTTTTTTTTTTTTTTTTTTTCATTGTGAAATCAGTTTTGAAAAATTATTTTGGTAAAAATTGTTGGGCATCGATTCATATCCAAGATTTTATGGAACAACATATGTATCGACTACATGCAATATACCTTACAGCCAAGTTATGATATCCAGATACTGGAATTTCGTTCTTATTAAGGACTCATTAGCCTGGAATAGTCAATACCAAAACTGGAGGTAGGTGCCATCTCAATGAAGGCGAGAGTGCTTAGACATTTTGCTTGGAGTCATTTATTGAATTCCTTTTCTCATCCTTACACGGTAGTTTTCATCGTTACACTCATAATACAGGAGTGCCCACCCCCTAAGAGCAAGGAATTGCCCCCTAAATAACGTGAAGCCCCCCCCCCCCCAAAACAAGAGCCCCCCCCAAATGAGAGAAATACCCGTCAAACACCTCTCCCTCAAACAATTTTTAATGGTGCAGTCTGCACCATGACACCTCCCCTTCGGTGGACACCCCTGCACAATAACAACATGAATTAATTTGAAGTTTATTTTATGCTAGTGTCAAGAAATATGTTTTACGACACAGTTTCTGAAGTTTTGTATTCAAATTTTCCATCTGAAGTTGACTAATTTCTCTTAATAGCAAGACATTTTATTCAAATTCTTAAAGTGATTCAATTTTAGCATTGACGATACCAGTCGTTGCTCTCCACATAGAACCAATTCAGTCATTGTTAAAAATTGAAACAATCCTTTGATGTCCCCCTCCCCTCATCCCCTTGAAGCTATTTCGTGTTAATGGAAAGCATATCGAAATAGATACCCAAAGTCTTCTATTTCAATGAATGCAGCCTTGCCATTTTTCGTCCGCTTTTAACAACGATTCATCACGACAGATGTAGCGTCTTTTTTTTTTTTCTACTTCGAGAACGCTTGATCTCCGTAAGAGGTGGACCACCCTTTTAGAGAGCGTCAGCGTTGGAATTAAACAGATTACGTTTGGAAACCATCAACAAATGAAATATCCGACTTCAGAGGGAGAGAGGGAGGGGGCAATCCCATCGGAAATGTTGCCAGATATATCTTTCTCTAATGTAACCTTCATGTATAATGCATTCTGCCGTTAATGGTAATGCTTCGCACGGTTTTTTTTTTCTCCCTTCATGATTTGTCTTTTTTTATATCAGTTTTCATTATTTTATTTCATTTCGACACGTGCAAACAAGACGCGAGTGACGAATTGTCGGGAGGGTTCAAACACCGAGAATGATTTTAATTGAATATGAATGGGGAAAAGGAGACTCGTCGGTCGCAAGGGAAATAGGGATTTTCTTCTAATCATTCGCACTGGGGAGAGATTTTTCCCTATTGGGGAAACAGATCGGAAATGATTTTTTGACGAGCTTGTTCTGGGAGGAAGAAAATTTTGTTTGGTGGCGATGAAAGAGAGTGGGCAATTGACGCGAATTGAAAACTTATTTTGTCTCCGATTTCTTGTTTGACTGCGCATGCACCGTAAGAGATCCTCCAGAAAGTTGAATCACCAATACCTTTGGTTGTATGTCGATTTACATACAGACGGAGAAAGTTTTAAATTATTATTTGCTTTGTAATAATAACTTTCTTAAGATTAAATATTTATCTTATAATTTTTTTATGCATTAACAAAGATTTGTCGAAGAATAGTAAAATGAAAGACAATTTTGCTTGAAAAATGTTTGAGACATTTGAAACGTTTGAATCCAATAATGCTTTAAAAGATGATGTTGAGAAATTTAACTGTGTCAGCATTTTCTATGAAAGTAGTTTATCCTCATCATCTTTTAAATCCAGTGTTTTCGTTACTGTTTTCTGAGTTTTTTACCGTTTGATTTCGACACAGCCATGGAGGGGGTGATCCAGAAATTTTCTTAAGGGGTCAGGGGGGAGAGGTCAAGCTTCAATGGCCAGAGTTGTACCTTCTACGGATGAAATTATCTGTTAAAGAGGAAGGAAAACTATACATAATTTAAGCCTTTTTTTAATACATAATCAATGTTGCACAGAAGCAAACATTATTAGTGATTTTCTATGCAATTAGCTGTAAATTTATTTCAGTAAAAAATAACAATCATGAAAAAACGCACAATTTATCAATTATCCAACATGTTATTAAATTAAAATTGTAAAAGTCTTCAACTAAATAAAAGTAAGCGTTTTTCATATTTAATTTGCGTAGAAAATTGTAGTTCAATGGAAATTACAAAGCAAAATTTTGTTATATCTCTACATGAAGTCTCCAAAGAGTGTCTGTTTAATTGAACGCGCAGAACTCGAGAACTACCCGACTGATTTCATTGAAAATTTCACAATTTGTTCCTTTTAGTACCGGAAATGTTTGTAGACCAGTTCGAAAAAAGTTCGACAAATAGAGTATGTGCATCAGTAGTCAGCCACAAGGGGCATGAAACTGCTTATGAATAGTAATATGCATAATTCAAAATCGGATATGACGTATTCTCACATTCATTTACCTATCTCCAGGGCCGTGCACAGGGAGGGGGGGGCAGAAGGGACAACTGTTGGCCCGGGCCCTAGCCTGAAGGGGGCCCGAGATTTTTAAAATGAGGGATGAAATATATGTAGGAACGTAGGGGTAAACAATATGAAGCAGAGCCCGTAAAAGTCATTTGTGTCGGGTCCCAAAATTTCTGTGCACGCTCCCGCTTATCCAAAATTATCACCCAATAACAGTGCGGGTATTTTTTCTTAAGTAGTAATAAGTCATTTTATTTTAAATGATGTGTCCGTCAACCTAATTTGCGATTTTGTTTATTTAGAGAAAGGTTAACATTTGATTCGGAACCAAAACATGAACTTTAATGGTATTCATAAAATAAAATTAAAAGATTTTTAGTTATTTCTACTGAAACACTGTGGATAAATGTTGTTCTAGATGCCAGTTCTGAGAGGTTTCACTTCACTATATCTTTACACAAGCATCAAGAACGGCTACGCAATTGATAAAAAGGGTTTTTTTTTTGGTAAAAAGGTCAGCTGACCCTTTGTCTCTTCCTGAATCGACCCTTGGGGAAATTTGAAAAATTATAGTAGTGAGCAGAGCTTAATTTCAGACGAAAGAAGAGCGGGAGCCCTATACTACCTAGAAAACATTTTAATGCATAAATAGTCCGAGCTCCGTCCAAAAAGTGAAAAATCCTATAAAATTGAAAAGAAGTATAAGAGCAGAGCTCCCGTGAGCTCCCATGCAAATTAAGTCCTTATAAAGAGATCAATAACGTTTCAATTGTTCACTTAAAGTTAAACGTGATTTGTACATTAGAGCTAAACTAATTAGTACCCCATCTTCCTAAAATATGACCCGTATGTGAAAGTTGCGTGACCTTGAAAGTCACAAATCAAATCATCGTTGTAAAATCATCAACAGGTAGCAGCAACTGATCAGTCTGCGGTAACGTTACAAAATGACGTTGCAATGACGTCTTTAAAAGGTTCCTAATGACTGGTCACTTAGATTGCGTCTTATTAGGCTCTTAAATTTTTTTTAATTTTTTAAATTTTATTTTATCATGATGCACCTCTTTAATTGTTTCTATTTGATGAGAAAACACGCAGATAAAAGTTGCATAGCATTTGAACAAAATTTAAAGGTTGCTGCTAGTGAATAAAGTTTCTTTTATTATGAAAAAATTGGTGTATCCATACGATCCTCGATTAAGTTAGCTACATTTCTGAAAAGAACGTTTCTCAGGGGTGCCCATCCCTCCTACATACGAGGACTGGAGAGAATCTTTAGGGAACATAAGTCAACAAAACGCAGCTTTAGGCTATCTTTGTCAATTAAAGGCGGTCATGACCCCTATACCCCTCCCCTGGATCCGTTTCTGGATGGAATCCCCCTAAAATGCTTCGGAGCATCCCCCCAGAACGAGAGTCCTCCAAAAGGAAATCAAAAACCTTCGCAGATTGCCCCCCCCTCCCCCCATTTCAATGGCGCAGTCTGTGCCATAGACCTCTTTCATGGATACCCCTAAGAGAAATTAAAAAACTATTCCAGTTCCAGCATGCAAAATAAAAATGTGTTTGAAAATACTCTTTACAAGTAATAAAACAAAGTTTAGTGTAGGACATTCATAAAAAAATACAGTGCAAGTGGTACAAATGACGGTTTGTACCTACCAAATAATCATTCTGGAAAATTCATATGCATATTAGTTTACGTTGTAGAAGCATAAAATGCTTATTGGCAAAACATTGTGGGGGGAAAAATGCGAATTGTAAGAGAAAAAAAAATATTTGTTTTCTCTTCGAATTATCTCAAAATAGGTGAAATTTTTCGGAAAAAAAATGGATTGTTAATCAAGCACAACGTACAAAACTATCCTATTTCCTAACATCATAAAAAAGCCAAATAAGACAAAAGCAAGCGACTTTCTTATCTGAAAAAAAAAGAAAAGAAAAGGTGGGAGCGAAATTAATTAAATTTCATCCCCTGCTCCACTTCTAAAAATCCGAGCCCGCCATTTCTCGAGGAGCGAAAAAAGAAACGAATTCCGCAGTTGAAATTGTATAGGGCCCATCAATTGCGCTCGGACTTAATAGAAAATCTCCGTGTTTGGTCAAGGGGGCAGAGGGGACCTAACTTATCTGGACACTGCCCCCTCCCCCGCGCCGCCCCCACGATTTTCCGAAAATCAATTTAGAGCGAAGGCCGCCCCTGGGGACTATCACTGATCGATATATACGGAGCTGGAGACTTTAAATGGCCGCTTGATATCGCCTATAAGAAAAAGGAGATGGAATAGAGGGGGTGGACGCAAAAGAGAGGGGGAGGGGAGGTTCGCTGCTTAAGGAATTTAGGTAAAGAGTCGTGGTATTGTTTACGTGCGGGGCTGCGCTAGGGAGCTGTAGCCCCGAAATTACTTCTCAAGAATTTTCCCGGACGAATTCTAAAAGAATTCATCTCTGACGATAGGCAAGAAGTCTACGTACATGCCCGGTGGGAAAGAACGTTTTGTGACCACTCAAGTGCAAAATTAGAAAGTAATCCTTTTGCACACCTTTCACATTCAGCAGAATTGGCCTTCAGTTAAAAGAAAACGAGACAACGCCGTACAGTAGCGGTATATCCTTTTTAGCCTACTTTCCTGTGAAATACTTGAGTGAAAAACAAGGAAAAAGTGGGGAAAATACAGTGAAGTCCCGTTACAACGAAATGTCCGTTTGAACGACAGAAATTTTCAGTCCCGATTTAATTTCCATTACAGTGCCTGAATTCCATTAGAACGGAATTCCCGTTACTTCGAACAGAATTTGCGGTCTCTTGATATTCGTTGTAACGGGATTTCACCGTATTAAAAAAGAACAGTCAAATTCAGGCAAGCTAGTTTTTGCTTGAAAAATCTCGGTCAGGGTAACTCAATCTCATACCTTTCTAAAATTTGAACGACAGATTTTTGGTTAAAAATATGTGTTGAAATACACTCATGTTTGTGAAAATTGTAACAACATGCAGGACTCATTGGAAATGAATAATATTTATAGCACATACTACTCATCGAGCTACAAATACACGCAAATGCACGTGTAGTGCCTGCACACGTTTTGGTATCGAATCACAGAGGTGCTGAATGTCATGATTGGGAATAGCATCCAAGGGCCCCCATATGCAAAATTTTAAGGGGGGGGGGCTCAGATATTTTCCTTATGGTTTAGCAGGATATTTTCCCCATAGAAACCGATTTCAGTACAGATTAGAGTTATTAAAATTTGACATTTTTAATAACTTATTCAATAATTGCTGAAGAAGAAATGTTTTTACATTTTTGCAAAGAAAAAAAGTACTAAAAGCAAGGAAGTTCTAATTTCAAAGGGGACGGCTTGGGCCCTCCCCCCCTTGCCCTCCATATAGGCGCCCTTGATAGCATCCCATATGGCTTCAATCTCAAGTCAAAGTTCATCCGTATCCACTGCCGGACGAGACACATGGGCGAGGCTCTGACCAACGCAATCCGAGACATGCTCGATGGGCGTCATATCCAAGGAAAACGGCAGGTCAAGGAAGTAGCGTAACCTGTCGTGCCCTGAAGAACACTTGAACGTTACGTGCGACATGTGGACGTGCATTGTCCTGCTAAAACACTGTAACAGGAATGCCCTGAAGAAAGGGTAGTACTTCTGGCGTCACAGCGTCCCTGAAGTAGTGCTCGCTATTGAGGATACCCATAATTAGTAGATAGGACTGCCCTTGATATTCAATAGCGCTCCAGACCATGACATCTGGCGTTATGCTGGTATGACGTTGAATTGCACACTCTGGGAGGTGACGTACCCATGTGTAACGCCTGACGCGTACACGTTCATCAAAATGCAGATTAAATCTGAACACATCCGAGAAGACGACCTATTGCTGGTCCGTACTCCACTGGGCGTGTTGGTGGGCCCATTGAAGCCAGAAGCAACAATGATATGATTGATGATGAAGGGATTCCTGTACAGAGGAATCCTTGTATGCAGGTCCTGGCGCAGCAGACGTCGACAAACCGTGGATGCGGCAAGTGTGACACCTGTAGCCATACTCTAACGTTGTGCTAGCGTACTGGAGGACGCTGTACGATTCATCATAGCTAGGCTGGTGAGGTGTCGATAATCCCGTGGCGTCGTTCGGTTGCGTGAACTGGTGCGAACCCTTCGGCAAATTTCATCGTTCTCTGTCTATCTTTGCAAATACGCATCACAGTTGAGGCATTACGCCCCGTGAGGGCACTAATTTCTCTATACGGAAGTTCTCCCTCACGCATGCCGATCATGCAACCCTATTCGAACTCCGTTACTCGTTCGTATGACGCTCTGCATTTTGGACAAGGCATATTGAGTACTAGAGGAACATCTGCCATCGGCAGATAATCAAACACTGCAAAGGACTGTGAACAAACAGGACAGGTATTATTACTTACCACACCGATATGATGTAGGTTTCCATATAGAAAGTCATGACCTGCTGTTACTCTAAAAATTGAAACAAAAATTGCTCGAAGTCCACTGGGAAAGGAGAAAGTAGGAAGGTCCCTTCATATTTTTCCACTTGAAACCTGTGTAAATGTCTGTTGCAAAATCTCACTCATTGTCTTTTTAACCTGAGTAAAAATATGGTAAAAGGAGAATGAGAAAACCGGCTGCAGCAATTTAGAAGCATCTTCGGCAAGGATATCTGCCTTCTCATTTCCAGGTATGTTGCAATGATTGGGGATCCATTGAAGAACTATCCTCCAGCCAGTGGTGACCGCATAGGAATAGTATTTCTTTACCTCCTGAGCAAGAAAACAATCGCTGAAGAGGCAGTTGCCAATATTGCAGCTTTGAGAATCCATGAAAAATGCTGCCTCTCTATGAGTAGAGTGCACGAAAGGCATGAACTTGCGACTTCAGGCCCGGAACTACGCACCCGCAGACCCAACAGTGCGATGGAGCCCACGCCCTTTCGGAGACTCATCGATTCAAGAAATTGAAGAAAAAATTGAAAAAAAACTAGCACTAAGACATATTGACGTTGAAAATATACACTGCTGGCCTCTGAGAAGGGACCCTGCAGGTTTTGTTGTAGGGGGCCTGAAATTCAAACATCCGGGTCTGCGAGTTTTACGGCATGGATTTCTGCATCGAAATTAGTAGCATGAAATCCAACCGCACATAAGATTTCTTGAACAACCCCTCACAGAAAACACCAGCACCGGTATTTTCATCGCTTGCAGTACAATCAGTGTAGACATGAATCTCTTCATCTCGTCGGTTGTAAAGGGCCCTGAAGACAGTTCTGATTTTTTGAACCAGGCCAGGAGTCGAGCAACCCTTAATCCAGCACCCCTCCCTCCCCCCTCGAGGCATTGATTTAGATTGGGAACTTGGAGGACTTTGTGTCCACGAACATATTTAACGTATACAGCAGTTACCATTGGGGCATTCCACGGTATTTTGGACATTATGTAGAGTCCGTAACGTGACCTTTTTTTGCCATAACTTTTTAATTTACCGTTTGATTTGCAAATTATTTTAATTTGAGCTAGTGTGTTGGTAGGAAAAGATCAAAATAAAATAACATGCTAATGAAACAGTTAATTAAAAAAAATGGCGAAAAAGGTCACGTTACGGACTCTACATAAATGTCATAAATGCCTTGGAATGCCCCCATTAGTAAACAAAGAGGATCTTCGATCGGCTGTCATCAAACCCTGGATCCTCCAGTTACGAGTGAAACACCTTACCGATCAGACCACCACGGCCTCGTACTACAGGGAGCGTAGGAAACTGGTTGAGGTTTTTCATGTCATCCATTCAGCTCATGCATACCAAAAGGTGATCAGTATAGGAAGTATTTTTTTGTCTAAGAAACTTATCTACGCAATTTTAGAGGCACAGAGAGTCCGTTTACATTGACCAATAAGCCGACCAGTGCCGCCAAGAGCCAAGGCGAACTCCTTGTGAGTTTGATCACCGGGCCCCTCTTTCACACATAACACTTGTAAAACTCATGTACTATTCCCACCTGGTTCTTCCTAAGTGTCGGTACCTTGTAGCCGACTTGGCTATCTTGGCCTCTCGGCGGCCTTGAATCCAGCTCATTGGACAATGAACATAATTTCAATCACGATAAGAAAGATAATTCCCAACTTGAGTGATTAGTGTGGGTATAGTTTTTAACATTTTTAAGGTAAGGGTGCATTGTAAAATGTATGAAATATATCTTCTGAAACTATAAAAGAAATATCACAGAAACTCTCTACGTCAACAGAGGTTTGTTAATAAACTTTATCGCGACTATTTGTAGGACATGGTGAATATTAGAATCTGCTTGAAAAAAGTTGTTCGAGAACGAATAGAATGGGTACCGTCTATTACCAGTTCCGTTTTTTCCATTAAGATCCAACTACTTCATGGTGCAGACGAAAATTTCTCGGATCCACTAAAACAGCATCCATGCCCTCATTAGCCCAACAAAATTGTAGCAGATGTCCTTTCGAAACTAATAATCCTCCACGGAGGAAGGAAACCCAGAAAAAGAAAAGAAAAAGTATAAGGGCATATCAATTTGCAAAATGATCTTCCCCATCCAGCATGAAAACTTCCCACAAAACCGCCGAAATTGAAAAAAAAAACGCCATTTGAGTAGATACTCATTAACATTCCCGCAGGAAAATGAGAGGGCAAAATATGAAAAAAGCAGACGATATCTCCACAAACTTCAACTTGCGGCGGCGTCTTTTTAACTACGTCTCATCATCGTCCTCTGTCGTTTGTCGAAGGGCCTCAGAAATAGACATCAGTGCGTGCTACCCCGGCGAATTGGGGGTGGACCGCTCGCCTAATTGGGTATATCCGGTAAGGCCCCACAAGTAGAGTAAACGACTGCTGGCGGCGAACACAAAGTGATGGTGTTGTTGAGTGTACACGATGTTTTCCACTTCAATTTTATTTATGTGGGCTCTTGTTGCTCTATGCAAAGATGCTATCTTAATTTAGTTTCCTGAGAATGAAGTATGGCTGCCAGGTGATGATGTTAATAGAGATCTTTCTGAGGAAGGCAATCTTTTTTTTTCTCCCCCCGTAATTTCTCTGAAATTCAGTTTAGCAGATGCAGTCGCAAACAAATATGTATGGACAATGTATTTATTTCTTACGAATATAAAATTTTCTGCAGCAGCAATTTTCAATCCTTCTGGCTCTTTAGAAATTTTCATGACGCAGCATTCCAAGTTTACTAGTCTTTTTAATTCATGGTATGCGTTTTTAAGTCTTCCATTTCTAGACGAATATTGACCCCCTCCCCTTTCGCTTTGTTTGGTCATATCCTACTTTAATAATGGCCCGAATCTATAAATTTTGGGTTCCCCCTCCCTGCAATAAAATCTGTTAGGATCCTCCTCTCCAGAGGCAGCGGTGTATATTCAGGGGCGTGCATGGAGGGGAAGAAGGGGGAAGAGCGCTTGTTGGCCCGGGCCCGAGCCTGAAGGGGGCCCAATATTTTTAAAATTAAAGGTGAAATATAGTGGGAAACAGTATGGAGGGGGTCCCAGAAAAGTCATTTGTGACGGGCCCCAAAATTTCTGTGCACGCCCCTCTGTATATTTGCAACGTTGATAAGTCTTAGTTCTAGTTTTTTTTTTTTTTCAATTTTTTTTTAAAATTTCAATTTCTTGGTGATTTGAGCCTTTTAAGAACGTACTCCCCCCCTTACCGCGGAGGTCTGCAGTTACGCAGATCCGGGCCTGCCAGAAACTATATCCGTCTTTGCGGCGAAAGGATGTACACCGAATAAATTTAAAGCTGCTCACTGCTAGTCATTTAATCAGAGGATTCCCACCCCAAGAACCTGGGTTTGTTGTATAGGACATGAACGCCACCACCCAGGATGAGCAGATCCCGGTGACAGTGCTGCTGATGGAGGCTCTGGACCAGAACAGCAGCAAGTGAGAGTAATACTAAATTCGTTGATTGCTTAAAAATCCGAAACGATCTTAAAAACGAAACTATTGTTTTAAAATTCCGTTTTTTCTTTCCTTTTTGGAAAATAAACCTTATTAAAATGTGCAGGTACAACCGGTAATGACTAGTTAATGGCTAATGACAAAATAAATAAATTTCTTTGAAAATAATTTATTTATAGGAATTCAATTTTGAACTTCATCCCTAGCTCCGGAGTGCACTCTCTTGATCTCCTTTTCTACACGGACAGTCAACGATGTCATTTTCTTTTTACTTTCTTCTATATCTAATATATAGAAAAAAGTATTGGATTCGTGCAAATTTTCGAATTTCGAATTTTGACGGATTCGAACGTTTTGAGGTGTGCTGAGTCCATTTCGACCATTTTTGGAAAATGTCTGTCTGTCTGTGTGTGTGTATGTGTGTATGTGTGTGTGTGTGTGTGTATGTGTGTCACGTCTGTGTGTGACCAGTTTTTTGTGGCCGCTCTACAACAAAAACTACCGCATGAAATCGAACGAAATTTAGTACACATATGTGCCCCTATGTGAACTTGTGCCCATTAGTTTTTGGCGCGAATTCCTCCAAGGAGGGTGGAGCAATGGGACGTTTTTCGAGTTACGCGTGCTTGCTATTCCTCAGGAAGTTACTGGCGGAATCAAACAAAATTTGGTCCATATGTTGGTATTAACAGGAACAGGTGCTGATTCAATTTTGGTGTCAATAACTCAAACGGGGGTTGAGCTATAGAACGTTTTTTGTCGTCAATTGTGACTGCTGTATCTCAAGAAATAATGAACGGAATGAAAGAAAAATTTATCGGCAAGTAGCCCTTAGTGGGTATAAAAACTGATTTTATTTTTGTGTCAACAGCTAAAAAGGGGGTAGCGCAATCACCCGTTCTTTTTTTCCATTTTGAGTGCCCTATCTCAAGAAGTAATGCTACGTTCTGGTTGAAATTTGGAATATATGTGAATCCATATGTAAACAGGCTTTGGTTCTATTTTGACGCCGATCGCTCCAAGAGGTGTTGATTTTTTTTTTTTTTTTTTTTTTGCGAATAAAAATATTTTTATTAATGCAACAATAAGAAAGATAAATCGTAATAGATTGTCGTCTGCGTATTTCTCGTGATTTTAATTGTATGGAAATGATAGGAAATATTATCTCAATGACTTAACATTTTTAACTGTTGCCATCTTATGTTTGTTAACAAATAAAATATTTGTAATTCATTCAAGCAAGGCTTTTAAAATAACTTTCAATTTTCGCTCTTTGCTTTGCTTTTGCAATAATTCAGACATTGGGTCAAGTTTTTGCATGTGTAATTTTGTTTTTGTTGGGAATATTGCTTCCTCGTCAAGCATGGGGAGGGATCAGAAAAAAAAAGAAAAAGAAAAATATAGAAGAAAGTTTTGTGATGGCCACAACATACTAGTTAATTATTGATGCTCATTTTTACTTTCTTCTATATCTAATATATGGAAGAAAGTATTGGATTCGTGCAAATTGTCGAATTTCGAATTTTGACGGATTCGAACGTTTTGAGGTGTGCTGAGTTCATTTCGACTATTTTTGGAAAATGTCTGTCTGTCTGTGTGTATGTGTGTGTGTGTGTGTGTGTCACGTCTGTGTGTGACCAGTTTTTTGTGGCCGCTCTACAGCAAAAACTACCGCATGAAATTGAACGAAATTTGGTACACGTATGTGCCCCTATGTGAACTTGTGCCCATTGGTTTTTGGCGCGAATTCCTCCAAGGGGGGTGGAGCAATGGGACGTTTTTTGAGTTTTGCGTGCTTGCTATTCCTCAGGAAGTAACTGGCGGAATCAAACAATATTTGGTCCATATGTTGCCCCTAACAGGAGTAGGTGCTGATTCAATTTTGGTGTCAATAGCTCAAACGGGGGTTGAGCTATAGAACGTTTTTTGCCGTCAATTGTGACTGCTGTATCTTAATAAATAATAAACGTAATCAAACAAAAATTTATCGACAAGTAGCCCTTAGAGGGTATAAGAAATGATTCTATTTTGGTGTCAACAGCTGAAAAGGGGGTGGCGCAATCGAACGTTCTTTTTTTTCATTGTGAGTGCCATATCTCAAGAAGTAATGCTACGTTCTGGATGAAATTTGGAATAAATATGAATCCATATGTAAACAGGCGTTGGTTTAATTTTGGCGCCAATCGTTCCATGGGGGGCTGATTTTTACTTTCTTCTATATCTAATATATAGAAGAAAGTATTGGATTCGTGCAAATTTTCGAATTTCGAATTTTGACGGATTCGAACGTTTTGAGGTGTGCTGAGTCCATTTCGACTATTTTTGGAAAATGTCTGTCTGTCTGTGTGTATGTATGTGTGTGTGTATGTATGTGTGTATGTGTGTGTGTCACGTCTGTGTGTGACCAGTTTTTTGTGGCCGCTCTACAGCAAAAACTACCGCATGAAATCGAACGAAATTTAGTACACATATGTGCCCCTATGTGAACTTGTGCCCATTAGTTTTTGGCGCGAATTCCTCCAAGGGGGGTGGAGCAATGGGACGTTTTTCGAGTTACGCGTGCTTGCTATTCCTCAGGAAGTTAC
Source organism: Uloborus diversus (assembly GCF_026930045.1). Lineage (NCBI taxonomy): Eukaryota > Metazoa > Arthropoda > Arachnida > Araneae > Uloboridae > Uloborus > Uloborus diversus. The sequence continues at coordinate 35,399,242 of NC_072735.1, read as the reverse complement.
TGGCGGAATCAAACAAAATTTGGTCCATATGTTGGTATTAACAGGAACAGGTGCTGATTCAATTTTGGTGTCAATAACTCAAACGGGGGTTGAGCTGTAGAACGTTTTTTGTCGTCAATTGTGACTGCTGTATCTCAAGAAATAATGAACGGAATGAAAGAAAAATTTATCGGCAAGTAGCCCTTAGTGGGTATAAGAACTGATTTTATTTTTGTGTCAACAGCTAAAAGGGGGGTAGCGCAATCACCCGTTCTTTTTTTCCATTTTGAGTGCCCTATCTCAAGAAGTAATGCTACGTTCTGGTTGAAATTTGGAATATATGTGAATCCATATGTAAACAGGCTTTGGTTCTATTTTGACGCCGATCGCTCCAAGAGGTGTTGATTTTTTTTTTTTTTTTTTTTTTTTTTTTGCGAATAAAAATATTTTTATTAATGCAACAATAAGAAAGATAAATCGTAATAGATTGTCGTCGTATTTCTCGTGATTTTAATTGTATGGAAATGATCGGAAATATTATCTCAATGATTTAAAATTTTTAACTGTTGCCATCTTATGTTTGTTAACAAATAAAATATTTGTAATTCATTCAAGCAAGGCTTTTAAAATACTTTCAATTTTCGCTCTTTGCTTTGCTTTTGCAATAATTCAGACATTGGGATAGTCGTCAAGTTTTTGCATGTGTCATTTTGTTTTTGTTGGGAATATTGCTTCCTCGTCAAGCATGGGGAGGGATCAGAAAAAAAAAAGAAAAATATAGAAGAAAGTTTCGTGATGGCCACAACATACTAGTTTTTTATTTGTGTGAATAAAAATAGCTTTTTAATTGCAACAATAAGAAAGATAAATCGTAACAGACTGTCGTCTGCGTTCAGCTCGTGCTTTTAATTGCATGGAAATGATCCGAAATATTATCTCAATGATTTTAAATTTTTAACTGTTGCCATCTTGATTTTGTTAACAGATAAATGTTGGTAATTATTTTAAGCAAGGCTTTTAAAATAATTTTCAATTTTCATTCTTTGCTTTGCTTTTGAGATAAATCAGGAATTGGAATGGTCATCAAGATTTGGCATGTGTAATTTTGTTTTCGTTTGGAATATTGCTTCCTCGTTAAGCATGTGGAGGGATCAGAATTATAAGAAAGATATAGAAGAAAGTTTCGTAATGGCCACAACATACTAGTAATTGTATGGAAATGATCGGAAATATTATTTCAATGATTTAAAATGTTTAACTGTTGCCATCTTATGTTTGTTAACAAATAAAATATTTGTAATTAATTCAAGCAAGGCTTTTAAAATAACTTTCAATTTTCGCTCTTTGCTTTGCTTTTGCAATAATGCAGACATTGGGATGGTCGTTAAGTTTTTTCATGTGTAATTTTGTTTTTGTTGGGAATATTGCTTCCTCGTCAAGCATGGGGAGGGATCAGAAAAAAAAAAGAAAAATATAGAAGAAAGTTTCGTGATGGCGACAACATACTAGTTATTATTATTTTCTTAACTTTTAAACAGATGAACATTAGGCGTGAAAGAAACAAATATGTTGGAGGATATTTGTTCCCCGAAAATAAAGCAATTAATCTCAAGTTAAGTTAGGGTCTAAAAACTCATCATCAGATGATTTTTTTTCCCTCAATGCATAAATTTTCTTCCAGATATAAAATATAATACAGATGCATTTATTAATACAGTGTATTCTGATCAGTTGCGAAACTCAAAGGAGAAAACATTTTTGCTATTTTGAATAATTGCGTTTATTCATTCTATTTACGAACATTAAATTTTTATTGATATTTTACGCGCAATAAGCAAAGAATTGTTGACCAATGGGAGAAAAATGCCCTCATAGATGGCGCTACAATTCCATGTTTACTTCGGATTCATTTGTGTGGATTCAAAGGATTATTCGAAAAAAAAAAAAAAACGCTAAATTTCAAACCGCGAGCTGAGCGATTTTTGGGAACTGAGCTTTGTGTGTTTCTTGAGCAGTTGTATCTAAAGTAAATTTAAGTTTTGATAGAACATAAACAAAATAAAAGCATCAACTGAAATACTAAAACAATGTACATAAATAAAAATTTTAAGTCCCGTAAAGAAAGAAGAAACACAAGCCTTGAAGCATTTGATTCCAGTTGTTAGGAACTAAATCATGAAATGCAGTTAAATTTCGAATTTCATTATTAATTCTATTTATTTGGTATACAAGCACTCAACCCACCGCCAGGAGAGGACATTACAGTAGTATAGAACGATTTTTTTTGGAGTGGGGGGGGGGGGGACATAGAGCACATTTCTCCCTAACGTGATAGTTAAATTTGTGATTAAATAATTTTTAATTATTTTCTTGGAAGCAAATTATAACAAGTGTGTGTGCATGTGTACCTTGACGAGTTTCATCAAGAACGGAAGCAAACTGTTAAACTGATATTTTCATTCTAGCTATAAGATATATATATATATATATATATATATATATATATATATATATATATATATATATATATATATATATATATATATATATATATATATATATATATATATATGTGTGTGTGTGTGAGATAAAGAGATAGATAGATATGGGTGTGTGTTATGGCACTTTTCAAATTCAGAGTTTCAGATCTTTGATAAATTTGGAACAGAGGTCCTTTGGTGCTCAGGAATTCACGTAGGGGGAGCTTACAAGAAAATATCCGTGAAACGAAATATTTACGCCTATTAGTAACAATGAGTGAATTTTTGAATTTTTTCTTAAAAATCCGAAGATGTCTTAGGGGCAATTCCATTGTGACGCGTGTGACATTCAGACACTATTTTTACTGATTACACCAACATTCTGAGCACTAAATCAGTTAACAAATGCGAAAATTTTTTTTAATTATGTTTAACTTTGTTTGAATAATTGAGTTGCAGCAAAACTGCAAAACTTTTAACTTTTTAAAGAATTTTTTATAATCTTGTGACAGGTGTGACATTTACGAGACATGAGTTTTCACCTGCGATATATCTAGAAATTCTTGTTAATATTTTAATGTTTCATGACTTTTGCATTTTTTTTCTATTAAAAGACATTTAAATGAAACTTAATGCTTGATATTTATGATGAATTTAAATATTTTACCAAACAGAAATTTTTTTGTGTTGTGGCGGGTGTGACAAAATTTGACGGTTTGTGACACTGTGCAAATCCGTTACTTGGATGAGCATTTTCTAAAAGACTAGTGATAGCATTTTCCAAAAGACTAGTACCGATGACAAACTTGACAATAGTGATTATAAATTACATTTCTTAAGAAATAAAGCTTGTACTGGTTGTACATTTAGTTTAGCACTTCTTTAATAAAATTAGATCAAGTATAGCTTTTTTGGCAATTTCCTAACAATTTCTTTTATTTTTGATATCACCTTTTATGGGGAAAAATCAACAGGGTCATCCATTAGCTTTCATATCTTTACTTATTTTTTTCTATTTTAATGTTTATATTCAAAACATTACATAAACATACAATATACATTATTCAAAACATACATACTAATAATGTAGTGCTTTGTACTACAGTGCCTTGGATGGTTAGTGAAAAGAAAAATAAAAACTATATCAGCTGTTAGTATAATCTGACTGTGAGTAAGATATAGCATTTGAGTTGTAGTGATAGCTATATTTTACAATGTAAACATTACAGTCTGTTCAGCTGAACTTCATTTCTTCCTAAATTCTAACTTGCTGACGATATTCACTCAGACTACAGTGTTTGCTTCAATATAAAGTTCAATTCTTGTCATCTTCACTGCACAATTAATTAAATAAAAAGCAGTTTGATTTGACTTCCTCAATTTGACAATGTCAACCGCTTTTAGCCAAAAGCCTGAGAAAAAAAATTGACTCAAGCATTTTCACAAAACAGAGTAGTTATGGCAATTTGCAACTGATTATTTACTTCCTTTAAAGTTATTTTACTCCTTTTAAATGTTTCAAGAATTAAACAAAAGTAACTCACTTAATAACCAAAAAAAAAAAAAAAAAATATTGAAATACAAGCAATTGAAATCTATCATATTATAAGATTTTCAGATATTATTATGTTTAGTCTTCTATTTCATTTAGAGAGAAAATTTTTAAAAGCTATTTTAAATGCTGTCACGGCTGTTTCAATGATTTTGTCAAACCCGTCACTAACGTTTGTCACACCCGTCACACCAAATTTTCCCAGAGAATAAATATTTGATCAAATTTAAACATTGTACTCCTACTCAGACCTGCAAACATTAGAACTTTGGAAAATTTTATATTTTACCATGGAAGAATGCATTTGCTATGGTAACTTAAGCATCTTTTTTTTGTGACGGGTGTGACAGCGAGACCTTATAACTTTATTCATACTAAAAATCCTGTTAAATATTTTATGAAAAATTAGTGTTCCAAAGGATAGACAAATGTCACAAATAGTAATACGCACACACATACACAATTCTCCTGCTTTAAATAGTAATCCTGGGCGAATGAAAATACTATGTTTTCCCTAATACAGTGAAACCTGTGTAAGTTGACCACTCCAGTGCACTACTTCAGTGGTCAACTTAAACAGGTGGTCAATTTACAGAGATCGATTTATATGATTCAGGGCCTGGAAAAAACGGTCAACTTAGACAGGTGGTCAACTTCACTGGTTTTACAGTACAAGTTTGTTATATTACGTTAACTTTAGGCTTAAAAAATAATGAAAAGGTTAATTTATGAAAATTTTCTTTATCTTAATATATAAAAATGAATGTCCTGAGATAACATATATATATATATATACATATATATAAACATATATATATATACATATATATATATATATATACATATATATATATATATATATATACATATATATATATATATATATATACATATATATGTATATGTATCAACGCACAGCCAAAACCACTGTAGCTTCAGACTTGAAATTTGGCAGGCATGTCCGCATGATTACGAAAGTAACCACTAAGAAAGGATTTTTCGAAATCTCAATTAGTTCGGGAGAAATTAATTAAAACCCATTAATTTCTGAGAAATTAAAACCTGTCGTTGAAATTCAAATCCCTTATTTTCGAAGGCTTTCCTCCATTCGAATCATTATTCAATACTTCATCTCAACTTTTGGTCGATAGCGAACTATAAATTTGATATTGTTTTTGTTTCTCACGTGATTCTTCGAGGCTTTTCTCAAGTCAAATCATAATGTTTTTGTCTATTGCTTTCATTTTTTCAAAACTAGAAACGAAGTTTTTAAGAACATCATCACAGGCGGACTATCCTTTTGAATTTAGAAGAGTGCAGTTTCCTGTTCAAGTTTGCTTTGCAATAACCATTAATAAGTCACAAGGACAGACATTAAAAGTAGCAGGGATCGATTTAAGAGAAGACTTTTTTTCACACGGTCAATGTTATGTAGCTTGCTCCAAAGTCAGTTCATAAAGCAGCTAAATAATTTTAGCACCAGAAAAAAAAAAAAAAAAAACTAAAAATGTTGTATACAAAGAAGTTTTTGCTTAAACATAGGTATATCAATGAAATGTGGATGGCCTGTGTTTGCAAAGATAATCAATACTTTAAAAGGATAGTTAATAACAGTTACAGATTGGTTAAGGGACAAGGGCATATATGTAAGGAGTCCAGGGACCCCGGGATCCTCCCCAAATTAGAAAAAGTTATAGGTAATAAGTAATTATTATAGGGGTTTTTTCGAAACTAGGTGCACCAAGCACTGTTAACACCCCTGCTAATTCCATTACCCGAGCAATGCCGAATACAGGAATGCTAGTAATTTCATAAACCTCATGTTATTAGCTTTAATTTGATGTACTATTACTTGTAGCAATAAAGCATTTTTTTTAATTTCAACCTTCATGTCCACTTTTTCGTGGAATTGCCCTCAATTCAAATTTTGATTCATAAAATTGCTCTTTTCTACACGTTGAAAAGAAATTTTACACTAATTGGTTTTGCTTTTATTTAAGTCTGATTGTTGAACATATGTCACTTGATACAACTTTTATTTTCGATGTAGACCGTGCAACGCCTGCCGACGCAGCTAATCTTTACTAATAATGAAGCTGAAAGTCTCTCTGTCCGGATCTCTGTGCCGCGCATAGCGCCTAGACCGTTCGGCCGATTTTCGTGAAATTTGGCACAAAGTTAGTTTGTAGCATGGGGGTGTGCACCTCGAAGCGATTTTTCGAAAATTCGATGTGGTTCTTTTTCTACTCCAATTTTAAGAACAAAAATTATCATAAGATGGACGAATAAGTTACGAAATTATCATAACGTGGAACCGTAACATGGGCACAAGCCAATTGGCGAGAAAATTCACCATACATTCTTTGTAAATATACAGGTGAACCAAAAGACCTTTTAATTTTCTATTACGGGCAAAGCCGTGCGGGTACCACTAGTGAAAAGCAAAAGGAACCACATGCAACTTTCTCGGCGAAACTATGGCATTCATAGTGAGCAAGCAGGGTTCAATTTTTGTACGGAGTCACGAGAGCTCAATTCCGTATTTCTTTTCAATTGTATGTGAAATTTCTCAGTATTGATGCAATTATGATTATTTGCACATTAAAATAATTTTGGATTGGCCATAGTACTCGCATAGCTCTTTTTTCAGAAATTTAACCCTGATAGTAACGCCTGTAGCACCAATTTAATTTCAACTGTAGCAAGGCTTTAAGAACAAAATAGCTTTTGATTTTAAGTTCGAGAAGAAATATCCTCAAATGGGGTAAAGATTAACACTTCCTGACATGAGAAAAAAAGTTTGAGAAACAAATTTGTAAAAGATCAACATAAAGCTGTGGTTCCGTTGGCTGACTTAGTTTTCGTATTTTTATCATTAAGACAATGCTTGTTAATTAGAAAATTATGTGATGTGGTTTAGTATTTTCTTGGCTTAAAATGCTTTAAAAAATTCTACGTAGTCGAGTCGTCATTCGAAGTTAGTTTATAGTTTTTCTGTACTCAAAGCACTGTCCGACTTCGAAAGCCGCGACTAGCACCGTTGAACGGTTCTATTTTAAAAAGGGATTGAGAGCTTGATTAAGAAAACGCACCATGGAAGCATTTCTGCTTGACTGATAAGAAAAGGGAATAACTTAAAAAAACGAGTTGATGTATGCATCACATGACTTCCTTTTACTCCAATTTAATGTCATTTTCTCATTATTGGCAGTTTTAATATGATTCAATAGTTTACTCTCCAAACATCACCAATTGTGGCCAAATTAAAACCAGATTAAAAAAAAAAAAAATCTCCAAATTTGTCGCCAAGTTGGAGACAAAACTTGGCGACCAAAAGACTGGCGATATATCGCCAAGTGTCCAGCCAAATTATTACACCACTCGAGTTTGCATCGAAATTAACAATGATTCCCCCCCCCCCCCTCAAAAGGGGCAAAAGATAATAAAATAATTAAAAAAATTTCACCAAACTTGTCGCCAAGTTGGCGGCAAAACTTAACTTCAAGTGTTTTCTAAATTATGACACCACTTGTGTTTGCATTGAAATTAACAATGATTTTCCTCCATTAAGGTGTCAAAGACCCCCTTTATAGCATCCGAATGCAACCAAAAAAGAAGGTGCACAACTAGATTCCACTTGGACTCCACGTACCAAATTTCAACTTTCTAGGACATTCCGTTCTTGAGTTATGCGACATACATACACACATATGCACATACAGACGTCACAAAAAAACTCGTTGTAATTAACTCGGTGATTGTCAAAATGGATATTTCGGGTGTCTGTACGTTCCTAGGCACATATCCACGTGTGGTCGTGTTGAAAAAAAAAAAAAAAACTCAGCATTCATTTGGGGGTGAGCAAAATGGAAATTAAGGCCGATTTTTCGGTGAAAATTTTTTCGCAAATACAATACTTCCTTTTTGTAAAAGGAAGTAAAAAAAAAGCCTCAACTCAAACCAATACTTCTAATAAACGAATTCAACGGAAAAGAAACAAAACAAAAAATAAATAAATAAATCCGCTCACATTCGTTATCTCTCTTATCAATATCTACCCTATTTTGATAAAATCGGAAGTGACCTGACGCATGCGCAAATTCCAGGAAGGTCGCGGTTTAAAATATCAAACATTAGATTGGTAGTTTAAGGGCTCTGTAATAGAATTTTAATGTTATGCATGAACTCTGTAGGAGCACCATGTAAATTATATACAGGGTCATTTATAAAAAAAAATTAAATATCTCTCTTTATTCTACAAACAATAGATACAGAATTTATAAATATTTCCAATAGACCTGCTAATAATAGTTTCCAGCAATTCTTTATATATTAGTTGAAGTCTATTACATATAGTGTCATTTATTTATATTAAATGTTCTTTGTGGACTATTTTCGCAGTAATAGTTATCTGCCATTAGTGTATAAATATGGTACTTGACTTTTTCTTTGGAGTTAGCGATGAAATTCCAGCACCTTCGAAATTTTAAATTATTTTCACTCGAAGTAATCAAGGTTAAAGCCAGATACATCCAAATTGTAATTTTACGTAAAAGCTATCAAATATTTAATAAATTGAAAAGAAGATTAAAGTGCATGGAATAACATTAACATACAAGAGCAACAGAAAGTGATTTTTAACGGAAGGAAGAAACAAAGTTTTCCTTAATTTGATCTAGCGAAGTTACAACCATACCTCGATCGGCAAATTAATTGCCAATTTTACAACTAAGTGGTTAATAAATCGCGAGTGACTTTATAATCGAATTTTTTGTACATAAATATGAATTACAAGTAGATAAGTTTGGTTTATTTTTATGAAAAGGAAAACGGAAATTGTGAATGCTAATCTATACGAGCAAATAAAGAATGTTTCTGCAAACAAATTTTCATGCGAGTGGGTTTGAGTAAACTTCTGTTTGTGAATTTTGCACAAAAATTCTGTTTTCAATTCCATTTCGGTGTTTTGCAAGCAGAATTTTGGGACAGGGCCAGATTAAAGTTAAGAAATGAGGAAAAATTCATAAATGCAAGCGGAAGGGAACAGTAGCATATTTTGAATTGAAAAAAAAAAATGCTTTGAACTCATTTAAAAGCAGTGTTTCTTTCAATTTGATAAAGAAAACAAAGAACTTTACAAATTGTGCTGTGGTGTTCAAGCTATATCCGTGGCTCACATCCGGCCCGCGAGGGTATTCCACGTGGCTCGTTTTATTTTTTAACGTTACAAATCGAAGAGCACGATTAAAGTTTCATTTTACAAATTTGGAGCCAAATATTCAGAGATTGGTTTCTGAAAAACAAGCATTTAATAAAAGAAGCAAATAATTGATGATAGCAGTTATTGGTTTTTAGCTTTCTTTCCTTTTCCATATTTTCCCATGCTGTTAAGAGAAAATTAAATGTCTTGGAATGTTATATGTGTTGTGGCCTGCAGGAATCATTATAATATGAATCATTATAATATAGTTATTGTAGAAAATAGCACCACTGTGTAGAGCCTTGTGAAAGTTAAAAATTTTACTTATTAATTATAGCTACGAAATACTAATCGAGAAAATGTTCTCGAAAGCCATTAATTATTTTGACATAAAGATACAAAGATCTAATTTACTTGTATGGAGAAATGAAGGGAGGTCCTTCATTTATACTACCGTGTGCAGGTAAACGGCAGTATCTTCAGAAATGAGTTTTCGAGATATTTGAAGAAATGTGTGGCGGATTTAATACTTACAATGGGACAATCTTGGAATTAGATGTTTTTTTCGCGCCTTTTTTTCAGCGGAAACCAAATAAGCGAGCTTGTACAGTAATGATAACGTACAATACATCACAAAAATGCAAAAAAATTAAAAGTTAAAAATTTGCAGTTACTGCCCTTTACCTGCACACGGCAGTATGGCAATCAATTCTTTTAAATGAAGTCGTTCATAACGAAACATCGTAAGAACATGGCAAAAAAAAAAAAAAAAAAACCGACTTCACAAGCATTTTTTCTATATATTTTGCCCTAAAGAAAAAAAGAGAGGAAAACCAAATCAGATATGTACAGTCGATCCCGCTTAATGGAATAGCCTATTTGCCAAGAAAATTGATTCTCATGAACGAGATATTCCATTATCTGGGCTCAAAACAACAAATTACAACGGTTTAGTACATTGAAAATTTGTTTTATTGAGCGGGATATTGTTTTAGCCGATATTCCAATAAACGGGGTTGACTGTATTAAGAATTAGAACCATCTTTACAAAGTTCACATGTGTGCAATTTCGCGGTACAGACGTATCAATTGGTGCAAAAAATACCCTTAAAATACTTCAAATGCTTTTGATTCTTCTTTCATCGTATGAAGTTTAAAAAGAACAGGGACATTACTTTCATATAATGCAATTAGATTTAAAAGATTTCAATAAATTAAAGTTAATTAAATCCTTTGCTTTAGTAGTAATGGATGTTCCCTCGTGAATCGTGATATTCGAATTCAGAAAGAATGGAATCACACTACATGAGAGGGAGTTGAAACATTGAATTCCCACTTTCTTGTACTCCGACTAACTAAGTAAACAAAACTTCACTAAATTTAAAGATAGGGTGGGCACCGGTTAATTGAATCAATGGTTGATTGAATCAATCACTCTAATGAATCAAATTGTCAAAAACAGAATAAAATCCACCTTTATTTAATCAGCCCCTTTATTGAATCAGCCTTTTTGTGGAATCAAAACTGTTTAGAACAAACGTGATTCATATAAGCGGCGGCCACTGTAATACGCTTTGGGGAAAAAGGAACCAAACTTTTATGTATAGCTAAAACCAAAGTTTAAGAATTTACGCTTTACGTTTTCACTTCCTTTTACAACTAGTATGTTGTGACCATCGCGAAACTTTCTTCTATATTTTTCTTTTTTTTCTGACCCCGGCCCCCCCCCATGCTTGACGAGGAAGCAATATTCAAACAAAAATAAAATTACACATGCAAAAACTTGACGACCATCCCAATGTCTGAATTATTGCAAAAGCAAAGCAAAGAGCGAAAATTGAAAGTTATTTTAAAAGCCTTGCTTGAATTAATTACAAATATTTTATTTGTTAACAAACATAAGATGGCAACAGTTAAAATTTTTAAATCATTGAGATAATATTTCCGATCCATACAATTAAAATCACGAAAAATACGCAGACGACAGTCTATTACGATTTATCTTTCTTATTGTTGCATTAATAAAGCTATTTTTGTTCGAAAAAAAAAATCAACACCTGTTGGAGCGATTGACGCTAAAATTGAACCAACGCTTGTTTACATATGGATTCACATATATTCCAAATTTCATCCAGAACGTTACTTCTTGAGATATGGCACTTACAGTGACAAAAAAGAACGTGCGATTGCGCCACCCAGTTTTCAGCTGTTGACACCAAAATAAAATCAGCTCTTATACCCACTAAGGACTACTTGCCGATAAATTTTTCTTTGATTCCGTTCATTATTTCTTGAGATACAGCAGTCACACTTGACGACAAAAAACGTTCTAAACCTCAACCCCCGTTTGATCTATTAACACCAAAATTGAATCAGCACCTGTTCCTGTTAGAGACAACATATGGATCAAATTTTGTTTGATTCCTCCAGTTACTTCTTGGGAATGGCAAGCACGCATAACTCAAAAATCGTCCCATTGCTCCACCGCCTTCGGAGAAATTCAGGCCGAAAACCAATGGGCACAAGTTCACATAGGGGCACATACACTGTTAAAACTTTTCCAGAAAATTTACGGTAATTGTTACTGGCATCCATGTTGCCAGTAACTATTACCGTAAAAATCAAATGTTACTGTAAAATTTTACGGTTTCCTCGGTAGCCACAGCAACCAATTGGCGCTGGGATCGCTTATTTCTCTGGTATAGATTACCGTAAAATCCAGCGATGCGTTAGTCCGCCATTTTACAGTAACAATTACCAGAAAATCTTCCTGAATTTTTAACAGTGTATGTGTACGAAATTTCGTTCGATTTCATGCGGTAATTTTTGCTGTAACAAAAAACTGGTCACACAAATACGTGTCACACACCCACATACGGACACACACACACACACATACGGACACACACACACACAGACAGACATTTTCCAAAAATGGTCGAAATGGACTCAGAACACCTCAAAACCTTCGAATCTGTCAAAATTCGAAATTCGAAAATTTGCACGAATCCAATACTTTCTTCTATATATTGGATATAAAAAAAAGTAAAAAAGGAAGTTTTGCATTCGAGAAAAAATTTCACTCAAAAAGCGGCCTTAATTTCCATTTTGCTCACCTCCGAATTAATGTTGAGTTTTGTTTCGATTCGACCACACGTGGATAAGTGCCTAAGAACGTATAGACATGCGAAATATCCATTTTCATTATTTCCGAATTAATTACAACGAGTTTTCTCGTGACGTCTGTATGTACGTATGTATGTGCGTATATATAATAGCCAATGATCGAGTAACGCACGTGTTTCAACACAGAAACTCGTGCCACGGCATGATAATTTGGTAATGTGTTTTGCTAATGTTTAACATGGAGGGAAAGGCTTTATTGTGACAAGGTTGAATTCGATCCGGTAACTTAACTGTTTTACTGGTAAAATTGTGTCGTTTCAGGGGAATGACGAAATTAAAAAGCAGTCCACCATGAACGCTATCTACTGAAATTTAGGGTTCGTCCACTGGAGTTAGGGTTAAAATTTCAACTGTCAAAATATCCTCTAACAGGCAATTGCTTCGTTAAAATGTAGAAGAAAAGAAGTAATTTTCACCCGTCATACCTTGAAGGGCGATTTTCTAGTCTTTATCTTCTTTACTAATAATAAAGCTGAATGTCTCTTAGTCCGGAGTATGTCTGGATGTCTGTAGGATATCTGTAGGATGTCTGTGACGCGCATAGCGCCTAAACCGTTCGACCGATTTTCATGAAATTTGGCACGAAGTTAGTATGTAGCATGGGGGTGTGCACCTAGAAGCGATTTTTCGAAAATTCGATGTGGTTCTTTTTCTATTCCAAATTTAAGAACAAAAGTATCATAAGATGGTTAAATTACGAAATTACCATAACGTGTAACCGTAACATGGGCACAAGCCAATTGGCGAGAAAATTCACCATACATTATTTGTAAATATACATGCAAACCAAAAGACCTTTAATTTTTCTATTACGGGCGAAGCCGTGCGTGTGCCACTAGTTACTAATAATAAAGCTGAAAGTCTCTCTGCCCGGAGGATGTCTGGATGTCTGTAGGATGTCTGTGACGCGCATAGCGCCTAAACCGTTCGGCCGATTTTCATGAAATTTGGCACAAAGTTAGTTTGTAGCATGGGGGTGTGCACCTCGAAGCAATTTCTCGAAAATTCGATTTTGTTCTTTTTATATTCTAATTTTAAGAAACTTTTTCTGAGCAAATGATCACAACGTGGAATAGTAAATTACGAAATCATCATAACGTGGAACCGCTATGAGCCATGGGCGAGCCATTTAACATAACCAATTGGCGAGAAATTCATTTTCCATTATTTGTTAATATACAGGCGAACCAATGACCTTTTAATTTTCTACTACGAGCAAAGCCGTGCGTGTGCCACTAGTAGGGGATAAAAGTGAAAATCCCTGAAAGATTATTGCAACTCGAGTTAGATGAATTAATTCTCTCATTGCTGTGGAGGGGAAATGGGATTCAAAAAGAATGAAAATATACTAAATGACAAGGAGTTAAAACATAGAACTCCCATTTCCTTATAATTCCCACCAACTACATAAGCAAATAAAATTTTATTAAAGTGAAAGATAATTTGCTTTAAAAAAACTTAACCAAAATTTCGTGTATCGCTAAAACTTAAGTTCAAAAGTGACGCTTTATGCTTTCAAAAATACATTTTTATATGTGTCGGACAAAAAAAAATATTAAATGCATAAAACCTTCTAATGCCGTATTAGAAACAACTTACTGAGCCTTAAAACAAATTCGCTGTAAAAAAAAAAAAAAAAAAATACATTTAAAAAAAGGAGAACGGAAAATCCCTAAAAGATTACTAAAACTTACGCATGAAACTTTAAAAGCGCTAAACTTAGCATTAAGGTATTCATTTTTTTTCTAAAAAACAAATTTCGGCAAACACTGTAGCTTTAAAACGATTGTTTAACGCTAGGCCTTAATGCCGTTATGAATAATGCAATTACGCATTTAATGATGGTGGTCGTAATGAAATGAAATCTTGTTTACACAATTAAGATGCCGCGGTAAAAAGAGAGTGAGAGAGAAAAAAAAAGGACCACGCATGATGGGCGAAAAAAAACGTATAATTGGATATTTTCTTAGTCATTTAACGGCAGTTATGATGGTATTCATTAAACTTAAATTAGATTTTTTTCTCTCATAATCAGTGTCTTAGTTCAACCTCCCCAGTTTTGGTCAGTAATGATTTCATAGAAGAACAAAATGTCATCGGAGATGATGTACTTAAAAAGTTTTTTGAAAAAAGTGAATAAAAAGATGGAATAGAGAGGAGGAGAAAAAAAATCTTAAATTATCAAGTTGTCAGGATTTTCCAACAACTGCGTGTTAAGGGTTCTTAATTAATAAGGCCATTAAATAGGTTTTGGGGGGAAAGCTTCCGTTATTGGCGTTCATTAAAAATAGTTTAAAAAATGTCGAAACTTTGGCGATTCCTCGTAAGCCATCATCTTTATTGGACGAATCTAAAATTACACGCAATAAGCTATGTATTGTTGTCGTTTTTTTTAATCGCTGGATTAATAGGAAATATTCAATAGCTAATTTATCAGGATTTTAATTATTTGAGTGGAAAATGCCTGCTCACACATTTATGTTTGAAACTACCAGAAATTCTTCTTATTGGCGATGTTTGGCGGAATTTAATTTAAATGATTGATTTAATAACAAAACATAAAAATTCGTTTTGTAAAAATGGAGTAAATTAAAGAGGAGCAGTGCATATCTTAACTGATATTATGAGTGTGAAAGTGAGTTTGTTAGTTTGTTTCGTATTTGCATCTTAACTACTCAACTGATAATTATACACGTTGCAATATACGCATACACGTTTTTGCATTGTATGGGATCCGGAATAGAGCTTAGGGTAACTTTCATTTTAAAAAAAAGTATTATAAGATTTTTATTTCAATTCTAAAGAAAATCATAAACTTAAGACTATGTCATCGTTTGTTTGATTTCTGCATCATGTAAAAGCGGTTAAGAAACTGCACAAGGTGAACGTTACCCGAAGTTCGAGGGATAGTTAAAACCTCTATTTCGACATTTTAAGTTGTTTTCATATTTTGAAAGGCTTTTCTTTATTTATCGACCAAAAATGGTATAAAATGGTTCATTCTACCCAAAATAATTATCGGATCTTCTCAATTTTAGTTTCGTTGGAAAGCTTGTGATAAATACTGTTTAAGAAAGGTTTTTTTCTTTTGGTTCGAAAACTCAAAAGTGCCTAAAATTCGGAGGAAAAAAGTTACAATCATTTTTTAAGCGACTTCAAAGGAGGTTATGTATTCATCTTGCGGCTTTTTATGTATGCTTTCTGATTTCTCCAAGACGCCTGGGCTGATTTTGAAAAATTCTTTTTTTATTTGAAAAGGTATACTTTTCAGATGGTCCCATGGTGGTAATTTAATCTGGATATGATGAGGGGTCTCGGAGAAATCTAAGAAACCTTAAATTTCATACGCGTTGCAGCTGCGTAATCAAACTTGCGTCAGCCGAGCGATACGTCACAGGTCACGTGGTTTTGCCGTGCGCGGTGCATTTTCTCGACGAAGTGGCCTTGTCTTGAACAATATTTAATTCTCATTCCATCGGGAAGTTTGATTTTCACGGCGCCGCACAATGGGACCAAATCCCGAAAAGCTGGTCAAAACCTCAAAGAATGAAAATTTGATTCGGGAAATTTTGACTTGTAGGATGGATAGAGGGATAACTGCTGCGTTAAATTTCAAAAGGGAGAAGCGTCGATCCTCATACCTACGCTTGTGCCTTTTCAGTTGAAAGTTAGCTTTCATGCAGAGCGCACGACGCGTGTCGCTAGAACGTAACGAAAATAAGGCTATATTATGAAGTCTATAATTTTAAAGTGAAGTGTCCAAATTTTAATCTACAACATGCAAACGATTTCTTCAGGTGTGTAGACCATGTTTTTTCATTGATATGATAGAAATTTCATTTGTATCTTGCTAAAATAAATCAAATTTCTGTGTCCTGACAAAAGCGAAATAATCGTCGAGATTTCGATTTTCAAGTAGATGAAAAGTTATATATGACGCCATATAACGCTAAGATTCTAGTTTAGGGCTTTAGTTCATTCCCTTATCTTACAAAATTTGTAACCATTGACTGCCTTTAGCTGTCTAACATGTCGGGATTTGGCCCCACTATGCGACGCCTATAAATTTTAATTATATTCTTACGAATGTATCTATTACTCATGTAGATGTAATTAAATGTATTTTGCTACGAAAATAGTTGAATTAATTAATTAAATATATATTTTTTCAAATAAATACCTTGATTTAGTCATTAAAGTTTTTCGTTTTTTTAATGTTTCAGTTTTTAAGTATATTTAGTGTTCAATTCAAGAGGAATAGAAGACACCCCCCCCCCTCCTCTGACGATTAAATTTATTTTGCTAAATAAATATATCGTAACTGGTGTCCGATTTCTGAAGTTTGACAAGTATTCTAGATGTAATATTTCATGACGCCATCAGTTTACACTCACAGCCAAAAATTAAGCACGGAGAGGTAAGATTCTTAAAAATGGATAAGTACTGCTTTGAACGACAATAAATGGAGCAGGAAAATAGCAAACATGTTTATGCAGTGAATAAAACAAAAAATTACATACAGAAATGAAAACAATAGTCAATTTTTATAAATTATAAGATGACGTCATATAGGAATCATTTACAAAATATTGTTTAAAATCAAAAACAAATAACAAAAACTGAAATTATTTAGGTATCTGAGCACTCGTCATCTGTATACAGTTTACAGCGTGTAATCATGCTTTTAATGAGGTGATATCGCCATTCCTCCTGCAGAGCAGTTTCCAACATCGTGAGAGTGACTGCGAGTAGGAAACGTGTACATACAGCACGGCCAAGGGTATCCCAAAGATTTTCGATGGGATTAAGATCGGGCAAGTACGTCGGTCAGTCCAATACGCGCAATACCCTCACTTTCCAGGCAGCCGTCAACGGTGGCAGCTCTATGGGTCTGTGGGGACGCGCATTATTTTCCCTTAAAACGAAACAAGACCCACTTCGGCAGCTTAGAATCTCACAGTGAGGTCTAGGACTTCATCCCGACACCGTATATCCGTCACAGATCCCCGTCTGTGGATGTGCAGGTAGCTGTGAATCCCCAACAATGTCCCTGTCCAGACCATGATATTTCCGATTCGGAATGCGGGATTTTCGGTAATGCTGTGGGGCTGATAACGTGTGCTTTGTTCGCTCCAGACCCTTACACGCTTGCCATCGGGTTGCAGAGCAAATCTTGACTCATCTGTGAACATAACATTGCCCAATCCGGCAAAGTCCAACTGACATGATGGCGGCACCACTTTAATCGTGCCCCTCCGGACTGGATGGAGAAAGGAACACAAATTCATGATACCCGAGCATACCGCCCATTCATGCGTAGCCTTCGGTGCACAGAAGTAGCATATATCGTCATACCAATGGCCGCTGCAACTATAGATATCATTCTTGTGAAGGTCTTTCTTCAGTTCCATTTGGCTACAACAGCAATATATCGATCTTCGGCAGGGTTCTAACCCTTGGGTCAGCCGTCACAGGTCTTCGTACAACTGTTTGGCTCTTTAGAAATTGTTTCCATGATCATGAAACCAGCACGCCATAGCTTAGAATCTTTTATTCGTCTTCTGGAAGCCATACAAACACGCTTGTTTTGGAAGCAAATCGTACGAAAGTTCTAAACGCCTTTTATCGGCATTTAAAAGCAACTCCTGTAACCCTTCACAATGCCGCCTTCATGTACGACTACTTTTTTTTGCACATTCTCGACACGAAACCGTGATTGGCTGTTACCTAACTTATTTGCATACTTCTGTCTACCTCTGTAGCGAAATACAGCCTCTCCAATTCGGATTGGCTTCCGGAAATTTCCATTTTCTTCTCCGTGCTTAACTTTTGGCAGTGAGTGTAATTTAAAGTTATGGCAGTACTAATTAACAGAGTCGTCGGAATTTTTTTATGTACTATGCACCCCGATTACTAGAAGACGCCTGGACCGATTAGGACAATTCTTTTTCTGTTTGATACTGTATACTTCTCCCGGTCATCTAATGGTCATCAAGTTCGGGTATGAGGGTTTCCGGTGAAATGGAGGGAACTCTTCAAATTTCATACTTGCGCTTTGATGTTTGTAAAAATACATAGCGTCTCACTTAGTGAAACGATTTTTATGGGGTTTTTTTGTTTAATGGATAGGGGTGAGCTAACTTAGATCCCAAATATTTGCTTCACCATATTTGTTCTTTAAGAAAACGTTATGGGTAAAAAACAATAAACTTCATTTAATTCGCTATTAAACGATTAAATATGAAACCCATTGTTGAAGAAAGTGCCATAAAACAAAGGTACTTTCTTTACTCAGTGTTAAAGAAAGTACCATAAAACATTAATATTAATCAGGGGTGCCCACCTGGGGGGGGGGCAAGTCGTGGCACAGACTGCACCACTGAAATTTTTAGGGGGGTTGTTTTGAGGGCTATTTTTAACTTTTTTTGGGGGAGGCTCTTGCTTTTGGAGGATCATGACGGTATTTAGAAGGGGTGCGCCTTTGCTCTTGGGGGTTGGCATCCCTGGCCTAGGGGGGTATTTTGATGGGTATTTTCCCTTCTTAGGGGGCTCTTGCTTCGGGGAAGTCTTTGGGATATTTAGGGCATGCTCCCTTGTGCATCCCCCTTAAATATCGCTCCTGTATTAATTATTAGTAGTTATATCGCAAATTTTGAATAGAAGCTTCTCTGAAGCAAACAGGAAAATTCATTTAGTGTTATCGCTCTTGTAGTATTTTGATCTTCATATATGCATCAACTCACTAAATATTCTGTTTCTAGTGTGGTGTTGATCTATAACGGAGCCAAGTAAAGAGACATGTGACTTTTATCACGTGTTACGTAACACGTATTAATGTGAAATGTAATAATTTAGGAAACCCTTAACCCCTTCAGTGGGAATTATGAAATATTGGACCAAAAATGTTGATATTTGGTACACAGTGTACTATGGTAAAAAGTATCTTATAGACAAAATTTTGAGTTTGTAGGAGAAAAATTAAGAGTTTTGGCACGTCCAATATTCCGGACTTATATTTTTGAAATCAATATTTCATATACAAAAACTATAAAATACCGAACAAACTTCATTATAAAATGTTCTACAAACAATTATCTTACTAATATTATATATGCGAAAGTTTGTCTGTATGGATGTATGGATGTATGGATGGATGTATGGATGTTTGTTACTCTTTCACGCAAAAACTACTGAACGGATTTTGATGAAACTTTACAATAATATAGCTTATGCATCAGAATAACACATAGGGTAGTTTTCGTCCCGTTATGGGGGGCAAAACCCCCTTAGGGGGGCAATAAAACACAATTTTTGTATAAATTCTCTAATATGGGGGTGAAAAAATACTTGCACATATTAACATTATATGTCCATCGAAAGCTCTGATTTTTCTGCTGAAGATGGCACCTGTTCGAAATTTCTAAATAGAATAAAAAACGAGTTATGAGCTTTTTAGATCCATGTTCGAAGGCTTTCCTCAACTCAATACAGTATTTAGTGTATCATCTCAACTCCCTGTCGATAGCGACAATTGTTGTATTGTTGACTTTCTTTGCTTTTCGTGATTGTTCAAGGCTTTTCTCAAGTCAAATCTTGAAGTAAGATTTTTGCACAAGATTGGCAAATAATACATGATTTGGCTGATGATTTTCCATTTAAACGGAACTTTAATGTAATTAATGGTTTTTATTATTATTTATGCTAATTGAACACTTACTCATTATCCAAACAATCAGCAGATCGCCAAAATTTTTGCAGAAAGATTTCCGTAGCTGATGCATTTGGCAGTTTTTTCAACGTTGCTGTTTTTGAAGCCGAAGACTACGTCATAATGTTTCTCAGCTTTCACCATGTAAACAAAATATCTCCAATCAAAGAATTTTCAAAAGACTTTTTTTACTGTGTTAAATAATCCAGCAACTAAATTAGGCAAATCCATAAACAGCACAAAAACTTCCATTAATTTTCCTTTTTGCACAATTTCAAACAATCACCAAATTTTATTACTTATTTTGGTAACATTTCGGATGAAACTGTTTAGCGCCATTTTATGGTGACCAAAAATATCTCAGCATCTGGCGACGATATCTCTGTAACGAAAATTAATATCATATCGTTTTAAAAAGTAAGGAAAGAATGGGGGAGCATCATCGAAGGTACCTCGAAACGACTTTCGCAAATTCGGTAAAATCGCACCAAGAGCCACAATGATTGAAATTTCCCGAAATAACTGAAGCAAGTATAAGGGGATTACGAGCGCAGCTACTTTTTTTTAATCACTTCGTACTTAATTAGCCATACAGAGAAGGTTTTAGACTCCATGTTAAAAAAAAAGTATCAACAGATTGATCTTTTTAAACATGAGAAGATTAATTTCATGTTTTTTAAATTTGTATATGCTTAAATATAGTGCTTTCGTTTCTAAATCAATACTACTTTGTTCTTTATACTTATTGCTATTTTAGTTTTATGGGTAAGGAAGAAACTCGATTTTTAATCACGTCAAAAAGATGTGTTTTAAATTTTTTTACTTAAAACAAAAAACAAAAGCAAGTAACGATTTTTTCTAATAATTATTACTGGCCCAGGCAACGCCGGGTATTTTTGCTAGTAAAACATAATATAAGCGTTTGAAACGATTAATTGAAGATTATATATTTTTTAAAAAATCAGAAAAAAAAAACCTCGCTTTTCAGATGAAAATCCATGGTTGAAAAAATGAGCCACTCTCTACCTCTTAATCCTTATATGTCACTGTTGTCAATCCCAAAACGAAAAATTATTTCCCAGATTATAATAAGTAGAATGCAAAGAGTCAACTACAAAAAAAAAAAAAAAAAAAAAAAAAAAAAAAAAATCAACTAATTAAATCAATTATTAAATGATTAGCAGCTGTTTAAAGTGTATGGCCAGTATACCGGACACCAGGTCGGAAGGGGTTAACATTCAAACATTTAAATGGCTCTATTAAAATTAGCACACAAATAAATCCTGTAGAGGATTAGTTTTCAGTGCCAATTGTATAAAATGTTATGCGCCTTAAAAGTTTTTTTTTTTTGTTAACCGACTTCAAAAAAGACGTTCTCCATTCGTCGGAATCATTTTATGTATATCTCTCAATAACTCGAACACGCATAGACCCGATTGGAAACTGCTTTTTTTTTTTTTTGTTTAAAAAGATATACTTCCCAGGTGATCCCATGGTCATCAGACAGTATCTGCAGATAGATCCTTGAAAAATCGAGGAAATTCTTCAAATTTTATGGGCAAAGTTAAAACGATTTCTGTTGTTTTTTGGTGACTCATGCATTTGCTTTCGGAAACATATTTTGATAAAGTCGAACTGATGATGAAGACAGTTTTCTTTGTAAATAATTGCGCATTTGATAATAAATAGATATAGGCACAAATAATTGCGCCTTTCTAGAGGAAAAAATGATTCTTCTGAGCATGCGCGTCCGAGCGAAATCGACGTCGTGAGTGACCACGTCGGAATCACTTGACTTTAATTTCAACGTCTCGCCGAGTAGCGACGCCAAAGCTCCGTGATTTCGCTTCTAGGAAACCAGGGCTTTAGCTGTTTTTAGGCTCCTGTGCTTGACGCTTTCACACTTAAAATAGACGTAAGGAAGACCTCTACGTCATGCACCATACTCTACCCTATGTACTTATTTTATATTTACACCGCTAAAAAGCAAAAAATTTAATAATTATTAAAAAGCATTAAAACTTTTCATAATGTTTTGGTAGAATAACAAGTGACTATTAGCATAAGTCTAGGAATTTTTCCTCAATTTTGTCGGACCTAAATTGCTAATTTTATTTTGGATATATTCCCTTTGGTGTAAAACAGTGGATATCATCCTTTTTGCAAAAAAAAAAAAAAAAAAACCAAAAAAAAAAAAAACGCATTTTCTAGTTTACTTTCAAAACGGATTATATCCAATTTTATATTTCTTGGCAAAACGAAAAAAGCGTTTACAGACAAACACTAACTGTTAGAATTTCGATATTTTTACAATGTTTTGGTAACAAGTGACTATTGGCATAATTCTAGAATTTTTTTCACAATTTTATGAGACCTAGATTGCCAATTTTATTTTGGATATATTCCTTTTTGGAAAAAAAAAAAACCTATTTTCTTCAGAAGTAAACTTTAAAATTGAAACTAAACATGTTTTAATATATTTTTTTTACTCTTCTTTATTCCTTCCTACTTAATTTATTCTTTTCATTGACCATTTCAAACAATTTAATCATTAATTAATCACAATTTATTAGTAATATCAATTATTTGATATTAATTTATTAATCAAAATTTGAGGTCGCGCTTGCCTAATTGATAACAGACTTGCGCAAGGTGCTGCGATCTCATAATACGGACGGGTATCATGCTTGATTGGAAATGCTCAGCAAGTGCTTCGCTCCGTTATTTTATTTGTGAACTACGTTTGAATTAGGAATGGCAAACTCAAATTTGGATGTCTGACCTTTTGATATGAAAGCGAATGAGTGGATACCGGCAAATAAGGGATAAGTTCCACTTCGCTTAAAAGACTTGACGAGAAATAAGGGGATGGATATACACCGTTTAGGTGGCAAAACCAATGTTTAAGCATTTTTTAACAGTAGGTATGATATAAAACACTCTGAGAAGAAAGAAATTCATGGGTCGATAGGGCTTATATTAGACATTCTGAAAACGAAAAAAAAAAAAGTTTTTTTTTTTTTAAGTGGATATAATCTGTTTTGAAAGTAAAGTCCTCATCTGTTGACATCGTTTGCTTGAAGCTTATTGTTGAACATGCTTCAATTGACAATTTTTTTTTTCTAAGTAGACCGTGCAAAGCTGGGCGGTGCAGCTAGTAAGGAATGGAATGAGGGTAGATTTGATTTTCTCAAAATTGAGTTATAGCTTATTATTTTCAGTTTTATCTCAAAGAGAAACGGAAATATATCCGCAAACAAACGGAACAATTATGCTCAAAGCATTTTGTGAGCACTAATAGCGTGATTGTTTTAAATTTGATATTTATTTTCGAATAAAAATGAATAAATATGTATTTATTTATTCATTTATTAAATATAATAAGCAAATAAATGCATATTATTTATTTATGGAATTTTATTTGGAAAAACTATTTATCTATTTATTTATTGTCTTTTGCGTGGGATATGTTTGTTAGGCGAATGATCACAGCAAATGACATTTACAATCGGGAAAAATGCTAGATGTGTATATGAATTTGACATTTTCTGAAATGTACGTTGTTTATACAAAAACAGTAATTTCTTTTTTCAAAGAAATATAGCATCAAATTTAACAGGAGTTTAGAGACTCCGGCGAAAGTGTAAATGTGCGATACATTTAAGGTTATGTGCTTAAAACTACAGTCCTCTTTAAGAAGGAGAAACAAACCATAATTAAAGTTTGTAATTAAATACTCTTTTCAATCGTACATAAAGTGAGTGCTTGATTAGAAAGCATCGCATCGCATAAATAAACTATTTCTTTATTTCGTTAACGCAATGATCTTTTTCATTTTTATTTTTATTATATTGAAATTACTCTGCATAATGCTACTTCTATTAAAATAAAAAGGTATTTATGTGAAATTGAGCACCTTCTAAATTTTGATTAATTGCTAGGGAAACTCTCTCTCTGCTCTCATTTTAGGGCGTAGGGTTCTGCAAAACATAAAATAAAATTACGGGTGCGGGACAATGCTTTGGAATTTGAAAGAACATTTTCAAATTTTGGACTATGTTTTCGACAAAATATTTTTAGGGACATCAGGTGCTGATTGTACTTTCCAGATTATATTTCCAACAGTTTGCTTTTTAATCTTAGAGAACATTCTTGGACTTGATAATAAACTTTCAAACTTCCTAATATACTTTCCTACGTCGGTCTGTGTTTTCTGATCGAATATAAAGTACTACTCTAGGCGAAAATGCAGAAAATTCTTGTTTTAAACTATGATTAATCGTTGGAAATTTACTTGATTATGGTCAAGATTTAAAAAACAGTTTTCAAATTTTGTAAATTCACATAAGTGTATTAAAATTAATACGCGATTCATTTTCATTAATTTCTCAAAACAAAAAAGAAGCTAAAATTTCATCACACTGCATTATATATTAACAGCATACAAATAGTTCATTCTCTTCTTTTTTCTTTTAAATTTACTCGTGCTGTAAACTGGTGTTGTGTTCCTTCATTTGAAAAAATGCATTTAGGATTCGGGGATCAATTACTGCAATGGTGGATAATATTGAGTTCAAACTAGCAGCACCTTTAATACTTTTCAGAAAATTTTATATTTATACACATTTTTTCGTTGCCATCTACGAATTATAAAAATATTTCTTCAAGTCGGAAAGTTTTTTTTAGAAAGGCAAACTGTTGAAATATAGCGTGGATTCTATGTGTAGTTGGCTATTATTCATCTTGTCGGGTATGAAGAAATAAGTTTGCAGTAGCCCTTCAAAAAAATTAAAAGAACAACTTTTGACCTGAAAGAAATAGATTTCTAACTATATAGCTCGAAAAAATCCAACTTATGTCACTCTGTTTCAGAGTTGAAAGAGAATCTATCTCAAACGTCTCCGAATTTGATACAAAGGCCCCTTCCTAAAATAAACATTAAGAAAGAAATATTTTTAATATAAAAATAAAGTGTGTGTGATTGTAAAATTTATCGGATTTCTTTTGTATCTTGATAGGCTTTTCAAAACCTAGATAAAACTTTTAAATTTGAAGAAAACTTTTCCAAAAGAATCTCGAATGTTTTTGAGACTTTGCCTTGAAATCCTTTAAAAGGATGGTGCTGATATAATCCTTCCTTATCATATGTAGTACAATGCCAGCAGGGGTTAGACTGCGAGCGTCTGACAGGAACAGTAATGCTGGCTTCTGACGCCGGGAGCAACAGCGTTTTATCAATGAAGGACAGTTTATAAAATATTTTTTTAATGATTTTGGATGAAGTTTTCAGTGAAATTCATAAACCAGACATTTTAATAGTGACTTTTAACCTTGAAACACGTGTATGTAGGTCTCTGTAAATTTGTGAAATTTACCTTTGTTATCTATCTATCTGTACTAATATTATAAAGAGAGAGGGCGGTTTTTTTGTGTGTTTAATGTTCGAGATAATCTCTAGAACTAGTGCAACTATTTGAAAAATTATTTCACTGTATGAAAGGTGCCTTCTTACTTTGGTTTCCGCTAAAAAAAAAAAGCACGAAAAAGACGTCTAATTCCAACATTTCCATGTTGTTAGTATTGAATCCAAAACGCCTTTCTTCCTTCAAATATCTCGAAAACTCATTTCTGCAGATACTGTCGTTTACCTGCACACGGCAGTATAGCTAAATCATTTTTTCAATGCTGCTGCGATATAGGCACTACCTTTTGCAGACCTAGTGCGATCCCCCCGATATAGGATCTATTCTTTCATGCAGCAAAAATATCGACGGATGCCATTACCAGGAGAATTTCGGTGCCCAGTTTCGCCACCAGATGGAGGCATCTGGGCTCTATTCGATACGAAACTGCACCTATAATTTAATTTTGCCAAGAGCACTCCAAGCTAAACGAGTATACTTCGAGGGATCTTTTACATGCCACATAATCATACGACATGGACGCTGTTGATTTTCTGCATCTTGAAAATCTCCCGACTGGACCCTTGAAGTTCATTGAAACGGGATTTCACTGTGTTTTAAAAATATATGCATCTTTTGTGCTGTTGTGATGCTATCCACAATTCTTTAAGCAATTTGAGGTCCCTTGAGAATATGAAGGTCCACAGGCCCAGGTCAAGTCTGCCTGTGCGGTAATCAGGCCTTGACTAGAATTTTAGAACAAAACTGAAATTTTTGATATTGGTTGTTCTTGTTCGCAACTATAGAACAGTAATCAATTTCACAGTATCACCACAAATCATTCCAATATCGAACTCTTTGTCATTCAAAATGCCCTTTGTGACGTACCGGAGACTCACTCGTACGCGCATTAATTTCAAACTGAAGCAGTTCGCCGTAGTACAGAATTTTCTCCGGGGGTTGATTGATATCGCTTAATAAGGCATATTGAAATTAATTACGCGATACACCGAGAGAAGGCCTCCAATGTAATGAGATTCGTGACACAAAACTTAATTAAAATTATCGGATCACGCGCGTCGCCGCTGAAAAAGATAAAACACAGGGAGATGGAACGGCTGGCTGGAGATACGAAAGAAAAAACATTCTTGGTGATTAAACCATTATAGTTCCGCATTCGGGGTTTATTTTCTTGAGGGACGTGCACTTTCGTTTGGCCTGGCTAGATTAAATGAGTAAAGGAATGTACAATTGTTTCAAGGAAGATTATATATTTTGTAGGTGTGTAGGAAGGGAATGCTTTCAAGGGTGAGGAAAATTGCATTCGAACCAGAACAACAAGTAGTAAATAGAGAATCAGTTTTAGTAACTGGTTGTGATTGAAAATGATTTTCTATCCATATTTTTTTAAAAGTAATCACAATTATTCAAGTCCTACAATCTAGGTTTTCCAACAGTGATTGACGGTAGGGAAAAAAAAAAACATTTTTGGTGATTAAACCATTATAGTTCCGCATTCAGGGTTTATTTACTTATTTTATTTATTTATTTATTTATTTATTGTGGGACGCGTACTTTCGTTTTGCCTGGCTAGATTAAATGAAGAGAGGAATGTACAATTGTTTCAAGGAAGATTATATATTTTGTAGGTGCGTAGGAGAAGAGTGCTTTCAAGGGTGAGGAAAATTGCATTCGAACCAGAACAACAAGTTGTAAATAGAGAATCAGTTTTAATAACTGGTTGTGATTGAAAATGATATTTTTTATAGTAATCACGATTATACAAGTCCTATACTCTAGGTTTGGTTTTACAAGAGTGATTGACGTAGGAAAGAAAACACATTCTTGATAATTAAACCATTATAATTCCACATTCAGGGTTTATTTTCTTGAGAGATGCGTACTTTCGTTTGACCTGGCTAGATTAAATGTGTTGAGGACTGTAAAACTGTTTCAAGAAAGATTATATATTTTGTAGGTACGTAGGAGAAAAGTGCTATCAAGGGTTAAGGAAATAGTTAGAAAAATTGCATTCAAACCAGGCACAGTGATTTACGTCCTATAATCTATGTTTTTCCAACAGTAGTAGAGATAGGAAAGAAAAAAACATTTTTGGTGGTTGTACCATTATAGTTCCGCATTCAGAGTTTATTTTCTTGAGGAAAGCATACTTTCGTTTGGCCTGACTATATTAAATGAGTAGAGGAATGTACAATTGTTTCAAGGAAGATTATATATTTTGTAGGTGCATAGGAGAAGCGTGATTTCAGGGGGAGTTGATAATTAGAAAAATGGCATTCGAACCAGAATAATAAGTAGTAAATAAGGAATCAGTTTTAGTTACTGGCTGTAGTTCTGTTTGTTGTTGTGTACCATTGATGTGGGAAAGAGGGGTGCCGTTACCTCAGACAGAGTGTGGATCTTTACTAATAATAACGCTGAAAGTATCTCTATCAGGATCTCTGTGACGCGCATAGTGCCTAGTCCGTTCAGCAGATTTTCATGAAATTTGGCACAGAATAAGTTTGTAGCGTAGGGGTGTGCACCTCGAAGCAATTTTTTGAAAATTCGATTTTGTTCTTTCTCTTTCCAATGTTAAGAACATTTTAACGAGCAAAATTATCATAAGATGGACGAGTAAATTACCAAGTTATCATAACGTGGAACCGTAACATGGGCAAGGCAATTGGAGAGAAATTCATCGTACATTATTTGTAAACATACAGGCGAACCCAAAGACCTTTTAATTTTCTACTGCGAGCAAAGCCGTGCGGGTACCACTAGTATTTAATAAGAAAGCACTCTGTACATTTTTGAAGTGAAACTTTTTATGCGAGGGCTTTGAAATTCTAAAACCGGAATACTTTTTGCGTGAGTAGTTGTTTTTTAATTGCATGAAAAATATAAAGTTAAAATACCTCCGCTTTTTAATTGTGGCCAAAAATAATGAAAAATATTAGCAATTACAAAGCTAGCTTTGTTAGTGAGCTTAACAAATTAATTTCAAGGCTGAACTTAGGCAGGCATTTATTTGTGGATTTAGACTTTGCAAATAATGCGTCAAATCATCGGTTTAAAAGCCTAATTCATATTGCTTAGGTTCAACCTTAAAATTAGTTTAACTTTTAATTACCATATGATTACTATTGTTTTTCATTGTTTTTGTCATCGATTTAAAGCGGATTTTGAGTATTGTTTAGTTTTTTCGTAGTTCATAATCTATTTTCTTCACTAAAATATACAATTTTGTTGTGAATATGCTTAACTCAGGTGTAGGAAGAACATGAGCGTGGCGAGAGAGAAAACGTGCAGGTGAAGTAACACTTCAGAATATTAAAAAAAAAAAAAAAAAAGATAACTTTCACTTCTATCGTGTGTCTTTACGACATATATATATTTTTTATTTACAAATAGGTCAACGCAAAACAAATTTACATTACAAGCAAGAGGAAATAACGCTCATGCCCACCGGTGGGCGTTGAACTCACGACCTCCGGCATACGAAACAAGTATTTCCACCGCTCGGCTACGGAGCCCTAGTAATAATAGTTTTTATAACGATATTAGTCGAAATGTGGTTACTGTTTAGTTACTCCTTGATATTCTTTCATGATCAAATTATGCATAATGACGTTCAAAAAGGTAGGTGGAAAGATTAGTTGAGGGGAGGAGGGGGATTATAAGTGAGTATCACTCATCAGTTTTCAGTGTCTTCTCTTTTTTGAGGCATTGGCAATCTTGCTTGGTTTGCCTGTATTTATTATTTGTATGAAGGTACAAATTGAATGTAATGTGTATGAGGCGCATAATAAATGTCTGAAGGACAAGAAGTAAAAGGGTTCACCCCCTCTCCTATCCCACGATGGATAAGCAATCCTAAGAAACCGTACTAAAAGGTAAAGAATGATGGGGAAAAAAATCTTTGGTAAAAGAAAACTAACTTTCATTTTAATTTTATGATTTTTAGCTTCAAAACTGATCTAACAAGGTACAATGAACGATGACTTTACTAGAACAAACCAAATATCAAGAAAAACTTTTAATTGAGAAACTTTTTCCCCTCAGCGATAACCCACGCAACTCGAGGAAGGACCCGAGTCTGCTTTGAAGAGAGGTATCTACTAGACGTTAAATCCCGGTTATCACAAATTTGCCATTTTAACTGCGCTTGCGCACGGACTTAGCTTTTTGGGCTTTCTGTTTTAAGATTTCGTGTGTGTTGCTTGTTTATATTTAGGGTGAGCTAGAGTCCCAACAAATTAATGAATGCGATTAGAATATTTTCACAGCGATTTCGGGATACATTATATGAAACTATGGATATGAATAACTGATAATCTTTATAAAGAAAAAAGAAAAATGACACTTCAATATTTATTGGTTTGGAAATATTTATTCAACATAAACGTAAAACACGTTATGTACTTCAAAAATGATTGGAATATTACAGATATCCGTCTTTTGCGGATATTTTACGTTAGGTGTAAACAGCTTAGTATTATACATTTGTATTTAAGTTGAGGGTTCGGCTTTGTATTAGAAGTGATGCTGCAATTCGGGTACGCTCTTCTGAGGTTAAAAATTTGACCCTGGAAAGGGCCTTTGATAGAAAAATCAGACTCCGAATCCATTAATAATTAAAACGCAAAACTCAATCTTTAGCGAGGCGTAAAAACTAAATCAAAGAAAACTTTGTAATTTCTAATTTTTATCTGTTGTCATCTCGTATTTATTAACAAATTTAAAATGTTTTTAATTAATTTGAACAAGAGGTTTGAAATCAGCAAAGTCTGCGCGCAAGCGCAATTGAAATGGCAAATTTGTGATAACCGGGATTTAACGTAGAGTGAGGTATCGACGTTTTGCTCATTGTACAGTTTAAAACACGATTTAGAAGTCTCGTCGAATGCATAGAACCACCCAAGGAGACAAAAAAATGACAAAAGGAGGAGTTGATTTGATTCGCTGATTATGATAAGAAAGGAATGCACAGCAATCACAGACTGTTTTCTCTACATTGACACTGTGATGACAGTGAAGCAACTTTTACAGATTTTTTTACGTTACTGTGACACTAATATCCGCAAAATGCTGGAAACCCTTAGTCTCTCTAAAAGAATGGTTCTCAACCCAGGGACGATTTGGCTCCTTAGGGGGCGATAAATTCTTAAGAGGAGACAGGAGGGGAGGAGCTATGAGTATCTGAAAGATAAAATAATAATAATAAAAAGCCAACGAATATCGAAATTGAAAACGTGTACGAAACAGATTGTTCAAAAATTGAAGTTCAGATGAGATCTCCCCAAAGACCTCAGTTGAACCATAAAGAAGTATTTCATCATTCATTGCCAAGTTTATGATTTTCAAACTTTCAATATTATTTTTTAAATTGTAAGTGTCAGTGTTTCTAATTCCCACACACTGAAATTTAAGTAAAGAAATAAGTTCATAAAAAACGTACTTCTGTTTTTGGAAAGTGCATCAATGATCTTAGTTGAATATATCTTCCTACAAATACGTATTAGTTCCTTTTGTAAAAGAAAGAAAAAACTGCAAAAGTTATTCTTTTATGCACTTATTTTTACTTTTTAGATGAAGAATCTTTATCTTTTCTTTACTAATAATAAAGCTGAAAGCCTCTCTGTCTGTCAGGATCTCTGTCCGGGTCTCTGTCTGTCTCTCAGGATCTCTGTGACGCGCATAGCGCCTAGACCGTTCGGCCGATTTTCATGAAATTTGGCACAAAGTTAGTTTGTAGCATGGAGGTGTGCACATCGAAGCGATTTTTCGAAAATTCGATGTGGTTCTTTTTCTATTCCAATTTGAAGAACAAAATTATCATAAGATGGACGAGTAAATTACGAAATTATCATAACGTGGAACCGTAACATGAGTACAAGCCAATTGACGGGAAAAATTCACCATACATTATTTGTAAATATACAGGCGAACCAAAAGATCTTTTAATTTTTCTATTACGGGCAAAGCCGTGCGGGTACCACTAGTAATTGAATAAAATTGTTTTATTGCATACATTTCACTTAAAATTAAACAAGGCATTTTTATTTTTAATTATTTCAATGCTCATTAGTGTCAATTTATAGCTTTTATGATGAAGAAGGGGGGGGGGGGTGAGGATTCTGTATCATAATATAAAGTATCAACTAAAAAACCTGTATTTAAATATTGATGATTTGCATTTATGAGCTAAATTGCGACTATTTAACTAAGAATACTGCTTAGATTAAATTACCAGTGGAAGCATAACACGAAGCTTTACAGCTTCAGAATGCTTTTCAAAAAAAAAGTTGAAGATGGAAAAAATTTAGGAACGAAAAATTAAGTTACTATAGAAGCGAAACTTCATAAATCGTTTCGTTAAAATTGCGTTTGAGAGCCATTGATTCGAAACTTAACGATACAACATCATATTTTGTTTTGAAATAATTGGTTAGTTTGAAGTGAAATCATGTAATAAATAACATTGCATCATAAGAATTTTTATACAAAAATTTGAATCGAGAGGAATTCAAACATAAAATATCTTCAAACAAAAAAGCCATCGTAGTTCAAATGCTTCTTCCCTTAAATATCACAATGCTGCGATGGATGTCTTACGGATAAACACATTAAAAGCAAAAGTGGCAGGCGATAAATTTCGATTGACCCCGACTTCCGAGTTAATTAAATACTATCTCTGTTCTGTAAGACACAGATGTCTTCCAAGAGACACAAACATCCATATTACTGGAAACAATCGTCCAGCTTATCGACAGATTCCTCAATCACTCACGAGCTCTCGCGTATTCGGGTACCGAATGTTTCCGACCTTCTACGATCTCTTCCGATTAGTAATTATGCGAAGGTGATAAAGAACGGGAGGAAAAAAAATTGCCTTCTTTTCCCGTCTGTTCGTTCGTCTGACCCTAATTACGACAACTCGTGCTTTTCTCTCGACGCGCCAAATTACCAAACGCCCCCTCCCCCTCTTTTGGTACACGTGGTATTTTTACAGTAATCACGTTTCCTGTAATTACATCAGCTGCTCATGATAAACCATTCGTGCCAAACGAACTGCTTCTTTTTCTCAGGCGCTGCTATCGTCGAACGCCAATTTACCCCTTCTTCTGTTCTCTCCATTTTCTTATTTTTTCTAGAGGGCGCCTGCAATGGATTTTTTTGCGCCTCTAATTCTTTCATTCAGTTATTTTACGGGGGATTTCCCTTTCAGTTGCACCGGCTAATTTGGTGATCAGATTTCTGCAGAGGGAGTCAATCGGAACTGGAAAAGTTTGCAGTATAAGAAATTCTGATGTTTGAAAATATTTAGGTGCATTAAACATTTTATTTCGGTAATTTTAAGGACGTATTATCAGCTCCAACCAGAATGTTTCCAGTTTTTAATCATATTTTTATGTCATAAAGTTAGCAAATAGATATTACTACATTTTTCTTCAGTACGAATTCCACCGTTTTTTAACGTGAATCTATAGTATTAAAATCGAACTGTATCTATGTATAGTGCATTCAGCAAGATTTGATAACGGTAGTAAACATAGAGGGCTGCTGTTTGGCACTAAACATTTGCCATTTTCATGAGTTACTCATTGCATTGACCATTCTTCTCAGCAACATTTCGTTCATTTGAATGTCGCTGTTTTCGCCATCCCATCGTCAATCACACAACGATATTGCCAAGTGTCCCCCCCCCCTTTTTTTTGTTTAGTTCCACTAGCAGTTCTCGATGAATTCGTTGTACGTCTGTACCTATGTCCGCTAAACGTCGCTCCTGATATTGGCTGTTGAGGGGAAGATGTCATCCTCGATGTTACGCGACCTTGATGTCGGTCATGTAGCATAGATGACATTCGGTTTGAAAAATCGCCACCACACGTGGCAGCATTTGGCAAATCCTCGCCAACGTTAAGGACAAAAATGATGCCAATTAGGCAATATCTCTTCAATTCCTCTCCAACCTCATGAGCTTCAATTGTATGTGACGTCATCCCCCCAGGCGACCCCAGGTCGTCGTTTTTTTTTTTAAGCCGAAGATAGTCTTCGGGATAAATTCGATGCCGCATGACACGGGAGGAGTATTCAGACACTTCCTGAACTAAGGATCGAACATGAACCAAAGACTGCAGTCCTACCACACAGTGTGACCAATCACAATTTTTCTTCTAAAAATGGGATCTTGTAACTTTTTGGCAATTCCATTTGCATAAAAAGTTGCATATTTGTTTGAGCTGATTATTTCAAAAAGAAGAATTTATGGGGAATAATATTTCAATGCAGAAATTTACTTGGGTACATTTTGCGCTGATTAAAAAAGGTAATCTATGGGAGGATTTTCTATAGTTCCATTTTTATATCAACATTTAAGAACTGCTAGTTGCTATTATCCTTTTTCGTTAGACCACAAATTAGTGTTTATTCCTTTTAGGGCTTTCTTCCCCTGCACCAAGGCAGGAAGAACCAGAGATTGTTACATAGCTAAATTAAAAATTTTATTGTCCATTAACTGTTTTCACTTTGTTAATATAATACATCAAGAGGCTCCGTGTAAAAAAGTTGTCTTAAAGGTCTTTAAAACTACTAAAGAAGTCACATGAGAAATCACACAGACAGTGAACCACAGAAAAAGTTTATTTTGGGTGGTTTACAAAAGTATCATGTAAAAAAATAGTTATGAATGTAACGGTTGATTGCCATTAGATAGATATTCATAACCTTTGCTGATTTTTGTCCTCAAAAGAAGAATAGTGTGGAGAAAATTTAAAATTGATTTGCAGAAAAAGGAATTCGGGTTGATAAACAGAGTGTTTTACACCATACATATGCCATATTAATGAATGGGGTCGTTTCCGAAACTTTAAAAGTATTTTTTTTCTGAAAGAGCATGTTTAAAAACATAGGACCTGACCATTTTTTAAATAATTTGACTAAGTTTAATATTTTTAAAAAAATTGCTTAAATCGGTGCGCTTTCATTGTTTACACTTCTGTCGTGTGACATCACAAATGATGAAATGTCATTCAATGTTGCCATTCACAGAACAAAATATTTAATTCGCATCTTTACTCACGTGTATTGGCAACGATATGGTTGGTAGCACGCGTAGAGCGCAGTTTTAATCCGCTGCTTGGTTATCATAACGTGGAAACGTCATTTGTGACGTCATCAAGACCACGCCTTGTTTGAAAAATCGGACATTTAAAAAAATTAATTAAAAAAACTGTTGGGAAAATGAAAGTATTTTCTGGGTCCATGTAATTTTTTTTGCTTATTCTATCCATTTCAATGACTAAAAAGTAGCACTTTTGACTAAAGGAATCCACCCCATTCTAAGTTTGTTGTACTTACCAGGAAACTACATGATGAAGGAAATTCGAAAAACATCCAGATTGGTAGCAATTGAAAGAGCATCGTAAAATAGATTTAAAACTATGTGCCCTTGTGGGCCCGTTATCGAAATATGAGGTCTTGAAGTTTGCCAAAATTTTAAGAAAAGTCGCCAAATTTAGTTTTCCGAGTACCGTTCAGAAATGGAATGTAGACAAGACATCTCATTGCCATTTTTGGTCTTTAACCAAAGTGCGTGAAAGATGTTTTAAGTAAATATTTTACTTGGGGGTAATTACCAGAGAAGGAGGGGAGAGGGAGTTATGGCACGGACTGCTCTATTAAAACTTTTAGGGTGTTGTTCTTAGGGGTATTTTTCTCTTGTCTGGGGGGGTGGCTCTTTTTTGTGGGGACTTTCAGTAATGGGGGAAGGGCACTATCGCTCTTGGAGGAAATAGGCACCCCTGCTTTACTTTTGGATGTCAAATTTAAGAACCACTATCAAGCTCATCAAGTAGAAAGTTTTTCCAGAGAAACGACAGCTTTAAAACAAGATTAAATTTAAGCTTTATCTTATTATTGATGATGAAAGCAGGCCCACCACTTAAGGGGGTCAGGAGATGGCAGTTGACTCTCCTGATATTCAAAGAAATGTAGTTACATGCACTTGCAAAAGTGTAGTATGATAGGTGAGTTGAACGCCGTCACACGAAATATTTTTTTTTTTTTTGTAAAAACAATGCAAATATAATGTAAATGGATTTCCAACCACCTTTCTCTCCCTCTTTCTTGGCGAGTCCTTTTAAGGTGAGTTCCACCAAACATTTTTTCAAGCTATAGCAATGTGTATGTAGGTGTGATTTTTGTTGCTTTTCGGTATAGTAAGCATTTGCCGCGAGAAGGTAAAGTGTAATGTCCAGTAGCGTAACTATGGGGTCTAGCGCCCCTGGCGAATTAACGAAATTGCGCCCCCCCCCCCAGGGTCACCCACATAGAAAGTCACCGGAGGTCATTGTGATCTCCAAAAAAAAGTTTTTTTTTTTTTTTTGGAACATTTTGACTAATTGATTCGACAAATAGGAGGCAGCATTGTAATTTTTTTTTTTCTAATTTTCTGTTTTAGAATTGTTTTTAATGATGCCCAATAGGCCTTCTGAGTAGATTTTTGCGAGTTAAAAAGAAAACTGCATTTTTCAAATTCTATGATATAAAAATATATATATATATTTTTTTTAATCAGTCGAAATGCCGCCCCCCCCCCCTCGGATGCTGCGCCCCTGACGAGAGCCACTCCTGCCAACCCCTAGTTACGCTACTGGTAATGTCATCCAAATTTTCCATTTTTATTTTATTTTTTATTTATTTATTTAGCTTTTTTGTCATCTTCTGTGCACCAGCTTTAGTGTACAAGTTTGCTTTTTTGGTTTCTGCTGAAAGTTAAGCATGAACTAAAGTTATATTCTACGTTTCTCTTTACGGAAGCCGAAAAGCGTTTTTTCAAATATCTCAAAAATTCATTTCTGTAGATACTGCGCGTTATCTTCCCACGGCAGAATTGCTCCGTTTCCCAGTAAAATTTTGAAGAGATGGATAAAAGTATATTTTTGCATTTTAGTGTATTTTAAGTAGATTTTACTTTAGTACTTTAAGTGTTAGTTACAATGTTATTGATGTATTATGTTTTAAATATTTCTTATTGTAGTTCTTATAAGTATTAATTAAGAGTATTTTTTTTTTTTTAGTTTCTGTGAAAAGTTAATTTGTATACTTAAAGCAATATAAATTTAAAAAAAACCCTACTAATTGAGAAATTTTAATTAGCAGACTAATGTTAAATACAAATAAGATGTATATTAAAATAAAAGAAAGAAACCTTACGAAAGAGGAAAAACAATATATTTCTGACTCTGACAAACATAACCCTGAACAAAATAATGATTAAAAGATAGAAAATTTCGGCACCAGTAACATTTCATCAATTTAATTCTGGCACAGATATTGCAGCGGTCAAACCCCTTTCGAAAAGCAAAATTGCAATGGTGTTTCAAATGGAGGTGGCCGAGTTTAATAACTCAGACTTGTACCAGGCAAATTGTATCATGTCCGAGTATTGTGGTGCACTAATCTGGAAATGAATAAGTGATTGTAGTTTCATTTAAACAAAATGCGTAAAAGTTATTCCAGTATTTTTAAAAATAAATAACATGCAATATGTTGTGCATTTACGTTATAGCCACTTTTTCCTGTAGTGATAAGTTTTTCCCGAACGACAGGGGTTGTTATAACGAACGTTGACAAAGCTAAAAAAATTTAAGAATAAAAATATATATTTCCCGCTATCCGTGATGTAATTTCCCATAGCGATAGTTTTGAAGTGCATATTATTGACACTTACTATCCGTTGTTTATACTTTAGATTTTTTTTTCATTTTAAATTGTGTAAACAAAAGATTTTTCCGCACAGTGGTCAGGCAATAAAGCTTCATGTATTGATTAACACTTAAAAAAAAAAAAGAAAAAGAAAAAAACTGATACCATAATCCTTAACCATTTTATTTCAGCATCAAAGACTATCCATTTTATTATCTATATACTACACGAGCTCAAATTACCCTGTTTTTTGTACTAAATCATATTAATTCTCCCAGATTATTCAGAAATACTTGCAACATGTTTCATTAATAATTCACCGAACACACTTAAAATGCAGTAATATTCAGAAATGTATTATTATCACGAATGAAATTCTAAAATTTACGTTTATTTTCGTTGTAAAGTTGTCGTTAATCTGAATAAAACTTTCGACTTCATAAGCTTGGTAGCGATTCTTTAGTTTAACACACAAAAGTAACGTATTAATGCAAAATATCTTTCACACGATTCGCAGATGACCCAAAATGGATTTGAGATGCCTTGCAAGAAGCAGACGATGAAATAGCGCGGTGCTTTAAATTTATTGCCAAGTCTTTAAATTTGGCGACTTTTCTTGATTTCAGCAGACTTTAAGACTCGAAATATATCTCGAAAACTAGGGGACGAGAGCACACAGTTCATGGGTCAAAAAAATGTCTTAATGTGCTCTTTCGAATGAGACCATTTTGAACTTTTTTCATGATTACTGAAGTCGTGAGGTTCCCTGGTTAGTAGTTTTCGCTTTTTTTTTTCTAATGGACTACTTTAGCAGTTAAATCTTACTGGCTCCAAAATGGTACAGTCTCAATGGATACCTCCAAAATGTTATGTGTTCTCAGAAAATGAAGAGGAAATGTCTTATTCATTCATAAATCTAAAAAGCAATGAATAAATACTAAAAACTTTGAAAAAATTCGATTTCGAGGGATTTACAAGAAGAATCTACTCGTACATTTACTAGAAGTTCAAAAACAAAGTTGAAAATAAATAAATAAATGAGCAAATAAAAAAAAATTAAACAGAACAAGCTATTTTCTTTATTACTAAACTTTGAATGCTCAAGAGCTAAGAAAAAAATATATAGAGCAAGAATATACAGTATTTGAGATAGGATTTCCCTAACATTCTATAAGTAGCAGAAAGCTTCAAAAAATGTACAGCTGAAAAGTTACAATTCTATTAGTTGCTGATAACATAGGTAATTTGTAGAAAAAAAGCTAGAATGATATTAAATTAAAATGAGTTTGAATTTTTCTTTTTAGCAGATGATTAACATGGTGTTAAACATCTAAATATAAAAAAAATTATGTTAAAAGTAAGAAAAACCATCGATCATGCTTAAAGAGATGCTGTAGGCAGAGAATAGTGGCGGAGAATTTCGTGATGAAATTTCTTATTTTGCATACATGTGTGACTGTCAGTTCATCCAACTTATATTCAACTTCTCTGTAAATTAATCAGTTTTAAACGTTTTTCCGCACGATATCGCGATCATTCTTTTCCTTTTTTTCCAATCATTTTCGGATTGGTGGGTAAATATTTTGCAAGAGCTTTTTAAAATAGTTAGAAGAGAAAATTTTTTTAGTACTATAGAAAATCGCCCGTTGTTCAATTCATCATCGAAATAGCTTGATTACTTGGGAGAGCAAATTTTCTATTCGATACGAAATAACGACATTTCAACATTTTAAACTGGTTAGAACTTTAATTAGTAACTGGAACATATGTACATTGAAAAATGTGTAAAAAGGATGGCACATTTCAAAAGGTTGAGCAAATACGGCTCATTTCAAACTCAACATCGACGGCTGACGAACATTCGAAAAAGGCCACGAGCCAATACAGCAACGCCCTTTTTGTAGGTGTCTGTGTTGCCAACAATCAATGCCGAAACTATCGAGTGCTCGTGACATCCTCCCACCTTTTGATTTTAACTAGGAGATAAAATCAAAACAATGGAATAACATTAGTAAAACATGGTTAAATTAGCAATATATAAACTATCAAAAAAGTAAAGTTTTACTCAAACGATTGAAAACATGGAAAGACAAAAAACAATCTTACCAAATCTTCAACAACAAATTACAGCTTAAATAAGTAGCACAAAAGTTCCTTAAAACGTTAACTCTGAAAAAAATTAAAAACACGGTTAATACATGAAACAAATTATTAATATCGAACAGGTTGTTTTAAAACACGTCCAAATCTAGACGTTCTAGGTAATATCGACTTATGAATGCCTGTTTGACTAGTCTTCAATTCAGAAATGGAGAGTTCATCACTTATTTCCAGTGGAAACACGCGTTTCACGGGTCTCGTAAGCTCACCCGTGGAAGTTTTCAGTCTCACAACGCGTACTTCGTTATCCTTTCCTGGAAAAGTATCAATGACCCGAGCCATTGGCTAGTCGATTCTCTTCTTTTGATCGCTTCCTATTAGAACTAAGTCATTCTTTTGCATCTATTTTGGCAGACGCTTAAGTGATCGTTGTATCAGTAGAGAAAGATATTCGTCACGAAATCTTTTACGAAACTGTTGTCTCAAATGTTGTAGAAACTGATGTCTTTTATTCAAATTAACTGCATCAAGATGATCCAGGTCTGGAACTCCGACTTGCGATATGTCTTGCAAAAACATCAATGGTGTGAGAGGGACGAGATCATTCGGATCTTCGGACACACAAGTTAACGGTCTTCCGTTGATCACAGACTCGACATCACATAAAATTGTGAACAATTCCTCGTAGGATACGCAACTCTTTCCTAAAATATTTCTCAACAATTTTTTGACCATTTGTACTAATCTCTCCCACCATCCACCCCACCAACATGCAGTTGGGGGATTGAATTTCCGCTGAATTCTCGAAACTGAAGAATCGCATTCAATCTGTCTCCAATTTACGGATTTCAAGAGATTATCCGCACCAACAAAGTTAGTCCCGTTGTCTGTATATATAACTTTCGGTCGTCCCCTTCTAGCAATGAATCTTCGGAGACCGAGCAGGAATACGTCTGTTGACATGCTATCGATAAGCTCAAGATGGACCGCACGATAAACAGCGCAGGTAAATAGCAAAATCCATACTTTCTTTCCTTTCTTTAAGTAAAGGGGGCCTGCTACATCGATACCAGTGACTTCAAAGACGAAGGCTTCTCTTATTCGATCCTCGGGAAGGGGAGATGGTACAGTTTCTGGATGTTGTACTTTGTACCGTTTACATCGAATACACTTGTTCAACACCCGATGCACTGTTTTCTTACCTCGCAAAATCCAAAATTTCTGTCGAATATTACAAAGCTTAAATTGTACACCAGCATGAGAAAACCGTTGGTGATAATCAATAATCAAATATTCAACTAATTTGTGGTCAGAGGGCAACAAGATAGGGCATCGAAAATATTCATCATCCTCTCTTCTAATTATCTTGGTTTTTAGCCTTATCAAGCCGTCTTGGTCAACAAAAGTACAGAGGTTTTTAAGTTTAACATTCTTAACAAATGTTTCCTCTTGGACGATTTTCCACAATTTCTTTTCCGCCACATCGATTTCATTAACAGTCAGTTCCCCTGTCAATTTAGTTTTCGGTGTTTTGCAATTTATAACAAACCTAATTATCCAGGATATCATTCTAACGATCAGAAAATACTTGGAAAAATATCTTAAATACCATCGTTCTTGAGAAGTGCTGGTAACAACCTGAATAACTTGTTTCCTTCTCTCACGCGATATTTCTTCCTCATCTAGCTTTAGTTTCGTGTCCGGCCAGTCCTCAATGTTCTTTTTCAGCCAATCTGGACCCGAACACCAGTCGGATTTGATAAGCGTTTTAATTGAGCACCCTCTTGAGGGCAAATCAGCCGCGTTCAAAGCGCTAGGAACTACCCCCCATACACCCTCAGGAACTAGTTTTCGAATTTCTTTAACTCTATTTTCAACAAAAACTCCCCATGGCTCATTTTTCTTAATCCACGTTAAAGTTGTAGACGAATCAGTCCAAAAGTAGCTTTGAAGATTTGGAATGTTGAGTGCTTGTAGGGTAGAAAAGGCCAAACGAGTCCCAATACAACATCCCAGCAACTCCATTCTTGGAATGGTAGTTTTACGCAGTGGAGCAACACGACTTTTCGCCTGTACTAATTGCACGTGAACGTTACCATACTGACCTGACCTAAGAAATACTACTGCGCTATATGCACTTTTACTTCCATCACAAAATGTATGTAGAGAAAGTTCAGCCGACTCAAATGTATTAATGTATCTTGGAACTCGAACTTCCGAAAGCAAATGTAAATCTTTGGCCCATGCTTTAAATTCGATTTTAAACTCATCCGGTAGTGGTGTATCCCACCCCAATTTTAAACTCCAGCTTTTTTGAAGTATAAGCTTTGGAATCAACGTAGTTGGGCACAAAATACCTATTACATCAAAAATCTTGTGAACAATCGACAATATATTTCTACGAGTAATTTCTAAGGAATCCAAATCCAAGTTCTTTATCTGACAAAATAAAACATCTTCATGTTTGTCCCAGAGCAATCCAAGTACTGCGATAGGTTCAGATTTTTCTTCAAAATTTTGAGTGGTATACTCCCACCCTCTTAGGTCAAAACAGCCCGCATTCATCAAATAAGTTGATTCATGAATAAACTGATTCATTTTTTTCTCGTCTGGAACAGATGTAACACAATTGTCCACATAGAACGCATTTCTTAAAATGTTGCAAGTCTCCGGAAATTGAGAGGAATAAGTCACAATGAGGTGGTTTAAAACCGACGAGAGAAGAAACGGACTGCAATTTAGTCCGAAAACCAGACGATTATGACGAAATGTTCGAAATTCACGTTCCTCAATATTTTCCCACCATAAGAACCGTAGGAAATCACGATCTTCTTTGGCAACAGAGATCTGTAAAAATGCTTTCTTGATATCCGAAGTTACGCCTATCTTATCTTTACGAAATTTAATCAAAAGAGGAGGGATTTGTTCCAAGAGATTTGGACCTTTTAGCAGAAAGTCATTAATAGACCGCATTTGTTTAGTTTTACAACTGGCATCAAACACTGGACGTACTTTCGTAGTCGAATGTTCTTTATAAACACCTCTGTGGGGTAAATAATGAGCTGGTTTATCTATTTCCCATAAAGGTACTGCCTCAATGATTCTTTCTTCTAACCATTCCTTGAATACTGCGTCGTACTCAAAATACTTGTTTTCTCGAAGCAATTTGTTTGTAGTAGACCTGCATCTTTGTTTTGCTGTTTCTAGATTACTGTCTAAATCTTCGAACCCTTCAAGTCGAGGAAGCCTGATTTCATAGCGCCCTTCATCAATAATTCGAACAGTTTTCTCGAAAGTATCTAACGCATCTTGCTCTAGACTTTTACTCTCTGTAGGGTCACGAATTCCCAAAGCATCCAATCTCCATAAGTTTTCTATGTTAGGAGAGTGGACAAACAGAGATGAAATAGAAAGCGCGCCAAAAGTTTTATTTACTAATTCAAAATCAGTCTTGTCTTCTTTTAACTTTCCCATTAAAAGCCAACCTAACTTTGTTTCAGTTGCTACCAAAGCGGAATTCAAGCGTTCAATTTTCCCCGTAACAATTTTCCAATAATTGTCAGCACCTATGAGCAAAGAAATGCCTTTACC
Organism: Uloborus diversus; assembly: GCF_026930045.1. Taxonomy (NCBI): domain Eukaryota; kingdom Metazoa; phylum Arthropoda; class Arachnida; order Araneae; family Uloboridae; genus Uloborus; species Uloborus diversus. Next base: position 35,356,332 of record NC_072735.1, on the reverse strand, counting down.
CCGTATAGCATTATCACAAACGTCGGCTAGCAATATCCCCTTAGGTTTCAGCTCCTCATGTACCTCCGCGGGGGGTGACTCTAAAGTAGCATGAGTAATTTCGTCAATTTCAAGAGCTTCAATTTTAAATTCCGTACGATCCAATTTATTTTTTATTTTGACTTCTACTCGAGGACAAACGCGACGACGAGGAATTTTCGACCCAAACGTATGAATTAACAACTCTTCTTTTCCTAATGTACGTAACTTCAAGGATCTAGAAATATCTTTCCGGATAAAAGTTTTTTCACTACCCGTGTCAAGAAGGCAATGTAAAACCTTATTGGAATCCTTACCCCCTAATTCCAAGGGTGCAGTTTGAAGTAAAATTCTATTATGACCCTCGATTACATGATTTGAAACAAAGTTTTCAACTTTATTAGAATTAACATGTACCTTATCCTTAAGATTTTCTTTCCTATAACAAAGTAATATTGTGTTTCTTTGTACAAAATGTGCATGATTTATCACTTTTAGGGCAGTCTATCATTCTATGAAATAATTGCAAGCAAAGAAAACACCTTCCGGTACGTTTCAAAATTGCCCTTTTTTCATCAACAGTTAAAGAGCAACAACTTTCACTATCATGATCTGAATTCGAACAAAACATACAACATTTATCGAGAGGCGTCAAGAGTTCAACTGCTGAAGGGGTGTTTGTAATATTTCTTTTATGAAATGGTTTTTTAGAAAAACTCTTCGATTTATCGGAGGCAAATTTATTCTTTTCAAACTTTGGAATAATTTGACCTTGGGGAAATTGGATTTCTGCTTTTTGTATTGCGTAAACTCGTTCTTTAGTCTCAATTTCTGCTCTAATAAATTCTATTAAGTCTTGAACATTCAAATTTGTCTTCTGAGATTGTTCTCTCGTAAATCTGAGGGTTAAATCAGACGGAAGAACCTTTAAGATTAAAGGGCAAAGTAGTGTACTATACGTGTCAGCAGCAACATTAAGCGATTCCAGACTTCTAATTTCAACAATGCATTTATCATAAAGAGCACGTAATGCATATAAATCCCTAGAATTTTTTACACCTTGAATATTTAACAAATTATTCAAGTGAGCTTGGACTAAATCTGAATGTCTTCCGAAACGGGATTGAAGAATTTCAATTGCAATCTTATAGTTTTCCGCTGTCAACGCAAACCCGCTAACTGCATTTGCAGCTGAATCACCAAGTAGCGATTTTAGATAAGAAAATCGGTCAATATCTGTTAACGTAGGGTTTTTGCGAACTGCATTTTCAAACCGACTCCAAAAGTTGAAATATTTATCTCTTTCGCCGTAATATTTATCTATGTGAAGTTTAGGTAAGTGCACAGTGTTGATCAAATTTAAACTTTCAAACCCCGAAACATTTTGACTACCAGATGTACTGTTATTGAATTTTAAAATTTTTCGATCAATTTTCAACTTTAAAGTACGCATTTTATCACTGTATTCTGCACATCCGAAAATTTCACTTTCAATATCTTTTTCATCTGTTAAAGGCAAAATCTGTTCGTTTAAATCTTTCAAAAGAACAGTTTTTTCGTCTAACTGAATTTTTAAATCCTCAAAGTCCTCAATGGGTGTACTTGTATTATTGAGTTTTTCTTCTATTTTATTACAAATGCGTGTAGCTAGTGTTCGATAGGGTGTTCGTATCGCTTTCAATGCTTTTAAATCAATAATAGTTGGCGAAAAAAAAGTTCAAATATCAAATAACGTAAAAGTGGGTATTTTTACTTACCCCTTTCTTTGAAGGTTCAAATCATCCAGAATTGTTTAGGTATCCGAATCGCATAATAGTAAAATTGTCCTAGAGTTCAAATTGTCCAATAATCCAATTTTTCGATGGTAGTAATAGTGGAAGTGTCCAAATTTTCGATAATCCAAATAGTTCCGAGTTTTCGACTTTCAACAATCGAAAGGAACCTGGTTGAGGCACCAAAAATAATGTTCAATTCATCATCGAAATAGCTTGATTACTTGGGAGAGCAAATTTTCTATTCGATACAAAATAACGACATTTCGTCATTTTAAACTGGTTAGAACTTTAATTAGTAACTGGAACATATGTACATTGAAAAATGTGTAAAAAGGATGGCACATTTCAAAAGGTTGAGCAAATACGGCTCATTTCAAACTCAACATCGACGGCTGACGAACATTCGAAAAAGGCCACGAGCCAATACAGCAACGCCCTTTTTGTAGGTGTCTGTGTTGCCAACAATCAATGCCGAAACTATCGAGTGCTCGTGACACCCGTCATGGTATGACGGGTGAAAATTTGCTTCTTATATCTAAACGCAGCCTTTGCCTGTTTGGCGATATTTTAGTAGTTTAAGTTTTAACCCTAACTCCAGTGGATGAACCCTAAACTCCAGTAGGTAGCGTTCATTGTTTTCGTTTCTTCATTCCCCTGAAATGACACAGTCTTAACAGTAAGACAGTTAAGTGGTCGGATCGAGTTCCTCCTTGTCACAATAAAGCCTTTCCCTGCATGTTAAATTCTCCAAATCATATTATCAAATTATCATGACGTGGCGCGAGTTTTATTGTTGAAACTCGCGGGTTTTTCGATCATCGGCTATTATTTATATGAGGATAAGGGTGGCAAATGTCGATATTTTTTAATACGTTTTTTTAAGTTACACTTCTGTTATATTTCTTTCGGCATGCTGTGGAAGCTATACTGCTATATGAAACTGAATCAATGAAACGAAATGGCAACAAATTTAACGTTATAAATTGGCGACAACTTGGCGATATCTTGCTAAATTCAATGCTCAAATAAGTCTTACCAAATTTAGTGTCGACTTAGGGATACTTAGCGGGATTTCCTTAAAATTCTATGTTAAATCATTGCCGAGATTTCTATCGACAGTCACTGTGAAACTTTATCATTTCTTCTATTCACACCAAGTTGAGAGGAGAAATTTATCTAACATGTTTCCATTCTTTTCTCTAAGACATTTCTTTGCTTTGCACATAGGGCTTCTTTCTCGTAAAAATAAAAGAAAATGAAGACATTAAATGTTGGCTGAATGCATCGTAATAATATAGTAAGAAAAAAATAAAGAAAATAATTAAAGAAATTTTGAAGAATCAACAAGTGGAAAATTGGGGTTTGAGATGGGGAAAATGTTTGTGTGCAAGTGCGGAATGTCCATTTCTTGGTTTGAGTTACAAAGAGGACAGTTGGAACTCTCGACAATCCTCAAAGAGTAAAGATGCTTTGACAAACAGTCACGGCCAGTTAAAAGTCGAAGTATGGCTACTGACTCTGCTCTTGGTACTAATGGTACAAAATCACGGTTTATAATCCAAACTTTGTGGTTGCTTCTAGCTTTTAGGTCTTGCCACAAAACATCCCTTGATTTTTTTTTTCCTGATATATAATTTTATTGCATTAAATGAGACAGGCTCCCAATGTGCTGGGCTCCACTGCAACACCACTTACATGCTTCGTAACAGCAGATCGTTCATGAAACTGCGACATCCACTCTGCTTATACGCTATTATATTTTGATTATTTCATATAATTCATCAAGTTCTTCTGTTATCGCCTAGATTGTTTACTTAGTTTTATGCACAGCACGTAATGCTGTGATTAGAATTTGCGTAGCCTTCTCGATGCTACCCGGTTAGGTTCCTCATAACTATAGATAATTTTCATGAATTTGCTTGATAAATTTCACTCAATTTCGACAATTAAGTAAAAAAAAGTGAAACGCTATAAAACGTATACACTTTAATCTGCATTTTTTTTTACCTTCAACTTGCATTGTCCATGGACAAGAAAACAACAGCAACTTTAATATGTTACACTAACTTACTGTAAAAATTCAATTGTATGTATTGAATGGGGAGAAGAGTGTTAGGTATGAACAAAATGCATCTTTAAAAAAATACCGAAAATATATAGGAAGAAATATAATTCATTTTTTGCATTAATGTCTTTTTTAAACTGATGGTATTAATTCATCATTCTAGCACCAATAGTTACAAAAAAAAAAAAAAATTAAGTGCAAAATATTTTTTTACTGTTTCAAAAAACATTTTAAAGAATTTGGTTATGTTTAGAAAAAGATATAAGTTGAGCCCTTTACTTTTTGTTTTGTGAAACAAAACGTACATTTTCACTATTATCTCCTCATTTTATGTCTGACCCCCGAGCTTCCTCGCAAATGAGAGTTGATACGTGATAGCAAGCCATTGATATCCCAACAGCACTAACAGGTGCTACCATCACAAATACCCAAGCACTTATTAGTCTCTTTAGAACCCCTACAATTGGCCTTTTCCTTTCCTTTATCTGTGAGGGTTTTATTTATTTTTTTTTTCTATCAGCGCGTACAACTTAGTTATATTTATAGCTATTTATTTCTTTAGATGATTTAAGTTGGTTTGCAATTGTGCTGACGCAAAATAGGTGGAGAGGCAAAGAACGTAAGGAACTATATTTGCGTGGAATCGCACGCTAAAATTCAGCCATCTCTTTATTATCGACTAGTTTTTTGAAAGACCATAATTGAAGCTAATTTACTATTGTAATCTAAATATTTGGCAATGCCAAACGAAAAACCTGTCGCTCATCTCGAAGATTTGAAAAAAAAAGAGAAGTAATTATATGATCTAAAATTTGAATTTAATGCTCTTTCTCGCCACATATTGGCACAAATTCACTATGCATAATTCGTGTGTGGTAGCATATAATTGTTATAATGGTTGTCAGTCCAATTATTGAAAGTTCCTAATGTAAAAATAAATGTTTCGAACTTTAACCATTTAAGAACCATTGCAGTAGAACATTGAAGTTTGCGGTTAAAAAAAATTAATTAAAAAGTAATGAAAAAAGTTTTTTTTTTTTTTTTTTCAAGAACATTTTATTGTTGCTAATATTAAGATTCTGATGTGTCAATGTCTCAGTAACATGAAGAAATAGAATTTATAAATTATTTTTCTTCTATAATTAAGTAAACTTGCATTTAGGAGACTATGTCCTTCAACGTCCTTAAAGAGTTAACGGTGCGCTATCAATTTACACTCCAAAAGCAAACCAGTAAGCATAACGTCATTAATTTTTAGCTTATATTGTAATATTTGGATATGAATTAATTAAAAGTAATAGTACGAAAAGTTTTTTTTTTTTTTCGTCTAAATGATTTTTTTTTTTTTTTGTTCAATCTTGAGTAGCTAATTGTTATCACTTGATTGATGTTGGCGTTCCAAGTTCCTTTTGAGGTTCACCGGCCGCAGCGTACGGGTCTTCCTGGGTGGTGACGTGTCCTCAGGAATCGACTTTATTTGTATCCAAAATCCTTTAGACTAGAGTTTACACAATCCTCTTTAGACAAAAACAGCATCCAGCCCTCTGGCATTCATTTGAATTTTGACGTCTTGAGTTCCATTTTTTTTTTTTTTTTTGAGCAATCACGATTGCTTATTGTTCTCACTTGACTGTTTTTTCCTATGATTTTATTTTCTCACCACACCCTCCGCAGCATCACCGTCGACCGGCTCCTCACGATGCTGCACCTCTAGCGAAAACAGTCTACAGGTTTCGTCAATATCTTACACTTACACGCATACATACACATACATACACCTACACACACATACATACACCTACACACAAACACACATACCCCACACACAAACACACACGCCTACATATACACACACACTCGTGATTGCGAAAAACATAATTTGAATTACAGATGACAAAATTCAAATTATTATTATTTTTTTTTTTTTTTGCGATTATTATTGCGATAAAAGCCATTTGTAGAAACAAGAAACCCGACTATTAGGGTCCTATTGCTATTCGTGATTTCAGAAAACATAATTTGAATTCAAGGTGTCAAAACTCAAATGAATGCCAGGGGGCTGGATGTTTTTGGCCGATTTTATTCATTTATTTTTCTTGAGGTGTGCTACTTGTCGTCAGTGAGCGTGATGTAATAATTTGTTCTACAAATCCAGACCCAAAAATATTTCCTATTAAAATCAACTTTTTTCATTTTAGTGTATTATTTTTTTTTTTCATTTTATAAATGAAGGTAATTATCACAAAAGAAAAGCGGGTCCTCTGAAAGACAAGTCGCGGGAAATTATCCGTGATCAACCTTTTTACCGTATGGTAAACGACTCTAGGTTCATTATGGTAATTTGCTCTACTTTACGAGATCAGCTCGTAAACCTCATCTGGTACTTGAAGTTTGTCTCTGCGGTTAATTAAGTGAATAAAAACAACACAAAGGGCTCCAACTAGTTAGCGTTGCAGCTAATTAGAACTATAAGATAATGAAGGTAATGGTGAAACTTGAGTTAGTATTTTTTTCGTATATTAGTGAGCTGTTGGTACAATTTAAAAGAAGTTTTGATCTTTTGAGGTTTAATTTGTTCTCAAAAATGGTCAAATTAAACTTGTGTCTATGAGAAAAAAAAGAAAGCTTGAAATTTAAATTGTTAAAGGAATTTTCGTTATTGTATTTATTTTTTAGAAAATTCAAGTCAAAAGACAAGTTTAATTTCTATATTTTTGACTGTCTCGGATGAATGAATGATATCTCTTTAAAATATGTAAATTTTGCTCAACAGTCGAACGTAAGACATGCTTTAGTATCTAGGAAAAGGTTGTCTTTACAACACAGATCTTGGTGTCTAAATTATGTTTAATTTATTATTCAGTTACACACTGGAACTAAAAAGTACTATCTTTTGTCTAGCAATTAATTTTTTATGTACATTAGTCTAGATCAGTAGTTCCCAACGAAGATGTTTTTTTTTTTTTTTTTTTGAGCAATCACGATTGCTAATTGTTTTCATTTGACCGTCCTTGATGTTTGGTTCCTTTTTCAACCCCACCGTCCTCTGCTGGCGCGACTCCTCCCGGTAGCCGCTGCTCCTGATCGGTGGCGTACATATCCTACACACACGCACGCTTATACACACGCGCACACATTCACACACGCGCCTTTACACACAAACACAAACGCCAACGTGCATACACACAGGTCTATGCACACACACAAGCCTACACATACACACCTATGCACACGTAACCGCCCAAGAGGAGGGAGAAGAACCGTTTCTAAAAACAAGCGAGTGGGGTAATAACCAATGTGTAGGGACCTGTCGCAACTCGTGATTGCGAAAAGCATAATTTGAATTAAAAATTTCAGAATTCAAATTAATTTTGAAAATTCGATTTTTTTTTTTTTTTTTTTTTTTTTTTTTTTTAGCGCTGGAAGAAAAGTGCTTTCTGCGCTTTTTTCTTCCGAAAGAAGACCGTGGGTCTAGGAAGAAGATATTCCACACCCTCAAAACCCTTAGCATCGCCCATTTGGAGGCAAGTTGGTTTTAAGTATGCAAAGGCTGATTTTTCATCCAATTCCGTCCCCGCTTTTAAAGTAGATTGTTGCTGATTCCACAGATGTGACCAAAGTCATTTTTCTCAGTATGAAGCAGGAATGCTAAGCCTAGAAAACATCAAAGAATTGCTTGGAGCTAAGTCTAGTAAATAGACTAGGTAACTCTATCTACTTACTAAACAAGGAAATTTGCCCACTCTCTAAGCGGGAGCCCTGATGAGCTCTTTCAACTCCTAAACATCAAATTCTGCTCCAAAAAGAAATATTTCAAGTCAAATTTAACAAAACGGTCGCAATAGGAGCTTTGACTCAGACTAATGATAATAAATCGCTTTCCAGGAATTCGTATCATAGGACATCCTATATACAATACATACCATGAGAGACACTCACATCAGCTATTAATTATGCTATTTCCATTTTCTTCCTCATTCTGTGAAAATCCTCATGTATATAATAGCGAACTCACTGATCGAGTAACGCTGACGTCATCAGCAATGAAACTCGTGCCACCACATGATAATGTGATAATATTTTTTGTTAATGTTTGACATGCAGGGAAGTGCTTTATTTTGACAAGACTGAACTGGATCCGGTAGCTTGAATGTTTTGCTGGTAAGGCTGTCATTTTAGGAGAAAGAAGAAACGTAAAAGTGGTCAACAATGAACGTTATCAACTGGAGTTTAGGGTTCATCCATTGGAGTGGGGTTAAAATTTCACCTATCAAAATATTCCCAAGTAGGCAGTTGCTTCGTTCAAATGTAGAAGCAATGGGGTTGTTTCCTTCAATCAAAAGTACTGCTTTTAGTCACTGAAATTGATAGAATGAGTAAAAAAAAAGTAAAATGACCCAGAAAATACTTTCACTTTCCCAATAGTTATTTTTTAATTAATTTTTTAAAATGTCCGATTTTGAAAATAAGGCGTGGTCTTTATGACGTCACAAATGATGCGATTTGGCTCATCTTTCTGCCACGTTTCCACGTTATGATAATCAAGAAGCGAATTAAATATTGAGCTCTACGCTTGCTATCAACCCTATCGTTGCCAATACACGTGAGTAAAGATGCGAATTAAATATTTTGCTCTGTTAATGGAAACATTGACTGGCATTTCATCATTTGTGATGTCACACGACAGAAGCGTAAAAATGAAAGCGCACCGTTTTAAGAAATTTATTAAAAATATTAAACTCAAACAAATTATTTAAAAAATGGTCAGATCCTATGTTTTTAAGCATGTTCTTTCAGAAAAAAATACTTCTTAAATTTTGGAAACGACCCCATTTTCACCCGTCATACCTTGACGGGAGACTTTCTATCTAGTTTCTTGTATAATTTTCAAACATGCTTTCCATGTAATATTTCCTATATACGTATTTAGCATGAAGCATTGGTGCTTGATATTAATCAATATTTATTCATTTCAGCATAGGCAACAGACATCTATCCATGCATGTGGCTTTAAGATATGTTCCAATTATGTCACACTACATACATCGGTTGTTTGAGTTGCTACAGAATATTATAAAATTTATGAAGGTATGTAAAAGATTTCGTTATCAAGCATTCAAATTGGGTTATTACTATCATGAGAAAAGTGGGGAATTTCCGAGAGAAAAAATGGAACTTAAGCGCACTACACGTAAATGAAATTTGTCCTTTGATATTGCACCACTGGTTATTTATAAATTTTATTATTTCTTTCTAAACAGGCTGAACAAACACACAACACAGGTTGACCCAGGTAGTTTCACAACCTGTGAAACCACCATGTTTTCTAACATTTTGAGTTGTGGTACTGAACTCAAGGGTCTGAAAATTCAATTTTTGGATCAAAAATTGAATTTTCAGACCCTTGAGTTCAGCAGCACCAAAAATTGAATTTTCAGACCCTTGAGTTCAGTAGCACCAAAAATTGAATTTTCAGACCCTTGAGTTCAGTAGCACCAAAAATTGAATTTTCAGAACCTTGAGTTCAGTAGCACAATTTTCTCTCTAATATTCATAGAGGGAAAAAATATCCAAATGTTAAAGTAATTGCAGTTTGTCTTCATGTTTTCGTTGCATGTTGCTTTTTGGTCATCCATATTAGTGAGAAAAATCCACCATTAAACATAAAGTTTGAAAAGTCAAATTTTAACGCAACCCCTCTTTCTTCAAAATATGAAATTTGCATAAAGAAGTTTCAGCATTATATGAGTAAAATCAATTAAACTTATATTCTGATCAAATATTTAGTGCATAATATTTTTATATTCGCTGAATTTAATGATTGGTTATATTCTAACCAAATATTGTATCTGAAACGTAAGGTGAATCATGATGTGTGCTAAGTTTTGCTAACATATTTTGATTGTTCATAATTTATTTCTTCAAATAAAAAAAAAATAAATAAATGAAAATGCATAAAAAGAAATGAATGAATAAAACGCCACATCCCCAAAGTTACAAACTTGCTGACTATTTTTGTCTCTTTGTCTCTCAGTGAAAAAAAAAGTGAAATTCTGTAAAAGTTGTTTCTTTACAAGTGCTATGCCATGCCAGCATAGAAAAAACGACCTACCCATGTTACACTACTGTAAGTACGTAATAAACCACTTCGTCAAATGAAACAGAATAAGTGTTTAACTAAAAATTAATCTATTATCATTATTTTGATAGTTACTTTCACACAATATTTTGTTGAAACATATAAAATATTGTCAAGCGCAACTTTACCGGTCTTTTGCTTTTCTCGGATATTATGTATTAGAGTTTTGCAATAAACTAATTTATTTTATTTAGCTATGCATAGCTAACTTTGACAGTTACAGTTTTACAAATTTAGCATGTGTTGCAGAAGACACACTGCAAAGACTCCAAATTGTTTGATATTTGCTTCATTGCAAAATCATTATGAAGAACATAGACTATATACTGTCTGATCACGGATTGTATGGAAAGACAAACATCTGTTTTACAGGCGGAAATGGACGAATCTATTATTTTTTACCCATGTCAGCTTTTGCAGAAGCAGAGTCTTATTCAAATAAGCGGAATACGCGCATCTAATTTTTACTTTTCCTTCTTATTCACATATTCGTCTTATCTGAAATACCATCGCCTGAAAATACCATGCAATCCGTGGTTGGACAGTACTTCTATGTAGCGCGCGTAAATTTTGAAGATTTAAAGAAACAATATTTACATATTTTTTGGCTCAGTATCTTTTGATATGAGGCAACAATCGAGCATAAGAAATATTTAAATACTAGAAAATTGCCCGTCAAGATATGACGGCTGGAAATTGGTTCCACATTTGAACGAAACAATTGCCTGTTTGGTGATGTTTTGATAGTTGAAATTTTAATCTTTACTCCGGCGGATTAACCCCCCAACTCCTGTAGATAGCGTTCATTGTTGACCACTCTTTCGTTTCTTCATTCCTTTGATATGACACAGTCTTAGCAGTAAAACAGTTAAGTTACCGGATCCAGTTCAGTCTTTCACAAAAATTCATTTTCCTGCCTTTCAAACATTACCAAAACATATTATCAAATTAGCATGCCGTGGCGCGAGTTTCAGTGTTGATGACGTAATGAGCGTTACTCAATCATTGGCTATTATATATATGAGGATTGGTTATAAAAATATTCAATTCTGTCTAATGTAAAAAAATTTTGGAGTTCATGTTCTTCAAACAGTTCATGCTGTGCATGAACAAACTTCTTTGTAAAATATTCTCTGAACAATAATAAAACATAATATAAGTATTTGAAATGATTAATAATAATGATTATATATTTTTAAAAGAATCAGAAAAAAAAACCCTTCGCTTTTGCGACGAGAATCCGTGGTTGGGAAAATGAGCCAGTCCCATTCTCTCAACCCATATTCCTTTATGTTGTCAATCCTACAATGAAAAAATCTTGTGCAGATAATAAGCAGACTGTAAAGAGTCAACTACGGAAAAAGTCGAGTAATTTATTCAATTAATAAATGATTAGCAGCTGTTTAAAGTTCATGTTATATCGGACGCCACGTCTGAAAGAGCTAGATACACTAGCTTCTTTTTACGTTTTTGTATGTTAGTAAACACTTAATATTCTTAAAAAACTCTTTATATTGTAGCAATCTTTTAGCTCAAACATAGCAATCTGTTTTCGTTGTAAATGTCTCGAGTTCATCACATAATCGCCCTTGAAGGTATAAAGGTATATGGGCATACGCACATATACACCCCAGAAGAATATTTCGCAAATTTCCCAGGAGGCCACTGTTCCATCACTAAAATGCCTCGTATGTAAAGTCCGGCTGAAAGGTTCCTGGAAGGGAGAATGATATTTCGCACAGTTTTCCCTATGGCCCGGGTGAAAGGCGTTTTAATCATGGCGGAATCATTTTCGATTGAGTGTAATCTTAATGTAATGTGCTTTGAAAATGTTGTGATGATTTTCATTTGTTTGAATTGCGTAGCAACTGCGCTTTGCAAAATCCGTTTCCCTAGCTTTTCCTCCCTTGAAATTTAGGTAAGAAATGAGTCGTTAAACACGTTGTTACTTCCTTTTACAAAAAAGGAAGTATTGTATTCGCAAAAAAAATTTCATTCAAAAATCGGCCTTAATTTTCATTTTGCTCACCACCGAATGAATGTTGAGTTTATTTTTCAACCCGACCACACGTGGATATATGCCTAGGAACGTACAAACACCGAAATATCCATTTTGACGATCCCCGAGTCAATTACAACGAGATTTCTCGTGACGTCCGTATACCGTATGTTCGTATGTATGTGTGTATGTACGTACGTGCCTATGTATCTCGCATGACTGAAAAACGGTATGGCCTAGAGTGTTAAAATTTGGTACGTAAACTCCTAGTGGGGTCTAGTTGTGCACCATACACACAGACAGACAGACATTTTCCAAAAATAGTCGAAATGAACTCAGCACACCTCAAAATGTTCGAATCCGTCAAAATTCGAAATTCGAAAATTAGCACGAATCCAATACTTTCTTCTATATATTAGATATAGAAGAAAGTAAAAATAAACCAAACTTATCTACTTGTAATTCATATTTATGTACAAAAAATTCGATTATAAAGTCACTCGCGATTTATTAACCACTTAGTTGTATAATTTGCAATTAATTTGCCAATCGAGGAATGGTTGTAACTTCGCTAGATCAACTTCAGGAAAACTTTGTTTCTTCCTTCCGTTAAAAATCACTTTCTGTTGCTCTTGTATGTTATTCCATGCACTTTAATCTTCTTTTCAATTTATTAAATATTTGATAGCTTCTACGTAAAATTACAATTTGGATGTATCTGGCTTTAACCTTGATTACTTCGAGTGAAAATAATTTAAAATTTCGAAGGTGCTGGAATTTCATCGCTAACTCCAAAGAAAAAGTCAAGTACCATATTTATACACTAATGGCAGATAACTATTACTGCGAAAATAGTCCACAAAGAACATTTAATATAAATAAATGACACTATGTGTAATAGACTTCAACTAATATATAAAGAATTGCTGGAAACTATTATTAGCAGGTCTATTGGAAATATTTATAAATTCTGTATCTATTGTTTGTAGAATAAAGAGAGATATTTAATTTTTTTTTTTTTTATAAATGACCCTGTATATAATTTACATAGTGCTCCTACAGAGTTCATGCATAACATTAAAATTCTATTACAGAGCCCTTAAACTACCAATCTAATGTTTGATATTTTAAACCGCGACCTTCCTCGAATTTGCGCATGCGTCAGGTCACTTCCGATTTCATCAAAATAGGGTAGATATTGATAAGAGAGATAACGAATGTGAGCGGATTTATTTATTTATTTTTTGTTTTGTTTCTTTTCCGTTGAATTCGTTTATTAGAAGTATTGGTTTGAGTTGAGGCTTTTTTTTTTACTTCCTTTTACAAAAAGAAAATATTGTATTCGCGAAAAAAATTTCACCGAAAAATCGGCCTTAATTTCCATTTTGCTCACCCCCAAATGAATGCTGAGTTTTTTTTTTTTTTCTAACCCGACCACACGTGGATATGTGCCTAGGAACGTACAGACACCCGAAATATCCATTTTGACGATCCCCGAGTTAATTACAACGAGTTTTTTTGTGACGTCTGTATGTGCATATGTGTGTATGTATGTCGCATACTCAAGAACGGAATGTCCTAGAAAGTTGAAATTTGGTACGTGGAGTCCAAGTGGGATCTAGTTGTGCACCTTCTTTTTTGGTTGCATTCGGATGCTATAAAGGGGGTCTTTTACACCTTTTTTGGGGGAAATCATTGTTAATTTCAATGCTAACTCAAGTGGTGTTAAAATTTGGCAAGCACTTGGCGATATATCGCAAAGCTTTTGGCCGCCAAGTTTTGTCGCCAACTTGGCGAAAAACTTGGAGGATTTTTTTTTAATTTTTAAATCTGGTTTTAATTTGGGTCAATGTTGGTAGTATTTAAAGGAGTTAACCACTGAATCACATTAAAATTGCCAACAATGGGGGAATAAATCTGTGTAAAACGTTTTTTTTTTACTTCGGTTCGCAAGAAACTAGGGGCGAAAACATTTAGTGTTTCCTTGCTTATTACAAGACGTTATATCATTAAATTGGCGTAAAAGGAAGTCATGTAATGCCCACATTAGCTCGTTTTTACTTCCCTTGTATATAGTAAAGGAAGCATTGTATTCGCGAAAAAATTTTCACTCAAAAATCGGCCTTAATTTTCATTTTCTCGTCCCCGAATGAATATTGAGATTTTTTCAACCCGACCACAAGTATATATATGCTTAAGAACGTATAGACACACCAAAAATATACATTTTGACGATCCCCAAGTTAATAACAACGAGTTTTCTCGTGACGTATGTATGTGCGTATGTGTGGTATTTCGCATAACTCGAAAACGGTATGTCCTAGAAAGTAGAAATTTGGCACACAGACTCTTAGCGAGGTCTAGTTGTGCACCTCCCTTTTTGGTTGCATTCGGAGGTTCCTAAGGGGGTCTTTTACACCTTTTTGGAGGAAAATCATTGTTAATTGCAATGCAAACTCAAGTTGTGTTATAATTTGGCAAAACACTTGGCGATATATCGGCAATCTTTTGGTCGCCAAGTTTCGTCGCGAACTTGGTGACAAATGTGGCGTCTTTTTCTTTGAGCAATCACGATAGCTTATTGCTTTCATTTGACTGTTTTGGAGGTCCTTTGATTTTTCCCACCGCCACCCTCTGCACCATCACCGTGGACAGGCGGGCTCCTCACGCTGCTGCTCCTATAGCGAAAGCCCTCCAGGTTGCATATATGTCCTACACACACGCGCATACATACACAACTACACACACACACACACACAAACACACATACATACAGGACACTTACACATATAATACACACACAAAAACCTACACACACACACACAAAACTACCCACACTTTCATGCCTGCACACAGACACAAACACACATGCCTACACACACATATAAATTTTGGGAAGTTGAAGCTTTAAACGTTAGTTCAGACTATCTTTGGGTGACTTAAGGAGGAAAGAAGGGATTCTGAGGTTCCCTTATGCTATTTTATTTATTTATTATTATTATTATTTATTATTTTTTTAAATAGTACCCTACCAAAAAACCCATTTATGAACTTCCTTAGGGGACCCCAAAAGAAGACTCGAGGGAATACACTAAGATGTTTTTTTTTTTTTTTTTGTAAATTGGTGTCTTAAAAACATAATTTTAAGACATCTTTGCTAATTTGAGTGTATCGGGGGGGGGGGGGGCTCTTCCTAAGAAAAATTCTAAAACTGGATTAACCGCGCAAACCATCTTTGAAGTTAAGAGAAGGAAAGAATATGTTCAGGGGTTCTCCTCCGGAAATTTTTCAAAATTGGAATCTTATAATTGCATTTATAAACCATCTTTGACAATTGGATTCAGGTAGTCTTCTCGCAATTTTTTGAGATCAAAATATCAAAAAAGGTTTAAGTGATCATTAATGATGAAGCAAGTGAGGAGGTGATCGTTGTCCTCCAGTAGTCGGTGGAACCAGGTTCCATTTAGAAGAGCTTCTTATAACCCGGATTCTATTGTTCCTGGAAAAATCAGTTGAGAATATCGGTTGAGAACAAGGTCAGCACAAATGGTGGAACCGATTTCATAAGATCAAATTGTCGAAATTACTGCACATGGTACAATAAGTGATATAGGGTGTCTAGCAAAGTTTCAAAATTAAATATCTCGAAAACAAAGGACGATATTGGAATATAATAAACGGTACGTTTATTGTGAAACCCATAAAAGTCATATACAGGAACTTGTAAATTAGTTTTAAAAATTGCCAACAGGTGGCGCTGCAAGCTGTAATTTCAACAGAAGTCTATATAAATTGTGCTGCGAAGAGGTTAGTTGTTTCAGCAGTAGTTTAGCCCCTCAGATATGCTTACATATACGCTAGAAATTGTCCAACCTCATCGCAGCACTATTTATGGAAACTTCTATTACAATTAGAGAGTGCAGCGCCACCTCTTTGCAATTTTTTAAACTAATTTCTAAGTTCCTGCGTATGATTTTTATGTATTTCACACTAAACATACCGTTCAATTTATTCCAATATCGTGCATCGTTTTCTAGATGTTTGATTTTGAATCCAGGGAATCTTTTCCTGGACACCCTGTACACGAACTTAAAGAAAAAATATACCAAGTTATGCGCAAAAGAGCAATGAGCACGTTGTGCAAAACGTTCAATTTCAGATGCTCAATATTGGGACCTTTTGCTACTCGATAATATCTAATATGTACTCCAGTTCGTTCCACACATTTTAGGGTATCACACTGTCAACGGCTCGTAATGCAGCACAACTGCGTTTTTTGAAGTTTTTTGTAGTGTTTACAAACTGGATAACAAATTAGTCATTTGTCGTGTAACTAAGAAATCACACATCGAACTTTTGCAACTGCAAAAAACTTGGTCTCTGTACATTCATGTGTCATTATTGTAGTACTAGAAAATCGCCCGTCAAGGAAAAACGGGTGAAAATTGCTTCTACATTTGAACGAAGCAATGGCCTGTTTGATGATATTTTGATAGTTGAAATTTTAACCCCGACTCCAGTGGATTAACCCTAAACTCCAGTGGATAGCGTTCATTATTGACCATTTTTTCGTTTCTTCATTCCCCTGTAATGACACAGTCATACCAGTAAAAGTTAAGTTAACGGATCCGGTTGTGCCTCGTCAAAATAAAGCATAAGCACGTCAGAAGCGTTACTCGATCAGTGAATTCACTGTTATATATATATATATATATATATATATATATATATATATATATATATATATATATATATATATATATATATATAAGGATGTACCCTGGTTTCGAAAATATGATTTTTCAAAATCTGGTCACACATCTGTGCTCATCTTTACTAATAATAAAGCTCCAAGTCTCTCTGTCTGGTTGTCTGGATGTCTGTGACGCGCATAGCACCTAGATCGTTCGGCCGATTTTCATGAAATTTGGCAAAGTTAGTTTGTAGCATGGGGGTGTGCACCTCGAATCGATTTTTCGAAAATTCGATTTTGTTCTTCTTTTATTTCAATTTTAAGAACATTTTCCGGAGCAAAATTATCCCAAGATGTACGAGTAAATTACGAAATTATCATGACGTGGGATGGGAGAGCGAACGAACATAGCCAATTGGCGAGAAATTCGTCATCCATTATTTGTAAATATACAGGCGAACCGAATGACCTTTTAATTTTCAACTATGGGCAAAGTCGTGCGGGTGCCACTAGTTCTATATGCAAATCGAATATACAGGGTGAGTCTAAGCTCTTGAGCAAGACTTTTAAGGGGTGTTAGAGGGGAGGATAAGAAGTAAAAAATCATATGGGAGCATGTGGTTGCAAACGCAATGCTGACGTTCTACATGCACACAAAGCCAGAAACTAATGGATAAAAAACAGGTTACAAATTCATTGCACAAAGACAACATTTTAGTTTTTAAGAAAGGTTTAAGGATTGTTGAAATTTGCTGCCTGCGACTGTAATACATGCGTCGCAATGACAAAGCACTCACTGTCGCAATTAGGAACCATTTTGAAAAACTTTCATCGATCACTGCGGCTTTGTTGCGACGCGTGTATTAGAGCTAGTACAGGCTATGACTTTTAACAACTGCTTTAAATCTTTCATAAAAACTAAAATGTTGTGTTAAATAGTCTTTGTGTAATACATTTGTGATCTGTTTTGTACCCATCAGTTTCTGGCTTCGTGTGCATGTAGCGCGTCAGCATTGCGTTTGAGACTATATGCTCCTTATTGATTCTTGTTTCTTATCGCCCCCTTCAACAACCCTTAAAGTTTTGCCCAAGAGTTGAGACTCGCCCTGTTTATGAACGCTTTGACAATTTTTTACGTGATTTATAAATGTAGCATCGTCATATATATAATAGCAAATTCACTGATCGAGTAACGCGGACGTCATCAGCAATGAAACTGACAAGACTGAACTGGATCTGGTACCTTAACTGTTTTACTGGTAAGATTGTAATTTAAGATGAATGAAGAAACGAAAAAGTGGTCAACAATTAAGGCTATCTATTGGAGTTTAGGGTTTATCCACAGGAGTGACGATTAAATTTTCAACCATCAAAATATCACTAAACGGGCAATTGCTTCGTTCAAAAGTAGAAACAATTTTGTCCCGTCATACCATGACGGGCGATTTTCTAGTTTTATAGATTAACAAGATACTGCTCTGAAGTGTATGAAAAAAAGAAACAACTACAGTCTGCTATTTATTGAAAGGATAACAATTAAAAAAATTACATACAAGCTCGCTTTTATTAATGTCTTTTAAATTAATTACGTCGCACAGAAGTGAGAAAATAAGTATTCGAAGCGTGCTCCCAGTGCTAAAGTTGGTCGATTAGAGCGTTAATATCCGCGTCTGGGAATGAATTCCTTTTCTGAAGTCTGCAAATAAGGCAAAATAAAATAAAATTCATATTCATGCAAATTCGTTATGGCATAAACGTGGTTCGGAGCTCGCAATTAAAGCCGCTGCGAAGCACAGAGAAAGGATTTCAGACTAATTATTAAGCTTGTCCCCCTCCTAACAAGCAGAACACAATAATTATTAACCAACGAGATTCGACCTTTAGCACTAATTGAAGGACACCCCCCGTTTGTTACCCACCAATTTGGGCGCGCGATGCGAGTCATTAGCAGAAGCAAAGAAACAGCTCAACTCCCCTCGCCAAACATCATGAAGCGGGAAATTTAATGAGGAAACTTAAACGAAGGCGAGATTCTTTTAAAAATAAGCAATTAAGCCTTTTAAAATTTTTGAGATTTAATTGAAGCGAAAAGAAAATTGCGTGAAAGGAATTCTCGGGCAGCTCTAAAGCAATTAAAAGGCTCTTTTAATTTCTGACCTCATTATACGGAGGTGTAGTGACTAAGAGATTTGATTTACCTTTGCATGACCCCAGAAAAAAGTATATTTCTGTTGCAAGCGTTCTTAATTCTTTTGCGATACTTTTTTCCCCCTCCTTCGTTTACACTCAGACGAGTTTTTTTCTCTCTCTCTCTAACTTTGTTGAATAATGTACTTAGAAAATGCGAATTAAAGAGGTGCCTTTAAAACAACCAAGCAGTCCATAAATAATGTTTGTAGTTTGCGTGTTTATATGTGAAAATATTGTTCTGTTGTTTTAAGTCCTTTTGCCGGTGATAAAATAAAAACTCAAATTTATGAAATAAAAAAACAATCAGACAATTCCTCGTAGTTTTGCATACAGAAAGAGTTCTCATTTTTTTTTTTGGGGGGGGGGGGAGAGGGATTGTAGTTGCGGAATCCCTATTTCAGATATTTTTTGCATGCAGTTGCACGTAGTGCTTATTGTTAACCCAAGTGTGACATTTGCCAAATAATATAATCTACACAAAGCCATTTATTCCGACTCCTACGACAGAAAAATGTTTTTTCGGAAAAGAAAAAGAGTCATTAAGTGATTACAAATTCTAATGGAGTCAAAACTCAGTTATAGGGGCGGCATTTCAGCATTTCGTTTGGGGGGATCAAATTTCTTAAACATGAATTTCTTCAGTACGAAATAAAATACATATTGGTTAACAAGTAGTGATAAATAAAATGGTTTTAATGTTAAGAATAATTAGGTTTGTTAAGAACAATTAAAATTTTTGCGACCAAAGTTTTAAATTTATTTTGTAATAAGTTATCCCACAAAATATCTCAGCACTAGTTTTTATTTATTTTTTTCTTTTTTTTAAGTTTTAATCTGCTATTTTTGGAGTCAGGAAGAACAGAAAATTTTGTAACTTGCATATTTAATCAATATCCAATGATTTGCTAAATTGCCAGTATAGATAAAGATGAAGGTCTTGCTTGCCTCTTTGCACTTCGAAGGCCTGGGGTGCAACTGCCCCCTCTCGCACTACCTATTTGCCGCCCATGCTCAGGTATAACTAGGGAGCTCCTGCTCGTTTCGCTGGCCGACCTCCGTTCGCCATCGGCAGTGGTTCAATGCCGCCTGCGGCGGGTAACAATTGATGATTTTAATGCTTTTACCCCTGGATGTTCGGCCCCTTTTGGTTTAGAAGGGGTGAGGCACGGTGAAATGACTTTCCCTGCATATTCTATATCCAACGGTACCAGTATTCATTCGGAAGACACTCACAGTCCAGAGGAGATAGGGTTACAGGCACGCAGACGGACGCGTACTGGTTTTAATAGTATAGATAGGGCAAGTTTTGTCAAGTTTAATTCGCGTATTAGAAACGTATTAAGTTTGTCCGAAAAGTGTAATGCCTGTAAGTTGCTTAAAAATCATTTCTTCATCCGGCAAATGGGTCGAGAGGCTAATTACAGGTTTTTGTCAAAAAATATTGTTACGAGTCCAGTCACTTCAAGAAATTCTTTAATGACGACACAGTTTTTGAGAAAGCACAGAAGATTTATTTACAACTATGTACAAGAAATATCGTTAGCAACTGTTAAATTAACAATAGCAATTAGGCAAATATCAATTAACACCGTAAACTCAACGGTTACACACGTATTTACATCAAAATACGCGAAAACACAGCGTAAAGTCTAATACACACGATAGCAGAGCTAACGGCTCAGACAAAATTCAGACAGTTTAAAAAGCAAAACTAACTCTTTATCACGTGCGGAGGCTATTATTATGCACTAAGAGAACTTTCGACAAAATTCAAAATGCTTCTCGATGTTTTCTTTTTATTCCATTCACAAATGTTATCCGGGGACCATATATCGTACGAATGTTGGGGGGGGTGTATGTTTATAACAAGAAACTATTTACAGGTTACGTTACTAAGATAATTTTAGATGAAAAATAATGGAATAAACGCCAAATTTAGCCAGATTACAACAAATTAATCATAAAAATAATTACTATTTACAGAATTTGTAACAATATAATACTACACATCCTCGTTGCATTTTACTTCAAGAGACCGCAACTTTTGTTCTTTATAACGGGAATTTCGTTGAAATGAAATTCAAGCAATGTAATGGAAATGAAATCGGGGCTGAAAATTTATTTCTTTTAATTTAGATATTTAGTTGTTCTGGTATTTGTTGTTAAGGGATTTATTTGCATTTATACAGCTAATTTCGTATCAGTTAAGCACTGTGCTGTTCTACGATCAATGTTCATTTCATGGTTAACCCGATAATAACAATAAGATTGATCTTAGGTTGTAGACTTTCCAATTTTGCTAGTTTTGCAAGCAAAGTCACCCTCTCTGAATTTCGAAAAGTGGTTACGGTTATCCTCCCCAGTCTTCTTAAACTTGACTAATGCATGGTACAGCATCGCTTTATAAACGTTTTTAAATGGTTGGCAACGTTGTGACAATGGATGCGATATAAACGTTTTAAAATGATTGTTAACGTTGTAACAACCATTTTAGAACGTTTATGACACTTTGAAACGTTACTTATGCTACCTGGGCAGTATTGCCTTTGTAAAGTTCCTCCAACAACTTCGCACTTGCACTTGCCGTATAACGTGGTGTGTAATCGGAAACATTGTGCAGTTATATTCCAGCATATTTGTCTACACACTTTATTGTCTGAGCCTTCTAGTCATCAGAACAACGTTCGCGATGTCAGTAAAACAACTAATTCCCCCTAACCCTCCTCAAAAGGAAAAAAAAAGTATAGAGCTTACACCCACATTCAATGGATGAATAACTCTGATATGCTGCAATCCCCACTGATTCTCTGGAATATATTAACAGACATTTATCGAATACAAATATAACTTTAAAGCTCAAAAAACCTATTTTATGAAAAGAACTATTGTCAATCTGTTGTGAAAAGAGCTATTCGCCATTTTCTCTGAATAATTCATTAAATGAAATACTAGGCTACCTCTAATTAGTTCCGTCCTTTTTCCTTCCAGCCTCTAATATTTTTTCCCGGAAGAGCATTTGTGGTATTCATTGTATTGAAAAATATCAGAACAGTAGAAACTATTAAATAATCAACAAAACGTAACCGGAAACCACACACGATGAAGACTTGATCTGACGAAAATAATAAAAAAAAAGTGAAGAAACTAAATTACAAATTGCCTTCGGTAGTATATAAATACCTAACGAAAAAGAGCAATAAAAGGTTGCTCTTGGGAGAAACAATGCCAAATTCTACTTGTTCCTGTTTAAAACAATCCCATTTACTGAGTTTACTGTTTATCAATTTATTTCTCTTAATACGAGACGGAACCTTCCCATAGACTACAACAACACGGCTCTAAGCATTCCTGCTCCTCCTGAATATGTCCTCGCCAAGGAAGAAACAAGCGCGTATTCGAGAGAAAAAGGGGAAAAAAGCGAGTTAAAATTCATGAGACAGCTCGGGGCGGGGGCATGCGGGAAGTAATAAACCGGAATCTATTAAGGCTCGGCTGAAGAGCCAATAAGATCCATAGGCAGCGGTGGTCAGCCGGGCGATCAGGAGGCTCCTAAAAATAGACTGAATAAGAAAAACGTTCGTCTCAATAATTTAAGAAAGCAATCGCGAGTTTAATTTGGGAGAACGGTTTAAAACACCCTTGGGGTTGTGGCTCGCCCCGGCACACATTACTGCTTCGGATAGCTCCAACAGCTACAATTTTCCTTCCCGCTTATGCCGGGAACAGGAAAGTAAGTCAAGACGTTTTAGCATGTTTTTGAGTTTCTTCTGTAGCAAAAGTTTGCAGGAGAAATTTTGGATTTGTGAAATTCTTCTGTTTTTGAGCTTCGGCGGATTTCCACGTAGTATAGTATGCTGAACACATTTCGAACATTCTGGGAAATATCTTTGTGGCTGATGACTTTTTTTTTTTTAGATTGCTTAACAGTTTTTATTATTATTACTAGATGTACCCGACGCGCGTTACTACGCCAACAAAAAAATACATCATTATACTGATTTTCATGACAATCGGTTGAACGGGGCAGAAGTTGCTACTCTGCAGTGCCACCTGGTGGCGAGTGGCTTCAATGAGCATATTACGCACCTTCTCCGTGGAAAAATACATATATATAGCAATTTTCATAATAATCGGTCCAGGTATCAAGTGAAGCCGTGACTATACTCAAATTTTGTACTCACGCAGTTTGCAAGATCAATCAATCACTAAAAATATCAAATAGAAAAAGTTTTAAATCCCCCCGTTGCATGAAAAGCCATAAAACAATAAAGAAAGAATTTATTTGTTCAAACTCAAGACAACTGGCAACAGCTAACTTCTTATCAATGAGATCTTTCACGCGAATTAATTTCTGCATCTGATAATTTTATTCGTATTTATCCAATGGATTGTGACTTAAATTAGAATAAAAAAGGAACTATCGATCGGATTATTTTCGAACTGGTCTATAAACATTCCCAGTACCAAAAATAACAAACGGTGAAAGTTTCAGCCAAATCTGCCGGGTAGTTTTTGAGTTCATGGATGACATACAGACAAACATTCATTTTTATATATAGAGGTTACTATTATTTCAGCATATCGACAATTGCCCTTTCAATTCCAAGAAACTATTCCTCTTTCATAAAGGATCAACCACCAGGTAAACCATTATTATCTCAACACAGATCTAATAGAACTAGATGAATCGTCGAAAGATGGCACCACGAATTATCCCCACTTCCACGATTCGGAAAAGAAGTTGAAGGGGAAAGAAGTTTTCCCTCTCCTATCATTCCCGTGGTAAACAAGCTGAATGACTTGAAGGATTAGATACAAGTTTAGAAAGCAATGGAAGGAATCGAACGAAAAAATAGATTCCAATACAAAAAAAAAAAAGGTTTAAATAACATTTTGGCCCCAATCTCTTCATGGAGGAAATGATGCAATAAAAATATTCTCATTTCATCCATCAACCGATGCCAGTAACTGATTTATCATTAGCACTGTTTAGGAACCTAACTCCTTTTGAACTTCCACATGTCTTCAGTTAGGAATTCCCCTTCTGGCGAGTTGTTCTCAATTTTTAAGAATTAACTAAATTTGCAAAAAAAAAAAAAAAAAGTAGCATCAATACAATTTGCTTCAGATTGCATTTATTAGTTCTAAAAACTTTTGATAAGTGCTTTTTTTTTTTCCAGAAAGTTATACTTCTTATTATAATGCCTCATGGTTCCTTATATTCGAATATATACAAAAATATATACCAAAGTTAAAATTTCCGGGGAATATAAACGTGATAATGTATTATTTGTGCAAATGGATTGAGCATTTTAAACCGACTTTAAAAAGGAGGTTATGATTTCGTCTTGCGGCTTTTTATGTATGTTTTAGTATTATTCCAAGAATACTGGATCGATTTGAAAGATTTTTTTTTTTTTTTTGAAGGGTATACTTTTCAAATGGTCCCATGTTAATTCTGTCTGAATCTGTTGAGGGGTCTCGGAAAAATCTAAGAAACTTTAAATTTCATACGTTGTGGCTACGTAGACCAGATTTCGTCAGCTGCGCGTTATGTCACAGGTCTCGTGGTTTTTTCGGGAACGGTGCATTTTTTTCAACGGAGGAATCTTGTCTTGAACAGTATTTAATTCTCACGCATCGGCAAGTTTGATTTTCTGGGTGCAGACTGTGTTAATTTTAATTATAGTCTTACTAATGTATTTATTACTCATGTAGCGAATCAGTAAATTAAATGCATTTTGCTACGGAAATAGTTGAATTAATTAATTTAATATAAAAATCTTTTTGCTAATAAAAAAACTAATTTAGTCATTAAAGTTTTCTTTTTCTTTTTTTAATGTTACAGTTTTGAAATGTATTTAGTGTTCAATTGAAGGGGAACTGAAGACAAAAATTCCCCCCGCCCCCTCCGACGATTACATTTATATCCCTTGATAAATATATCGTAACTGGTGTCCGATTTCTGAAGTTTGACAAGTATTCTGGATTCAATATTTCATGACGCCGTCAGTTAAATTTACAGTTATGGCAATACTAATTAACAGACTTTGAATTTTCTTATGTACTATGCTCCCCGATTACTGGAAGATGCCTGGACCGATTAGGAAAATTCTTTTTCTGTTTCAAACGGTATACTTCTCCCAGTCGTCTAATGGTCTTCAAGTCCGGGTATGAGGGATCCTGGAGAAATCGAGGGAACTCTTCAAATTTCACACTAAACTAAACACGCCATTATGAAACAAACACTGATTTTAATTACTATACGATGAGTTATTTTAATACCAAACTAATTATATACGATCTCTTCACTTTTAATAATCATTTGAAGTCGGGGCCCCCTATAAACAACTACCTAACGTAACTGACACCAAATCCTGCGTTAAACACTAATTTAACAAAACGCCCAAGTCTTTAAAACTAAACCTTCTCAGTTACGTTAGGTAGTAGTTTATAGGCAGTCCCGACTTCAAATGGTTATTAAAAATTAAGAGATCGTATATAATTAGTTTGGTATTAAAATAGCTCATCGTATAGTAATTAAAATCAGTGTTTATTTTATAATTGGGTGTTTAGTTGATTTTTGTACTGGAATTGTAATATAAATTTGATTTATAATTTTGTGCAGAAAAACGTATGTAAGTATGATCAATTATTTTTCCCGTTCTAGTTCCTCTTTGTTTTTTGAAGTCGGTCCTTTTTTTATTTATTTGAAAATAATTTATATATAATTTTTGCATCACATTTTGCACACGGTTCAAAGTTACACTTAGTGGCAAGATAATTGGGACAAGACTAGTAATTTAATTCAAGGGTTTTAGAATTGTTTATGTGTTGGAATATTTAAAATAAAGAAATTGTTGGTCAAAGCTATCCCGAATGACTACTGAAACCATAGTTAGCAACAAAGGAAGTGAGCAGTAAATGACTTGGACAATAGTAAAGAGAAGCTTCGGATTGAAATTTTACTGTAGCATTTATTAAAACAATGTTTGAGATCCTCTGGTCGGAGGCTTTCAATCAGGAATTTCTAATGTAATTAAGTTTCCATTTTAATCGAAGTTTTCACTGTGCTCAACAGAGAACTCCTCTCAGATTACTGTCTTGACGATTATACAGCCAGGATTAATATTTGCATTCAATTAATAACTTTGTTTATTCTAGAAACAAGACATCCGAGAAATTGTGTTTAAAATTAAGATTTGACTTCGTCGCTTCCTTCAGATCGATTCCAACATATCTAAGGGGCTCGCTGCGTTCCTTTTTTTCCCCCCCTAACGTTGAGAATCGACAAGTAGTTTTGATCAAAATTATGCAGTTTCTCACTGATTTAAGAATGCATAACGTTTGACGATTTGTCGCAGACGTTTTAAGAAGTCACAGAAATATTATGTAAATACATTTCAGATCACACTATCTTCCTACATTTCTTAAATAATCATGTCTTTATGAATATATCTTGCATGGATTTATATTCAAGTAGGGTATAGATACCATGAAGGAAGATACTTGAAGTGGAAGATAGAAGAGGAATCTAGTTCTCCGCTTCAAACTTTGGCACCTTCCAGAAACTTTACTTCGCTCATAGGAGCCTGTTTGAAATTTTAATCCAATTTTTTCATGTTTGCATTATTCTCATTATTTGGATATTCAATACAGTTTTAGTTAGAATGTAAATGTTGCTATAGGAAGAAACAAAGGCCTAAGGAAATTTTACTTTCATAGATTCTTACTGCTTACCTGTTGCATATTCAAATGCATCTCGATGTTTGCTGCTTTATGCGAACCTATCAGATAGAATATTTAAGCGAAAAATATAAATCATTCAAAGAGGTCTGAGTTTGTAAAATTACTTTTTTTTTTTTTTTGAGTCCCTAAAATTTTACCGGGTGCACTGCCGCGGGATGAATGTCGATGGGGAAGCTCAGAGAAATGTACAGCTCGTTCTTGTTAATGGCTGATTTTATTTCGCGCAAAATAACTTTCTAAAAACTTTAAAGTTATAAAATATCAGTTACAATTTGTATTTTTAAAAAAATTGCCAATTTTTTAAAAATTTATTTTTATTTTAGGTCATTATTTTTATGCATGATTACTTTTTTAATCATATTTAACTGAAGAATTTCTGAAAAAAAAATTACACTTAATTCAATTCATTAAATTTTTTTTTTCATTTTGTCTCCTTTAAAATGAATAGGTTATCTACTATTTTATAAGAATATTACAATTTCTTCTATTCACAGTGCATTTTATGAAACTGCGCACATTTCTCACTACATAGATATATATTTTATCTTTTGATTATTTCTTCATGTATCATGGTGTAAGCATTACAGCGCTTAACTAGAGCTGAAGTGAAGTGACTAATGATTTAAAAAAAGTCTCTTTAGCCGAACCTGTTTTTGATTTTTCTCAAAAAGGTCAGTTTTAAAATTTTTTATTTTTGTTTACAGTTTATTAGTACTACTGAGCAGTACGTTCCTTGAAAGGGAAAGCTTCCACTTTTTCGTTTAACAGATTTTAGAGGCATTTGAAAAAATGAGGGTTTTTAATGAACTTTTCCGTAAAGGCAAACCAGAAAATTCAAATTTTTTATCGCAGCAAGTGGCCAGAAAACACTTAAAATTCATTCATATAACGAAATTTTCAATTTCAGTTGCCGTTTCATTCAGGATATTGAATTTAGTGGGAACAAGATGGCATATTGCGCTTTACGATTCTTTTGGCGCTACGCTGAAAGTAGCATGGGGAAATGCAGCGAATCGGCTGGAGACTGCGTTCTTGTTTTCATAAAAAATAAAACTCTTATATAAAGACTCATAAGGATAAAGTGGAGACTCAAAATGAAAATTTCGCTATATAAATTAATTAAAAGTGTTTTCTGGTCACTTGCTGATAAAAATATTTTTGAATTTTCAGGTCTGCCATTACGTAAAGAATCCCTTAAAAGCCCTCATTTTTTCAAATGCCTCTAAAATCTCTTAAACGAAAAAGTGGAAGCTCTCCTTTTCAGGGAACTTTGTACAGTAGTACAGTGTAGTACTAATAAACTATAAAAATGATTTTTTTTGAAATTAACATTTTTGAGAAAAATCAAAAAACTTATTTTAAACTTCTTTTTTTTTTTCAAAAGACTGGAAAAAAATATAGTACATATTTCAAAATGTTGCATATTTTTTAAACAAGAAAAAATATCCCTTTAAATAAAACAAACCGTAACAAAATATGTTCTACCGTCCCTGAGATAATGTGCTTTAAAGATTTTGACGGTGAAAAATCATAACAGGACCACCATCTTTAGCGGCCTGTATCTTGGCCCAGGAATTGTTTTGGGCAAAAAAAAAAAAAAAAAAAACGTATTTCTTAACTTTTTGTGAATTTTAACATATGTTAAATTCAAAAAAAAATCTGACTACCAAACGGCACGAACTTGAGGGTCACGGATTTGGACAAAATTCTAGATATAGATCTATTCCCACTAGGTATGCGCCCAGGTAAAGCGGTTTGACTGCATAGGCCCTACTTCGGAAGCAAAGGGGGTACAAAGTTGCTAATTTGGATCCAGAATTGTAATACAATTTCCTTTCGATTTACCATTCTTAACTACGTTGAATACTATTTTTTAATAAGTGGTTCTCAAACTTAAATTAGTTTCTACTTTTAATTTTAAGAATTTGATTGCTAAAATAGCATATTTACAGGATATTGATCGTTTGTAAATGAAACTAAACTATTTTTGTTTTACATTAATTATATGCTAGTAAAACGTATTTATCTTTACTTTAACTGGATAATTACCATCTGTTATCAAAAATGTTTCACAATAACAAGCAACAGAAATAGGAGAAGAGAAAAAGCTCCGAGTTATTGCACATTTCGCATTTAAAAATTAAAAAAATACAAGATCATTTCGACTTTTCAAGTAACTTAAATAATGCCTATAAATAAGTACGTGTTCTCCCTTCCGCTTGTTGTACTAACTAAAGACACCAAATGTGTTTGGAGAACGAAATTTGTACCTAAGACTGAAATTCCAATGGAAACGCCATTGCATTTTTGGAGCCAAACTAGCCGCTTAGAACCCTCGTTGCTGTCAAACTAGGGTCTAGTCTAAATCCGTGACCATTTAGGTCGTGCCGTTTGGTTGTGAGACCATCAAGTTACGCCCCTTGTTTGAATTGAAATAGATTCCACCGTATATTCATTTTATTGAAGTCTCCACTTCTTCAACCAGCAATCAAATTAATGTTTTCCTCTGTTTCAGTATTTATGTACGCTGAATTTAATTTGAGGGGATCTCACCAGGGCTCAGTTCCCGTAATACTTTCAATTTTATTTGTTCTTTTCCGTACTGGACAGAATAACTGTTTAGGTTCTGAAAATAGGTCTGAAGATTCCACGGCTCCTGGATTTCTCCTGGAAGTCTTTTGTAATATATGAAACGCCGAAAAAAAAAAAAAAAAAAAAAAAAGAACAATTCAGACTAGGAAAATTGTCTTCAACTGCAACCGAACCTTGTGGATCTTATTTACAAACAAGTCAGTTATTGCTAGTTCCCGGAGCTACGCACCAGTGATGTCACAGCAAGTCACGCATCGGCTTCCGAAGATTTAAATTTTAAACAGTTCCAGTTGGCTAATTATACTAACCGGAAGTAGTTTTTTAATGTTCATTGTTTAGGGGTTTCAATGCAAGTACATACAGAATTACTTGTGCATTACTACCATTAAAGGACAAATAACGGATATAACGCTACCGCGTCCATCTGACAAAACCTACGTTTAAAAAAGCGTAAAATGTTTAAAAAAGCGTAACACTGACTGAATATGATTTTTTATACTTTAATACAGGTGTATGTAGGGGAGGCGTATGTTGTTATTTGACCCCCAAATTAGCCGAGCTCGACATAGATTAGCCATCTTCAGGGGAAATCCACATACATGCTTTTATACCGTGCCACAATACTAACCCATAGTTCTTTTCGAACAGTTTTTAGGTAGACATTAATGCTATACTCATACATACCGTATTACCCCAGCATTATCCGGCGTGCCGCAAATTTCGGGGTCACCAAATTTTCAATTACACTTGCCTGATCCTTTCCGGCATGCCGGAAAAATCGAGGTTAGGAGAAAAAAAAATTAATACTGTAAAAAAATATACGTTCAGCTAAGAAATTAATATAAGTTTTATACATATCTTCTTAGTATTAATTAGTTTAATATTTTTAATTTTGTAAAAAAATTTTGCTAACAATGTCATTTGTTATTTTAACAAGAAAAAGATTGTTTAATAATGAATAATTTTTTAAAAATTAAATTAAAACTTCAGTAAGCAAACATTTAAGCAGTAAGTTACCGCCCCTAAACCAGTGCTAAACAATTTACCATAGCTATTCAATAAATAAAAATTTAACTTAGCTCTCTAAAAGAACCTAAAATAATTTATTTAAAAAAATTATGAACAAATCGCAATAGCGATTTACTTCTGAATTGATTACTTTATTGGCATACAATTAAATCCATAAATATAATGACTACAATAAATAACAAGCACATATTACAGGTTTTTTTTTTTTTTTGAAAGAATAAAGGTTACTTTCGGAATTAATTAACTTTTTTTCCTTACAGTGGTTTTCTTTCTGATTGGAACTGAATTAGGAAATTTACTTTTGTTTTGTTGCAAAATAAACCTCGAATTATCCAGCATGCCGGATAATGTGGGGTTATACGGTATATATATATATATATATATATATATATATATATATATATATATATATATATATATATATATATATATATATAAGGAATTATGTGTGTGTGTATGTTCCGTATGCAAAACCACAGTATGTGTCGAATCTTTGCCAAACTTTGCAGAGGCCCTTGATGCTCAGAAATTCACGTGTGGAGGGGGGGGGGTGTAAAAAATCCAAAAAAGACTTTTCCTTACGTTTACGGGAAATTTTACGCTATTTTTTTTAAATTTAAGCATGGTTGTTGAACATACTTAACACGGCTTTTATTTTCGAGGTAGACCGTGCAATGCCGGGCAAGCTTATATATATATATATATATATATATATATATATATATATATATATATATATATTCAATATTTATTAAATTGTTGTGGTTCTGTCTAACCTTTTCATCACATTTCTTTTCAAACAAAATTTTAGACGGTTGGTTCTTGCTTGTCATTGTTTTCTTTTGTCGGAGTTCTGACATCAGCTTTTAACAGAATAAAAGAAAAAGTTTGAATAAAATTAGTAAACTTCTTTGACGAAAACTAACCAATCCACTATCACGATAAATTCATTTTCAAGCTGCATATCCGAAGAAATCTGCTGTTAAAGTAATAACATAATAGAAAAATAAATTTGTTCAGAAACCATTTCTTGCAGCTTTATTTAAAAAGACGTCATTTAATCAAAATGCACAAGAAAGTGCTTCAATGGTTAAAAATAAAAATTCCTCCTCGCAGACCAGTAACCAGTCTTTAATGTCGCCAAACGCGAAGTATCACCAACTGATGCGCTAGATAAAGAAGTAATGTTTGAAAAATGAAGAGAAATAAAACTCTCTCTGTGTGTGTAAAGAATCTTGCTCTGGTATGTGACTTTAAACTGTTGTAAGAAATGGCTGATGGATTTGATGTAGCATTCCAACGAGGGCCTAAGCGTAGATTCTACATCCGTCTCCGACTTAACGCAGTCTTCTTTTAAAAGAACTGCATTCATCTCTTAAATTTGTCGAAAGTAAAACCTTTTCTTTCCACGGAATTCCTTCCTGCAACTCCGCATTCCTCTTATTTTAGGTAAAACCGTAGAGCAATTTTAAAATGAGTTTTAAAAGGAGGTGAGTGAGAAGGGTCACATACCACAAAAACCTCGTGGCATTTTTTTTAAAGAAAAATATAAAGGATGAATACTTCGTTCCTTCGTTGGTCTTCAACTTTAAAGTAAACCTCTTCCCAAAAGCAATGAAAGGTAAAGCATAGGAGATGGAGACGGATTACGATTAGAATTTCAGTTTAGACTCCAAGTAACAGAAGGGGGGCGAGGACTTAGAGAAAATTCGAAGGGAAATTGAAGGGGGAGTGCTGATCTGCGGAGAATTCGCAGCTGAAAAAACGTCGCCGGAGACTGATTAAAATCGACAAGGGCTCAGAGTAATAAAAGCGATGCTCATTGAAGGCTTCGGGTTTTAGAGATTGGTCAACATTAAGAAAATGAAGTCCGGGGAATCGATCTCTCTCTCTCTCTCTCTCTTTGTTTTTGGAATTGTGAGCCAAGTTTAGGGGAATCTCGCTTTAGCTATTTCATCACGACTTTCATTTCAAATTGAAAGAAAAAAGTTTACTTCATTTTCTTACATTAATAATGTAATTTGTGAAAACTTTCAAAATACTGTCGAATTTTTGTTTATTATTTCGCACATCATACTGTAGAGAACCATTAAAATGCATTATATTGATATACACGATGGAATAAATATGACATTGGGATTGAAGTACCACCACAGTATTAGGCTGTGAAATGAACCGTTCGTAACGCCTAAATTCGGTAGAGAAATATATTTTCGTTGTAACAATTCCAAATGGGAGTTAAAAATAATGGAAAACGGCGTTGTCTGCCTTTTTACATTGAACAAAATATAAATAATTTAAAACTTAGCGATACATACCGGACGTATCCCAGCCAAATACTGTGGAGTGATCCTATTAAAGATTTATACTTAATATTATCACTCACCATACTGAGTGATAAGATCTCACTGTATTGTCAGAGATCTAATCACTCTAAACTTTAATAAGAGAGCTTTGAATACTTTTCAAAACTCACGTAATATTGATTACTTAACTAGAGTCTAGTTCACTTCTGAGAAAACTTTCAAGTGAAAGTCGCTGGAAGAGTCCTATTATTACGAATAATGGTGTTTACTTGATATCCCTTTGGTACATTTGTTCCGAGATATCTCTAAATTGCAGTCAAATGATCATCAGTTAAACCCTTAAGAACCGTTATGATGCATATCTTCTCCGTAAATTCAAGTTTACTTTACGAATTAGCGAATGCAAGTAATTTATATATTATACTTGCCTTTGCACTATATACACTGTCATAAAAAATATTCGCACCCAGAAGGAAACGAGTCATCATCACGAAACTTAACATGTATGTGTTCTATGAGGAGATCAGCAAAATATTTGCAAGTTCAGAGCAAGATGTTTTATTATGGCATGAAAAATGTTACAAATTAATGAATATTGTATGGCTACCTCTGGCTACTTTACAAGCAGAAATAAGGCATGGCATCAAAACAAGA
Organism: Uloborus diversus; assembly: GCF_026930045.1. Lineage (NCBI taxonomy): Eukaryota > Metazoa > Arthropoda > Arachnida > Araneae > Uloboridae > Uloborus > Uloborus diversus. The sequence continues at coordinate 35,323,123 of NC_072735.1, read as the reverse complement.
TGCTCATCTATGACCCCCTGTTGCAGGGCCGTAGACAGGGCAGGGACCGTCGGGACAAATCCTCCCCCGAAATTTTAAATTATCTCCAAAAAATCAAGAAACGAAGACAATCTAATCAAAACTCTTCCTTCGATTCCTCCTTCACTATCACTTGGACTTGTTATACACAAATCTTCTTTCATTCAGACCTCTTCTTCTTTTCGCCCCTCCCTCCACACCACCATACAAATTTCTTTTAAAAAATTTCAAAAAATCCTCATTTTTTCACACCTTGGTCCATTACTGATTCCTTATGACTCTTGTTCCGGATAACATTTTAAAAACATTCTTTGATATACACTTCAACAAGCGACGTAACAGATTTACATGATCAAAACTATCATTTTTAATCCTATCATACTTTTGATTACATGCTTAATTTTGTAGATTTTAATAAAGTAAGCCTTTAAGAATATTAATTTATTTTTTGAAGTGGTGAGTGTCGGTTACTTTTCAACTGTGACTATTTTCACTTATTTGCGTGAAAATTATTCTAAAAGGCCCCGACGCATGCATTTGTAATTGCAAACATGTAATAAACATTATTAAGTGTTATAGACCGTAAAAGCGTACGCAGTCCTCTTATTTTGTGAACTCCGTAATAAATAATTCTGATGGAATATAAATTAGTCATCAAATATTAATGAAGTAATTAAAATAATTATTTGATACGAATTTTTTAAATACATTGTTCTTTAATTTTTGCAAACAACATAATAAACATAATTTTTAAATGCTATTTTCCCACTTGATTACATGTCCTGGAAACACCTTTGCCTCGACCATGTCCCTCCCCGAAAAAATATCCAGGCTACGGCCTTGCCCTGCTGAACATACGCCACAATCTTTCCAGTTTACCAGTGTTCTGGGACAGCTGTGGTTGCCTTCCAAACATGACCAATCTTGCTCTATTGGCGAGAAGTCTGATGTCCTAACAGGCCACGGGAGTACGTCATTTACTTGAAAACATTGTTGATTGAGTTGCGGTTGTTACCTAGCTGATATATGACACTTGGGTGATTTGATAGCATAGGCAGTAAAACCGGCGTTACAAGGCTGTTCACGTAACTTCTGGCAGTTTTTTTGGGCATACGATTGCCTCCAGTCTTCCTTCAAGGCATAGTGCCTTGAAGGAAAACTGGAGGCAATCGTATGCCCAAACAAATCATTCCCCATACTGTCACACTTTGTGCCACATGCCGTTGAAAAATGAATTCCGTATCAGACCTCTGGCCTGGCCGACTCCACACGCGTGTACGTAGATCATTAGCACTGAGACTGAAGCAGGATTCATTGCCGAAGATTATGTGCTTCCAGTAAGTCACAATCCACCATGCACGAGTTTGGTAAGAATTCAAATGACGCTGCCCATGATGTGGGGTAAGTGGTATGCGTCTTAATGGACGCTGCTCCATATCTCAGTGTCGCCCAATCAACCCCTAATAGTTTTTCGACATACCGCAGACTGCATGGGAGGTGACAAATATCGTCGAACCGACATCTAGCAGCTTTGTTGCTGAATAAGTGGCAGCTCTTTTGGGTCGCCCGATTCTCGCACTCATTTCTGGTCCTGGGACAACCCAATTTAAGACGCCTATTCATTCAGTTATTTCCGTTTTATGTTGAAATTTTACTTTCATCACTAAAAGAAGCATGAGTTTTAAGCAAAGCTTTTTTCTATCGCCGGAGGTATGAAAAAGGACTAAAGACGCGTCTTCTTCTAGTAGGACGCTTGCAAACTATGCTTAATGCGTAATTTGTGAGAAGGGTGTTTTACATCGCAGAAGAGTAGGATTTTTTCATTCGATAGTTTTGAAATGTTTACATATGCGGCAGTGAGAAGCAAAGGGATGTAAGAGGCAAAATTTAAAAATTTGGAGATAACCAGTACGAATGGTAGGTGAACCTTTCCTCTATCTTGGAGCAAGAGACGGGACTAGTAGCCCTGATAGGTGCTGCAGTACAACATGATTTAGAAAAACATTCTATGAAACCCTACCTAAGACGTTATCTTTAGAGTCGTTTTACTCAAAACTTGAAAATGTCCACTTACATCCCTTTGCTTCTCACTGCCTCATATATGGCTTTATATGTGTCAGTATGTCACTTACAATGCTGTTTTAGTTAAAAATATATAAATAAAAAATGTAAACAATTTATATGACAAAAACATATAAATAAATAACATTCACAATTACTTACGTCACAAAAGAATTCACTTCACCAGTTGATGGTGAATCTTTCTGTTTTTCGGAATAAAGTCGGTTTAAATTTATCAAGTGAATGTTTTATGCAGAGGGGAACAAAAAAATTTTCGAAACATGAACCGTGTCTTAGAAGAAAAAAATCGCAATTAAGAAACTTTCCTGTATTTAAATTTAACTGATACTTCGACTTAACTCAGGACTCTATTTTATTTTAAAGCTTTTCCTTTTCGCTTTTTTCTTAGAGCCGTTAAGCATTTCCAGTCAAATTACTGATGCATTTTTCCTTATCGTAAATGAGGCTCATACTTGTCAGTAATGCATTAATTTACTTTGTCCTGGGGACTGTTTCGTCTCATCTTCCACCATTTTGGTGGGATTAAAACTGCCAAGAGGTCACATAACGGAATGTCTCCTTGATATATGTCATCTTTTACGTTAATTGCGACGATAACAGGGCGTAAATCCCACTGTTTTTGTTGATGCAATCATATTCGTTCAGACCACACATGCGAACGTTTTTTCTCGCAATTTTTTTTAAATAAAAATTGGCGCAATTTATGGCTAGATTCTAGCTCATGTGATTATTATAGCGGTTTTGAAATCGTAGTGTTTCTTTAAGAGAGTGCAAAAAGTATCACTTCACATTGCAAATATAGGAGGAAGGTTCGTAGCCAGAAATGAACTACGACAAAAAATGTACTTTTTAGAATACTTTTGCGTGTCCTTATTCGTTTGATACTTGAGTAACGGTGCTGTTGTTACTGAAATTAAAGATAAAAACTTTTGCTTTTTTTTTTGTAACTTTGATTCTTAATGGGGTTGTTTCCTTCAGTCAAAAGTAATACTTTTAGTCACTGAAATTGATAGAATAAGCAAAAATAAATAAATAAATAAATAAATAAATAACATGGACCCAGAAAATTCTTTCATTTTCCTAACATTTATTTTTTAATTAATTTTTTAAACTGTCCGATTTTTCAAACAAGGCGTGGTCTTGATGACGTCACAAATGATGCTCTTTGGCGCATTTTTGTACCGCGTTTCCACGTTATGATAATCAAGAAGCGAATTAAAATTGCGCTCTATGCTTGCTATCAACGATATTGCTGCCAATACACGTGAGTAAAGATGCGAATTAAATATTTTGCTCTGTGAATGGAAACACAGAATGGCATTTCATCATTTGTGATGTCATCAGCAAGAAATGTAAACAATGAAAGCGCACCGATTTAAGTATTTTTTTAAAAATATCAAACTTAAACAAATTATTTAAAAACTAGTTAGATCCTATGTTTTTAAGCATGTTCTTTCAGAAAAAAATACTTTGAAAATTTTTGAAACGACCCCATTCTTTGAAACCGTTCCTGACTACAAATAATGAAATAAAAATCACGAGGAGTAAGTCAAGTGTAGTTGTGCTACGAAGAGAAAGTATGAGCAGTGTTCACTTTTGAAATATAATTGAAAACAAAAACTTGCTTTATTTTGGTCTTTTTCTTCTTCTTCTTCTTCAAGGATTAGGCATATAGCCTGTTCCGGCTTCTTGGTCGCCCCACCGTTTCCTGGGCCTACCACGGTCTCGTTTGCCCCTTGGTCTGTAATGAAAGGCAGCTCTTGGAAGTCTCCCTCGTGCCATACGTCGAACATGGTTTTTCCAATCGTTGCGATATTCCGTGATTTTTTCATTTAGGCTGAATATCTGTAATTCCCTTCGAATGGATTCGTTCCTTATTTTGTCTAGGATAGTGCAGTTCTTCAGTGATCGCAAATACTTCATCTCTGCTGCTTGAATTCTATTAGTTTCTTGACTGTGTCTTTTTCTTTATTAATTTTTTTTTTCGTTGACAAAGGTCCGTAGATCAAATTCCTGCACAGATGCATCTCGACTTGTCCAACACAACCGTCTACATTCCGCTGTAAAAGATTGAATTTAACAGTCCAATGTAAAAGATAGAGAAATCCATCTTTCTAGTCAAATACAGTTCCAGTAATATGCTGCAGGAAGGGAGAGAAGGAGGGCGAAGATAAAGTTCAAGAATATAACGTCTATCATAGATACATTTATCACTGTATTGCAAACTATTGTGGGACTTACCTCTAAGTCGGTTGTTTTGCCTGTCAGTACCTTCATCTTCAAAAAATTCATTGGATTCAGTAAGTTACCGCCCATAGCCAGTGCTAAGGCAGAAATATATGAAATACACCGCCAGCTCGTGTCAATTCCAGCCGAGGACTGCAGTGTCGTGCTTATTAGCACTGATCAGCCCGGCATAGGAGTGACTGAGCTGGAGGTGGAAAACCTCTTAAAGAAGCCAAGAGTGCCAAACAAACTGGTAGCTAATACAGAATTAGCCCTGACCAGACGAGTGACCGAAGCAATGGTTCGGTTCAGCTCGAATATTGAAGGCAAGGCAAGAGGTTTTCCACCTCCAGCTCAGTCACTCGTATGCCGGACTGATGAGTGCTAATAAGCATGAAACTGCAGTCCTCGGCTGGAATTGACTGAGCTGGCGGTGTATTTCATGCAAATTCATTGGGTACAAGCATTAATGACTCTTTTTTTTTTTTTTTTGGAAAAGCTTTTAATGAGGTAGACCTACAAGATGCAACTTTTATGCTCAATCCATGGTACATCAACAAGTCAATGAACTGTTGGGGATGACAATAACATCTCATCTGCGTTACTGAGAAAAGGTTAGGACAATTATCGACAAATATCTGTACTGAAGTCCAACCATTGAAAAGTAATAAGATGGAGAGAGAAGTCTTCAAATCTTGAAGGAAGGATACCAAGTCACATGATATATTTGAAAGTAAAGTATTGAAAGAAATCAGGTTTCTTCCGTTCGTTTCACGTAAAACGTGTCCCCCATTCGTCGAAGTTGAAACATGTGACTTGAGATCTTTGCCTCAGCATTTCCTAAGCCAATGGTTGATCTTGCGCCCTTCTAATTCCTTCTCTAAGAGTCCAAATAATGCTAAAGGAATATAAATTTAATCGTCGGAACAGGGATTTTTGTCTTCGATTCCCCTTGAATTGAACACTAAATATATTTCAAAACTGAAATAATTAAGAAAAACTTTAATGACTCAATGAAGTTATTTATTAGAAACAAAGATTTTTATATTAATATAACTAATTCAACTATTTTCGTAGCAAAATACATTTATTTTACTGATTTTCTACATGAGTAATAATTACATTAGTAAGACTATAATTAAGATTAACAGGCGGCTCCGTGAAAATCAAACATCTCGATGCGTGAGGATTAAATACTGTTTTAGACGAGATTCCTCCGTCGAAAAAATGGACCGTTCACGCCAAAACCACGTTACCTGTGACATAACGCGCAGCTGACGTAAACTGGTCTACGTAGCCACAACGTATGAAATATAAAGTTTCTTATATTTATCCGCGACCCCTCATCAGATCCAGACAAAATTAACAAGGGACCATCTGAAAAGTATACCCTTCCAAACAAAAAAAAAAGAATCTTTCAAATCGGTCCAGTATTCTTGGAATAATACGAAAACATACAAAAAAAAAAAAAAAAAAAAAACCGCAAGATGAAATCATAACCTCCTTTTTTGAAGTGGTTAATAAAGAGGTAAGTGAATGCGTAAACACCGGTAGTTGTGCGTACATAGAATTTGCTTGATAACAAGAACACGAGAATGAGAAAAATTTCCTATTGCCCAAAATACGTCAAAACACCCCAGTGCCAAAGAATTTTCAGTTTTGAAATATTAATATCAATTGCAATTGAAATAACTTAAAATTTGTTCTCAATAATCTGTCACTCTAGGCCAGAAATCAACTGACGAAGTTCAAGAAGAAAAAGCTTCCCTGATGGAACTTGTTCCTGTCTCCAAAGTTGGCAGTTCAATTCTCGGCGCCAATTGGCAGGTGGCATGATTAGGGGCGCAAACTTTGCGAAATTGATTTTCGCACCACTTTTGCGTCGGCTGGCTCTTCCCCCGCTTTTATTTTTTCACACCCCATCTGGTCGGAGGCTCTAACCTGTTTACTCAAGCCCTTCTTCTTAGGGATGGGCCTTGTTGACTTGCTGCAGTTCATCTTAAATAGCACTTCGATTTCTCTTTTCGCTCGCACTGTGTATGCCATCAGGTTTCGTTCTCCAAGAAAAACACTAGTCGTTCGGGGCAAGTTGCCAACTTTCCACCAACTTCGTAATAAGATTGAGTTTTTAAAGGTGGCAACTTGTCTGTGGAGGAAGAAAGGGTTGGATACACTGAGAAGATTGCTAGTTTCCAAGGAACTTGTACCATAGTGCAATATTTTTGGGACATATACGAAAGTGGTGTTTTTACTTGGGATTGAATCGAACTTTAAAAGAAAATGTTCAAGAGTTATCAAAACTAAATAAAATTCATCTTATTTTGCAAAACGTATATTTTCTGTAGGTTTGAGAAATGTAAGTAGGATGATCTTAGTTCATTATTCATTTATGTGAAGGTTTTAAAAATATATTTGACTAAAACAACAATATGCGATTTGATTGTCTTTTCTAATAGACAACCAGCATTGACCCCCAATACAACAAAAAAAATGTGTTTTCCTACTTACAGGAAATAATAAAATACTGGATAATATTCCGATTGGTTACTAACTTTTTTCCTCTTAATTGCTGAAAATATTAAGCACTGACGAATATCCTACTTCCTACACACCAGTTAGATCTTTTTTCTTTATTTTTCACAACTTCATTAGAAAAGGGTAAAGCTGAGTGAATTTGAAGTTTTCCCTGTTACTCGAATATTGAAAATACTATAAAGAAACCATTCTGACATTTGACATGGAACCCTTTTCTTTATTATTTCAAGTAAAAGAAGCTATCCGTACGAGATAAAGGTTTTTCTCAAATAAAGTTAAAAAAAAATGGTACTGAGAAACTTTTTCTATTATAGCTCAATATTTCAGTATTGGTTCCGTATATTTTGACAGCTGGCTAAGAATTCAGGAACTCAAAATAAATTGCACCTGATCCAGTTCTCTACGAAAACGTCCCACTTATATAGAAGTTTGGTAAGAACTCATTTGTATGCTGTTCAGTTTTGGTCTCCTTATCTTAAAAAAGATATTAATGTATTGGAAAGGGTTCAAAGGCAGGCTACAAGGCTAATTAAATGGACTTTCTCATTTAGACTATGATTCCAGACTTAGAAGGCTAAAAATGTAGTCTTGAGCAAAGAAGAGACCGAGGGTATATGATTCAGTTGCTTAAATTTATTAAAATGAATGATGTTAATGGATTAAATTTTGCACAGAAAGCAGGACGAGGGGTCATTGTTTTAAACTATTCAAATCTCAGGCTAACATGGATATTAGGAAAAATTATTATTTTAGCAGGGTAGTGGAACCTTGGAACAGCTTACCAGAAGAGGTGGTAATGAGCAAGGGTTTTAAGAGGGCCATTGATCTTCACTAGGGATTGTAAATTGACTAGGTCCAGTCTAGCTGGGCCCAGAGCCTGTTGCTGGTCGTCACTTTTGTATTTGTAAAAGTGAACCTCACCAGGAGAGAACAAGTTTCAATAGCTCATCTTCGAATTGGTCATACTAAGTTCACCCATAAATATCTCTTATGCGGCGAACTAGCTCCAATATGCAACACATGTAATGTCAATCAGATGGTGTTTCATGAGCAACTGTTCAAATTTCAATAAAATACGTTCCAAATATTTTAATGATTTTTATTCATATTTGAATGAGTTGCTGGGGGCAACCACTCCATCCCAAATTGTTCTCCTTCCTCCAGGAGATTGATTTCTCCTTTTTAATTTAGTGTTAGTCTCATCATTATGTGGTTTCATCCATTCCTAATTATTCAAGAACTATTGTCAAAGTATTGATGTCGACTATTTTTTCTTAATTTATTACTTTGTTCACATGGTTTTCACCACTTTTTATCTTAAACAACTTGAAGTTTTGTGTCTTCTTTCAGAATTGCGTTTACTTTTACCATTTCCTGTCTTTATACTTAAGTGAAAAATAAATATTATAAAATAAAGAATTGTTTGGCGCAGTATAGCCCCAAGGGTTCTTGAGCAATATTTCAAAAAATTGGTAAGGAGACGTCCACAAGTCACGCTTCGAGGGGGTTAGGGACGAGAGAGCTCGTGAAATAGTGACAGTTTGTGACTAGGGGAGGGAAGGTGTAACAGAAACTGACACCACACTTTTTTTGTAAAAATATGCAAATGAAAAACAGCGGGACATGTAACAAGAAGAGGAGAGAGGGTAAGGTGAAGTATGACAAAAAGCGGCAGAGGGTAAATTTGTTAAAGAAAAGTGAGACATCATTTACGGACAGCCACTAATGTTCCAATGGGATGAGAAGATTTCTTTTTATTACTTCACAAAACTTGCAGGGCAGGATATCCAAGCAAGAGCTCATTTTCGAAGGGGTGGAGGAAGGGGGCGCCTTGATATAAATAAAAAATAAAACATTTCAGAACAATATTAAAGCTGAATAAATGCCTTCGTTCACAAAAAGTAAAAACAACGTCAACAAGAAGTTCCGTCTAGAACTAGACGAGCCTACTTTCCCGTATACCCATACTACTTTCTAGTACCTGATCAATATTCTCAAAAATAGCTAAAATCGCAAATTTTTTCAAACATATTTTTTTTAATATTTTAAGCTGATTTCTAGGAATAAAATATTCCCTACTTTTCTTCAAAAAAACGAACAAATAAAATAGCAGCACCTTTTAAACAAAGCAGCTAATACACTTCTTTCCATTAAAAATTTTTTTTAACAGCTTTCAAAACGAAAAAATAATAATAATAAGTTCATTAAAATAAACACATCAGATAAAAAAAAATCGTTTCTTTTTCCCCTGTTGCCAAAAATAATTTTTTAAACGAATTAATGCACTTACCAAAATAAAAAAAAAACAATAAACTGTCAACTTAAAGAAATAATTTTCATTGTCAAAAAAAAAAAAAAAAAAAAAAAATCGTCTGCGCATATTTTTCGAGTTTATTCACCGAAAACTAAATTCGCAACTCCAACGAACTATAGGGGGCAATGAAGTCACTGTCTAATGGCGGACTTAAAAACTAAAACAAACGCACATGGTAACGAAGAAAATGCTAAAAGTGTTGTGATTTTTGTTCGTACGTATGATTTTTTCGCTTTATTCTTTTTAAATTAATTTTCAAAGTCTTGTGGATATTCTGGCCTACGTAGAAAGAAATGAGAATTCAAGAAGCATTACTAAACGTCAAAGATTAATGCAAACTACGTAGTTCGGAGTTCTAAGCAGCTATTTCCACGATGTTGAATTCGATATTTATCAATTCTTGATAAAACTAAATAATAATTGTGGCCTGACAAGAATAACAATTAATGCTAGAAAATTCAATATGACATTACAAATTGTTATCGAAAGAAGATGATACTTTTTTGCCTTGCTTGGCTAGCGCTTATTGTTTTCCATTTGTAGCTGAGTTATTTCTCTCGAATTCCCGAATCGGTTAATTTAAAAATTTTCTGTTTCGATTTTTCTAATTTCTGAGTTACGATTTAATTGTGTCATGTTATGCAAATCATCAAAATTCTCACGGATATATGGTGGTAGTTTTCTTTTCAGTTCATTGACCATTATTTCTTTTCACTTATCGAATTCTGTAATCTTACTACCATTTTATTCCACTCATGATAAAAATTAAAAATGGTTTAACTAAAAACGCGAAATCTCGCCAAGGCTAATTTGCTCGCACTATACTAAAACTATAACCCTAAACACATTTGGCGAAACCTTTAAGCTGAGAATAAAAGGAATAAAGTAAATTCTTTCTCGGTTATTAATTTTGCTCTACGATAATATATTCAAGAAAATATTTTGCATACTGTCCATTACAACTAAATGCTGCTGTAAAATATGGCAAGTTTAATTAATTTAAGATTAAAAAAAAACCCATATTCTTACAAATTCATACAAAACAATAAAAAATTTTACCTTGTATAACGTTATCCAAGTTTGTTAATCCAGAATTTTCGCTTTCACCAATTATTAAGGAAATAATGAAAACTAACATTATTTTGAGAAGCTCGAGAATACTACTAAGGTACGAATTAATTTCTGTAGCTGAAAGCAAACTAAGTCACATCGATTGCGTTAATAAATACTCAGAACAAACTGCCTGTGTTTACGTCAACAGACACACGTGGAACGCAACGTGGCAATGTTTTATTTTCATTTGCAGTTTTGTAAATCACCGCAAGGTAGCGTATTCGAGCGCTGGAGTTCCGAATACCTAAATTAAAACTTTAGCGTGAAAATAAAAACAAATCATATCAACAATAATTATTTCACAGTTAAAACCACAGCAGCGGAGTCGGAGTCAATCTCATTTTGGGATAAAAGAGTCGGAGTCGAATATCCAAGAATCGGAGTCAGTCATTTGTCCTCCGTGTATAAATGTTTGCCAAAGCTACGAAGTCAGAGTCGAAGTCGGGGAGTCGGAGTCCGATTAATTGTCGGGAACAGGAGTCAGAGTCGGTGTCAGGTGCCCCTAAATTCTCGGAGTCGGAGTCGGGAGTAGGTCGTCAAGAGCTATTTCCAACAAAGTTTGTTTGAAGTAAATCCGCCTTTAAGTTCGGAATCTATATTGACTTTCAGTTTCCCCTTAGGCGCTAATGTTAAAAGATTTGAACTGTTCAAAATTGAACGAAAACTTGTTCAAATCAAAAAGATATTTTCGATACATGTTTTTTATCAAAAGTTTTTCCCTACAAAGTTTGTTTGAAGCCACTTCGCTTCTAAGTTCAAGATTTATTTTTGATTTGAATTTCCCCGTAGGCGCTAATGTTAAGTTTTTTTGAACTGTTCAAATTTGAACGAAAAATTGTTCAAATCAAAAAATGAATTATGGGAATGAGATGTCCTCGCCGAGATCTTTCTAACAAAAAAAAATTTGTTCGAATCGGACTATTCATTCAAAAGTTATTAGGGGGGGACAGACAGACAGACCGACAGACAGACAGACCGACAGACAGACAGACCGACAGACAGACCGACAGACAGACAGACCGACAGACATTTTCCCCCATCTCAATACCCTACTTTCCAATTTTTAATTTTTCAATATTTATCTAACTATTTTATTTATTTTTGACTTTTTTTTGTTTTTCGGGATATTTTTAAGATGTATTAAGCCTTCTTTCATGCTTTTTTCTTCTTTCTCTGATTTTTACTGGGAAAGTAGGCTAAAAAGCACAAATTGCAGATTGCTGCAGACACGTGTTTTGGCGTTGCAAGGAACGCCTTTTTCAATACAAAAGAAATGAGCTTATGGATAAAAAGACATCCGGAATTTTGTTTGATGACCATCCATGTAACAAGAAAACTGGCACCATCTTTCATTGCAACATACAACATTTTTTTACAGGGTAGTTACTACAGTCACCGACAAATACTGATTGGTACATCTTTCAGCTAACTTTCTTTTGTTTCACAGAAACTTTCTTTGTTGCCTTTACGATTTACACTTCCGAGTTTCACGATCCAAAATCAAGAACACGGTTTAGAAGAATTTTAAGAACCACGGCTTCCGATCAAAGGTTATCAACACTCCCATGTAGCCAAACCAATTGGAATTCAACACATAAGGATAAATTCTATTAAGAAGAAATTCCCTCGCATGAGATTCAATATCTTACAACAAATCCATCCTTGTGGAGGCTGGAAAAAAAACAATAAATAAGAAAGGGAAGGAACACGAGAGAGGCAGAAAAGCATTGGCAATGAAAATCATGAGTCCACTTGAAGCTCCTTTTCATCACTTTAGTGTTCCATAATCCGCTCTAACGAGGTAGAGAGATAAAGGATATGTGCTCCGGACTTCCTTCATCAGAAGAAGCGGATTCACCTATTTGAGGGGTGTGTGGCGGGGTGGGTTATCTCCATCGTCCAAAGCAGGCAACTGCGGCCCCAGAGATTGGAATGCAATTTCCAAGAGGATGGAGAGGGGGGCGCACTCATATTGCGGGATTTGCATTGTGCGGGCGGGGGGGATGGCCACAAAGTGCGGTGTGGAGGGGGGATGCGTATTGATTGAGGTAAATGTAGTGTTTATAACAAAGTTGGAGAAGAGATTCAGAAAATTCTGTTTCCATTTTTATAAGATCCATTGCACTCAAAAATGAACTCGCGTTGAAATATTCGAATTTTATCTAGCTTTTTTTCGTCTATGCTGATTTATTTATTCAGTTTCTTTATTTTACTTTAATGGAACCGTGTATTTTTTTACGATATTGGAAAGGAAATGCGTCCCTTCATGAAAATAAAGGCAAATAAAAGCACATATGAGACAGTGAGAAGCAAAGGGATGTAAGTGGAAAAATTGAAAATTTGAAGATAACTAGTACAAATGGTAGGTGAACATCTCCTCTGTCTAGGGACAAGAGATAGTACTAGTAGCTCTGATTGGTGCTGCTATACAGCATGATTTAGAAAAACTTTTCAATAAAAGTCTACCTAGGATCTGATCTTTAAAGACGTTTTACTTAAAACTTGAAAATGTCCACTTACATCCATTTGCTCAAATGAGGCAGTGAGAAGGAAAGGGATGTAAGTAGCAAAATTAAAAATTTGGAGAAAACCAGTACACATGGTAGGTGAAACTCTCCTATGTCTTGGGGCAAGAGATGGTACTAGTAGCCTAATTTTCCGTAAAAGTGAAAGAAAGAAGAAAAAACATGAAGGAAGTCTTAATGTATCTTAAAAATATCTCTAAAAAAATTATTAAAAATAATAATAATAAAACGAAGAATAAATAAATAAATAAATAAGTAAAATAATTAAATAACTATCGAAAAGTAAGAAATTTGAAGGTTGGGTATTTAGATAAAGAAAATGTATGTAGTTTTGAACAGTTCAAAAAAAAAAAACCCTAACATTAGCGCCGACGGGGAAATTTAAGGCAAATATCCCGTAGTTAAAGGCGAATTTTCTTCGAACAATCTTTGTGGAAAAAAGCTCCTGATGTAGAACATGTATTGAAAAGATGTTTTTAGTTTGAACAATTGTTCTTTCAGTTTTGAACAGTTCAAAAAACCTTAATAATAAGGTGTACGAGGGAAAGTTAAGACAAACATAGATCTCCACCTTTCATACGGATTGGCTTCAAACAAACTTTGTTGGAAATAACTCTTGATAAAAACATGTATAGAAAAGATTTTTTTGATTTAGCTACTTCAAAGGTATTTTTTGAACAGTTCAAAATAATTTTAGCATTACGCGGACAGCACGGAAAATCGTTTTTGGCACCAAAATTTTTTAAAAATTGTGCAAATTCCAATACATTCTCAATTTGTACTCTCTTCTATATCTACTATATGGAAAAAAGTATTGGTTTCGTGCAAATTTTCGAATTTTGTCGGATTCGAACGTTTTGAGGTGTGCTGAGTCCATACGACCATTTTTGGAAAATGTCTGTCTGTGTTTGTGTGCGTGTGTGTGTCTGTGCATGTGTGTGTGTGTCTGTGCGTGTGTGTGTGTCTGTGCGTGTGTGTGTGTCTGTGCGTGTGTGTGTGTCTGTGCGTGTGTGTGTGTGTCTGTGCGTGTGTCCGTATGCGTGTGAGCGGTTTTTTGTAGCCGCTCTACAGCAAAAACTATCGCATGAAATCAATGAAATTTGGTACACTTATGTGCCCCTATGTGAACTTGTGCCCATTGGTTTTTGGCGCGAATTCCTCCAAGCAATGGAACGTTTCTTGAGTTATGCGTGCCTGCTATTCCCCAGGAAGTGACCGACAGAATAAGTCACAGTTTGGTCCATATGTTGCCTTTAACGTGTACAGGTACTGATTCCATTTTGATGTCAATGGTAATGGGTCAAAACTTCGCGGCAAAAACTTCGCGTAGTCAAAACTTCGCGCGGACAAAATTTCGGGCGGTCAAAACTTCGCATGGTCAAAACTTCGCACGGTCAAAACTTCGCCTGGACAAAACTTCGCCTGGACAAACTTTCGCGCATTCAAAATTTCGTGCGTACAAAACTTTGCACAAAAAAAACCCTCGTGCGTGTATTGATTTTCGCATCTAAAATAAAACTTCTTAAAATTAAATTATTTCGGTTTTAATGTGTAAAAAATCTTAGTGATTAATTAATCTTAATTTTATCTTCAAATTTATATCAATTCATTGCTTCATTAACTTGCTATACTTAAATTCCTTTTAGGATTTACACAATTAACATACAATCAAGTAATTTATTATGAAAAATTAGTTTTTTATGTTTATTTGTTCTTGAAAATCATAGAACAATCCCCCCCCCCCCTTCAAAAAAAGACACATTTTTACTTGTTTGATAAGTTTATATGATATGCTTATGGAAGTTCATTGTTATGAATGCGCATAGGCGGAGTTTGAGACACACGAAATTATGGCTCGGTTAAGTTTTAGGCACGCGAAGCAATGAATTGGCGAAGTTTTGTTCACGCGAAGTTTTGACCGCGCAAAGTTTTGTCCATGTGAAGTTTTGACCGCGCGAAGTAATAGATCGGCGAAGTTTTAAACACGAAGTTTTGACCCCAAACCATTAATTTGTTTAAGTGGACATTTTATTGTTTTTTGTTTTCTACAGTATATTACTTCATTTTTTTAAAAAACATTTTTGGCATCGGGTGCAAAATAAAATCCGAGGCGCTTAATTTTTACCGGAAGAATAAACTTAACAAACGATTTTTTTTTCTTTCTTTTTTTGGTGAAACTTTTTTTTCAATTAGCTTTTTATTTTTAACTCTTTTTTTTTTCTTCTTGCAAACGATTAAAGATATTTTTTATGGAAAAAAATATATAAGCTGCAATGTTTGAAAGGAGCTACTACATTGTTTGTTTATTTTTTTTTTCACGCATCTATTTCATCAGATGAGCGAGGCACATCTTCTTCCTAGAAATCTACTTAAAAAGTTAAAACGGTATGTTTGACTTAATTTGCAGTCTTAGCTAATTAAAAAATATATTGATTAGATACTATAAATTTGAAGTTGGTATACAGAAAAGCAGGCTAGTTAAATTCTGGGCGGAACTTCTTGTTTCTGTTTGAGCTACCAAATATCTTAAAGCTATAGGTGGTTTTACTTGACTTCAAAAGGTTTTCCTGAAGTAAAATTATTTACTAACTCTTTTTGATCTGGTTTTATTAAATGGGATCCCCCCCCCCCCCCTCGTCTTAGGTTGAAAAAAAATAACTTGAGTGAAAAATGAACTTAATTGAATTATCTTAGCAGTTAAATATCAGCTTTTTTCCTCTTTCTCAGCTTTAGCGAAATCGTACTTTCGATAACTACTAACTAGTATGATGTCGCCATCACGAAACTTTCTTCTATGTCTTTCTTTTGAATTCTTTCCTCAAGCGTAGAATCACTACTATAAAATTCTGCTGTAAGCAGAAAGCAAAATCAAAGAGCGAAAACTGAAAATCATTTTTTAAAATTTTACTGAAATAAATTACAAGCATTTTATTTGTTAAAAAATCGAACATGGCAACAGATAAAAATTTTAAATCATCAAGATTTCTCAAGTCATTTTTCTACAATTAAACTGCGCGAAGCCTAAGGTCGTATTACCTAACAACTTAAACCAGTAAAAAGAGAAAAAAACAATCGAAAAACTATTTTTTTTACTTCCTTTTACAAAAAAGGAAGTACTGTATTCGCAAAAAAAATTTTCACTCTAAATTCGGCCTTATAATTACCAGTTTGCTAACCCCCGTATTAATGTTGAGTTTTTTTTCAACCCGACCACACGCGGATAAGTGCCTAAAAACGTATAGACACTCGAAATATCCATCTTGACATTCCCCGAGTTAATTACAACGACTGTTCTCGTGACGTCCGTATGTATGTATGTGCGGATGTGCGTATGTCTGTAGCATAACTCAAGAACGGTATGTCCTAGAAAGTAGAAATTTGGTACGTAGACTCTTAGTGGAGTCTAGTTGTGCACCTCTCTTTTTGGTTGCATTCGTTTGTTCCAAAGGGATGTTTCACACCTTTTTGGGGAAAAAATCAACTTGGCGACAAATTTGGCGATTTTTTTTTAATTATTTTTTTTAATCTGGTTTCAAATTGGCCACTGTAGGTGATATTTAGAGAATTAACTATTGAATCACATTAAATTTTCCAATAATGGGGAAATAACATTAAATTGGTGTGAAAGGAAGTCATGTGATGCACACATCGGCTCATTTTCCTTCAAGATAACAAACAAAAATGAATATGCGTACCGTACATGACTCGAGGTTTAGACCACTCTGCTTCAAGTGAAATATTTTTTGTTTTGAATGCTATAACTCTTGTGTATTTCATGCTATTTTACTGATTAAATTCAAGTGTCTCTATTTTACCGTTTTCTCACCTTGAACCTTTTTTCTATGTGGTGCAGGGTATAAAAAAAATATGAATCTGACGTTTTACTGTACAGAGGGCAAGAAAGGAATGCTTTTCTGTTTAAAGGTACCTTTATAAAGCAATATCTTCTATGCATATATCCTTGACATCATACACCGAAATGTCCCTTCCATAAGAAAATAACACTCCACTATCAATCGCTTAAAACGCACGTTGTCGAAACAAAAAAAAAAAAAAAAATCAGAGCCGGAATCCTTGCGGAGAAGGCCAGAAAGAGAACACGGGAGAAAGCCAAGGTAAGTAAAAATTCCCTCCCTCAACAGAAATCCCGTTTCCACCCTAAGATAAAAAGAACTCCGCTGAAGTGGTTTGAGTGCACCCTGTTGTATATCGAACCCATAGCCATTTACTCTAATGGATTCGCTCCTTTATATATCTATATATCTATGAGCATTTATATATTTATACAGATACGCGTATACTGCGCATATACATGTCGGATGGACGTTGTCACTGCGTCATTTTCGCTCAGCACTGAAGGAGCACTTAGTGCATTAGTGCTTCGGATATTAAAGGGCTTATGTATTTACAGGGCTAAAAGAAAACCTTTCCTTTCTGGAGGTGCGGCTTCTCTTGTTGCGTTAAGAGCTTTGTCGCCGGCTCTTGCAGCAACGCATCATTTGGAGAGATATGGTGACGCGTTCAACCGCGGTCACCTGAGGCATCGTTAATTGACGGAGATTAGAGCGTTAGTGTCTACCGCATTTTTTCCTAAATTTGAGTGGAGACATTTTGTGCCTTTGAGTGGAAAGAGGTGAAAATACTACGACGTCATAAAGACCGTATTTGAAATGATGTTGAATAAAATTCTCAGAAATTTAGAGCACAAAAAAAAAAAAATAATAATAAATAAATTGAATTTTGTCATTTTGAATTCAAATTATGTTTTTCGCAATCACGAGTGTGTGTGTGTTAGTGTGTGTCGGGTATGTGTGTTTGTGTGTAGGGTGTATGTGTATGTAGGCATGTGTGTTTGTGTCTGTGTGCAGGCATGAGTGTGTGCGTAGTTGTGTGCATGAGTGTTTGTGTGCGTGGGGGAGGGGTATGTGTATGTGTGTGTAGGCATATGTGTTTGTGTCTGTGTGCAGGCATGAATGTGTGGGTAGTTGTGTGTATGTGTTTGTGTGTGTGTGTGTAGGTGCGTGTATGTATGCGTGTAAGTGTAGGATATTGACGCAACCTGGTGATGGTTTTCGGTAGAGGAGCAGCATCGTGAGGAGGCGGTCGACGGTTGTGCTGCAGAGGGTGCTGGCGAGAAAATAAAATGATAGCACGCCAAAAACAGTCAAATGAATGCAATAAGCAATCGTGATTGCTCAAAAAAAAAGAAAAAACTTTTATTTGTTCCTGACAAGCAGGAGTGCCCCGATGGAAAGTCAAGAGAGGTCACTGGGACCTTCCAAAAATTTCCTTATTCGTCAAATTTTGTCTGACGATTTGGCAAAATTATCATCATTCGAAGAAATTTGGAGTTCTATTTGACAAAATTATCATCATTCGCCGAAATTTCTAGTTCCAACCGGCAAAACTATCATCATTCGGATAAATTTAGAGTTCTATTCGCCAAAATTATCATCATTCGGAGAAATTTGGAGCTCTATTCGCCAAAATTATCATCATTCGCCTAAATTTCTAGTTCCATTTGGCAAAACTATCATCATTCAGCAAAATTTGTATTGTCCTTTCGGCAAATAGAGGATTTCCATTCTTCCAGAAATTTAAGTTCGGGGTACCCCTGCTAACAAGTTAAAAGCTCTAAAAAACTCTAGCCTGATGTTCACTCTACAATGCTAAAAGTTATACTGCTGCACATATTTCCGTTAACTTTTTCATGTTTTATCTATTCATTTTTTATTCGTTTTAAACCCTCATATATATATAACAGCCAATTCATTGATCGAGTAACGCTCCTGATGGCACCAAAAATGAAATTCGCTGCAAAACATGATCATTTGGTAATATTTTTTGGCAAAGTTTGACATGCAGGGAAATGCTTTATTTTGACTAGGCTGAACTGGATCCCGTAACATAGCCGTTTTACTGGTAAGATTGTAATTTTTGCAGAATGAAGAAACGAAATAGTGGTCAAAAATGAACGCCATCTACTGGAGTTTAAGGTTAAACCACAGGAGTTAGGGGTAGAATTTCAACTTTAAAAATATCACCAAACAGGCAATTGTTTCGTTCAAAGTAGAAGCAATTTTCACTCGTCATACCTTGAGGGGCATTTACTAGCAACAGGATAAACATTATTTTATACTTTAAATATTTTGTAGGAACCAACTAATATCTATCACCTGCAGCATTGGTTGTTTAAAATAAATTTATAATGTTACTAGTGGTACCCGCACGGCTTTGCCCGTAATAGAAAAATTAAAAGGTCTTTTGGTTCGCCTGTATATTTACAAATAATGTATGGTGAATTTTATCGCCAATTGGTTTATGCCCATGTTATGGTTCCACGTTATGGTAATTTCGTAATTTACTCATCCATCTTATGATAATTTTTTTCTTAAAATCGAAATAGAAAAAGAACCACATCGAATTTTCGAAAAATCGCTTCGAGGTGCACACCCCCACGCTACAAACTAACTTTGTGCCAAATTTCATGAAAATCGACCGAACGGTCTAGGCGCTATGCGCGTCACAGAGATCCTGACAGACAGACAGAGAGAGATCCGGACAGACAGAGATCCGGACAGATAGAGATCCTGACAGACAGAGAGACTTTCAGCTTTATTATTAGTAAAGATTTCAACTGTAATTTCTTTAGTGGCAGCCTTTGGTTTTGTTTATTATCGTTTGTTCTTTAAATTTAGTAGTTCATTCCATTCTTAGAAAAATTAACGAACGCAATGAAAATGAATTATAAAATTGATTTTCAATACAAGTTGAATAATTGTCTTCGTTACACCGAAAAAAGACAGGAAATCAATTATGGTCAAGTGAGGACAATAAACAAACTTTGAGGGGCAGTTTAAGAAATTAAAAACAGCAAATTATTTTGTATTTGAATATGTAAGAACAGAAGAAAACAGTAATTAAATTGAAAATTAATATTTTATCATTAGAATTTTTTATTATTAAAAATGAATAGTCCTACATAAAGCATTCCATAGCAAATAAAATATTACACTACAAATTGTGTAGTAAAATCAATAAAAATGCATTTTATTTTATGTAGAGACGTGCTATAATAATTATGAAATTCGATGTTTTTTCTATGAATTGAGGCTCATTTGTTGCAATAATTTAAAAAAACACACACACACATTGATTACTTTTTTGTTTTTCATCGCTTTTTTCCGGCAATATGTTGGATAACTTTACGTTATGAGATGCTTCATTATTGAAATAAATATATGAATAGATAAAAAAAATAATCAAATCCTTTTTCATTAACACGCGGTTAGCTCTTAAAACACAAAACTAAACTTAAAAGTAAAAAATTAGTAGTTACAAGTTTAAACACAGGATGGAATGAATCTAAAGCGAAGAAAACAAACGCCAATTTCAGTTATTGAGATCTTCAAATCAGGAAAAATAATTAACGCCATGCATGAAACAAATTTACTTTAAATTTCAATTATCTTTCTAAACGCAAAACGGTCGCGTCATCCCATCGCCATCCAGTAAGAACACGAAAGAGGCGGAGTCGTCTGGAGTCGAAAACAAAGTCCATTGGCGCTCCACAAACTTTGACCGTAACTCCTTGACTCGGAAAAATCAATCCGAATGAACATTTTAATTTAAATCCTTCTCTCCACCGCAAACTTTACAGCAAGGAAATGGGAAATAGGCATTTTAAGACGAAAACCCCGTTCGACAAACATCACAAGCTCTTCGGCATTTTAAAACATGACGGGATTTCGTTCGGAGACTGTATCTCAGGGCGAACGCAATCAGGCACTTAAAAGTATCGCTGGGAAGACGAAAATAAAAACTCTCAAAGTTAACAAAAATAATCCTAAGTGATTGATTAATGGATATATATCTCTCAACTTTGCTTTTATCTTCCCAATTTCCACCAGCCATTGTCGTCGGCCCTTGGATCCGTCTGACTGCTTCAATTTGAGAAATCTGGAATAAAGAGATAGATATATAAAAAGAGTAAAAAAATACCGGAGGAAGGGTGAAATGATAAAAGCAAATTGAAATCTAAAGCGGTTCAGCGCAAAGAGAGAGGAGGAGGAAGAGTCGCAGACGAAGAAGAAGCACGCCGTGGCAGAAGGAACGTGTTAATGAAATTGGCTTGCTTATTCCACTAATGGATTTTCAGCTAATAGCCGAACTATCTCGTTTGATATCAGGGATTGCTTTTTGCGCTTGACAACTCAGTTTTCTTTTCCAGCGACTTTTTTTTTCCGTTATTTCTCATTCTTTTTTGCCGGGACCATTCATTGATTGGCATCAGCGTCGGACATCATGTAACCAGATGTGATTTTTCTTCATCGGTGTAATAGTTCTCTTTTCTTCTCCCTCTTTATATAGATATTTATTTCTGTTTTTTCTCCCCCCTTATGAGAAATCCCGTAATAGTGTTTACTTTTTTTCGAGGAAGTTATGTTCCTGTCTCGGAAATTGAATTAATTGTAACTTCTGGCAGTTGAGGATATTTATCTCAAGATTCCGTGAAAAAGATGGATGCGAATAAGGATATTTTCACCTATATGACATATAATCTTCAAATAAGAAAAACGTCCTTTAAACCTCCTTTACACACAATTTGTGCATTTATATATTTAACATTACATTATTTTATATAGGGCTAAGCCCAAATGATGAATCCGATTTTTTAAAAATCATATTTTCGAAACTACTGCACATATTACAATAAGTGATATTAAAGTTTTTTTGAGCAATCACGATTGCTTACTGCTTTCATTTGACTGTTTTGAAGTCCTAGGTATAATTTTATTTCCCCCCCCCCCCCGCCACCCTCTGCAGCATCACCGTCGACCGGCTCCTCTCGATGCTGCTCCTATAGCGAAAACCGTCTCCAGGTTTCGTCAATATCCTATACTTACACGCATACGTACACGCACCTACACAGACACACACACACCTACACACATACACAAACACACACACACACACCGAACACACTCACATACAACTACCCACACACGCATGCCTGCACCACAGACACAAACACATATGCCTACACACATACACATACCCCCCCCCCCCCACTCACAAACCTACACAGATACACACAACTACCCACACACTCAATGCCTGCACGCAGACAGAAACACACATGCCTACACACACACACATACCCTATACATATAAACACACATACCCCGCCCCCACACACACAAAACGCACACGCCTACATACACACACACACACACACACTCGTGATTGCGAAAAACATAATTTGAATTCAAGATGACAAAATTTAAATTAATCTTTTGTATTTTATAGATTTGGTTTCATTATGGACGAATTTCGACCACATGACGTATACTAGTATAATCTAAACATGTGCCAGTAATTTTTCACCCTCATATTAGGGAATTGATTTTTGATAAATTGTGTTTCAAATTGGAACTTAAGAAAAAATAAATAAATAAATAAATCCAGTTACTCTCAGAGAGTGGTCGTCTTGGACACAATGCAGACAATTTTATCTCTCGATTCATCACTCATCCAAAAGAAAGGGAAGGATCCGAAGTTGCAACCATGGAAATTCTGATCCCCTTTGCATGAACTTACCCTATTACTTTTTAAAAAATGTTAAACTTATATTACTGAGGGCAGAAAAAAAAAATAAATAAATAATAATAATAATGATAAGAAAAGAAAAAAGCTTACTCCAGCGTCGTAGACAGAAATTTTTTGCAGCAAGTCTTCGTTCATTTCACTTTTCATCAAATCTACTGCGAAACAGTTCGTAGTAAGATTTCTTCAAAATATCATGGCAAACTATTCATTGATAAGAAGACCATACATCCCGTTTGTGAACCATTCATGAATAAGGTAAACATACGTCCCGTTTTCAAACAATTCATGGATAAAGTGCCATACGTCCCGTTCACAAACCATTCATGAGTAAGTTGACCATACGTCCCATTTACAAACTATCCATGGATAAGACGACCATGCATCCCCTTTTGAACCGGTCTGTTTTCATGTAGCTTGTCCCGTTGTCTCCGCACATAGTTGAGGGACACTGAAAGATCCCATTTTCGGAATAAACAGAACTTAACATTGAGAATGTTTCAACCTAAAAATTGGTTGAAATTATTTAAGAATTTGCACACTAATAATTTAAAAGATGCGAATTTTTGCATAGTTGTGAAATATGTTTAGGTTTTCCGTGCGCTAGCACAGGGCATTTTAGCTTTTGAATAATTTGTGCTCTAGCAAAAACCACGGTGGGAAATAACAGTTCGTAAAGAAATTGTTGATAGTTCAGAGTGATTGTAGGAAATCATGCCAAAATATTCATTTTTTTATCAAGCACTAAATGTACTCAAGCTAATTTCTGCATTAAAACACACTACATCTTGTCTTTTTTTAATAATGAGCTCAAACTAAAAAATACGAGAATGGTAATGTCCTCATGCAATGACCAAAAGCTGTTAAATGTCTTGCTCGGAGGAAAAACATAAATGGCTTCTCTATTCACGGACAATATGAATTCTAAGCACAAGTTTTGCAATTGCAAGGGGAAATACACGGAAATCAAAGCATTTAAATTTTAAACATAAACAAATACTTTCAATTTTGATTTTTGGGGAAGAAGGGTTGTACCCTTAAACTCTCTTTTGGCTTCTGCCTCGCATGGTTCCTTTACCCTTCCACTGAATAAGCAAAATAAAAATCCAGGAAACTTCCATGTACTCCTTAATTTCTCACTAACACCACATCCAGAATTTTGAGCAACTGATTAAAGTGTTTTATATTCCCTCATCAACCCTCGTGGTTCGAAATAACAAGTCGCCACCTTTTGCACTTTCGAATCTCTGCAGGATTAAGCTTATTTATTCAGCCAAACGGATGGCTCCACTTGAAGGAATTGCAGGGCTCAAGAGATTGATGTGTGGTAACGCAAACTAAACGGACTGAACTTCCTCCGATTCTTTTCTGGATCTTTTTACTCTTCAATTAAAAGGAACTAGATAAAAGTAATGAAGAGTAAAACGGGTTGCGGATGCTAATGTGCTTTCCTTAATTGGGTCCCGTTAATTGCGGACCAGGAAAATGGACTAATGCTGAGTAAACGACACTGCCATGGCTATCTACTTTCAAATCTATCTCTCCCGGTCAAAGGTTAGTTTAAGTTAGAGCGACCTTCGGGGTCACCGACGAGTTTAAGGGAGCGACTGCAAATTGCTTGAGGTTTTGAAGATTAATAATGAATTGGAAAACGTTTGCAGAGTAATTTCTGATGCGTGGGATATAATTTTAAACACTGAGACTATTCATTGAGGATTGTTTTTTGCAAGAAGTTGGACTAATGTAGTTTTGAATAACTGGTCGAAGCTGGCTTTCGCCCATGAAGTACTTAAATTGCTACAAAGTAATTTTTCTGCTCTTTTTCTTCCTTTTCTTTTGGTGTGTATTTTTAATGAGAGGCTGAAGAGTCATTTAACACACACACGAAATAAGTATGACTTACTTCAAAAACGGTTGCCGCTTTGGAGAACCGAAATCTTTCATTTCACCTATGAAGAACTTAATTTAAGTTTTAAGTTGAGATTGAGTTACTTCATTTGACACATAGGGCTACATAGTAACTTAAAATCCCTGCTATCTCTATAATCAATGACAGACATGGTTTTCCTTTTGTGTGTGTTTGCGTGCGCGCGCGTTTAAACTGAAGGGCTGCAATCATTAACCAGACAAACGAAAGAAGTACAACTTCAAAAATGGTTTGCGTTGAAACCTAAAAACCAAAATCTTTCGTCATGCAAGTACTTAACATGAAGTACTTAACTTGCTACACGGAAAAAACTCATACATACTCCTTGTTATTTGTTTTGTTAATGACATACTTTTTTTTTTTCCTGTGTGTTTCTTCTTTTTAATGACTGAGAAATCTCAGCCATTGAACACACACATGTGGCAAAATCAAGCGCGGGTGTAACGTGCTTAAGTGCACCTCACATTCACGGCTGCTATAATGGAATTAATGAACGCGCTTACAAATGAAATGCAATGAGCCAGCTTAAAGCCTGGAAAAGGCAAACATTATATAATATTCGTTTCGCTTGCTACCTGCCAAGATGTAGGTCGAAAAATTTACCTGCATGGGAATTTTTCCTTATCGCGGACCTGCTAGGCGCCGACCTTTTGGTCAATGTAAACGGCATCAAAGAGTAGATTTGCAATGGAGCCAAATTTTCTGAAGCTATTCCAATAAAACGTCTTTTTATTGCATTCGAAAAAGGAAAGCAAAATAAATTTTTATGTCCTTCCAATTGCATTTACGTCCTCTGTTTTGAGATGCTTTTGGTGAAATTTATACAAAATTACTCAAACAAGGCCAGAATAAGTAAATTACAAATTT
The DNA here is from genome assembly GCF_026930045.1 of Uloborus diversus. Classification (NCBI taxonomy): domain Eukaryota; kingdom Metazoa; phylum Arthropoda; class Arachnida; order Araneae; family Uloboridae; genus Uloborus; species Uloborus diversus. The sequence goes on along the minus strand of NC_072735.1, from coordinate 35,297,910 downwards.
TCCAAGAAAAATGATAACCCTTGCATTCACAAAACATAGTTATTAATAGTTCTTTCGCATAACTCCATTCACTACGTAAGTGTATAATCATAATACAGTCGAGTCTCGACTTAGGCGAGGGATGCATTCCAAGACCCCTCGAGTAAGTCGAAATTTCGCGCTGCGGAAAAGGGTTAGTACACGGTTTTTTAACTTTTTTTTCTTATTATTTTAGACATTTTGTTAAACCCATAAAAATGTTTTAAATCATTTCGTAACCATATATTACCATTCCTTATATCTGTACCTCAGAGCAGGGGCGTAGCTAAGGGGGGGGTTTGGGGGACAACCCCCCCCCCCCCGAAACGTTAGTCTCAAAAAAAAAAGAAAAAGAAGAGGGAAGAGAAAGAAAAGAAGAAAAAAAAATCAAAACGACTTTTTTCTGAGTAACAAAGGTCAAAAATTCACTTCGTCCCCCCCCCCCCCCAATGCCATTGAAAATCTGCTCCATGTGTGACTCTCAAGCATAAAGACGCCTCCCTCTGCTGAGACAATTTTTTGATAATTGAGTGAAATTTGACACTTAGCTTTAGAAATGAGATTGATTTGTTAAATCCACGTATATGCAACCTTTCTTTGTTCTAGATTCTGCAAATTGTTAAATATGTTTAATTTTATGAACCGCGCAGTGGGAATATTGCATGCAGTCGAATCTGTATATTTCGAATTTCACAATTAAAAAATCGAGATAAAGAGGTTTTGATATCCCCGGGCTTTAAGAAACTTTTTATAGAAATTTGAAATATGATGGTGAAAATTTGAAATCGATACTAAAGACAATATGGGCTCTTGATTAAAATTCCTCTTTATTAGTTTTGTTAGGTATTTATTCTATTATTACATTATTAAGTGCTTTATTGCGAGTTTAAGGATTCATTTTGACAGTAAAAGAAACTTTAAGCATATCTTTTTCAAGAAAAAGTCTTTAATTGCTTTTTGGTCTCTATTTTTTTTTTTTTTTTTTTTTTTTTTGATTCATTATTTATCCTTTTGAGGTTAGCAATTGCTGCAAATCTAATTTGGCCAGTATTCTACGATTTTTCCTTTTTTCATCACTTGAAAGAAATTTATACTTTTTTTTCACTCCTATCATTTCGGTTTTCTAAGGAATCACAATTTTAAGAAAGAGAGCAACCAAAGAACAGTACTAATCCAGATAACAGAGCGAAATGGCTTTTAACTTGAATGACCTTTAACTATGAACTTGAAATGTTCATCTTACATGTCAAACCTGTGAATTTCACCCCTTTACTCTTCTTCCAAGAAAGTGCGCGAAACGACTGTGTGTGTTATAGTGTGTGTCATAGGTCATAGTCAAAACGACCTTTGCTAACCAGAGTATCCATTGCAATCACATTGATTTTCAGCCAGTATTTACTGCGTATTCTTTTGGAAACGTACAGTCTGTTTAAAATAGTACATTCTAAGTGAAAGTTGTTGCATAATGAAGCGAGCAAAACCGATAACAAACTTTTTTATAACTCCCCCCCCCCCTCCAAAAAAAATAAAATAAATAAAATGACGAAAAGGATTGCTCTAAAAAGAGAAAGTTAACGTCGTCTGAAGAAAACGAAGTACAGTACAGTCTGCAAAGCAGCATTAGTCCCATCGAACCCTTCTGAAGGTAATTTTATTTTAATTCAAAAGAAAAACTGCATTGCATTACATGAATAAAATGTTTAAAAGCGAAATGAATCTAGATTATTTCTATTAGCTTGGTTCAGATTAAAAAGTAGAAAATAAAAAAGACTTCTGTTTATAATACCCGAAAATTGCTGTTGCTCTCTCAAATAGACATTTATGTAAATTCTAAAGCAGCTAATAAAATTATAAATAAAGACTTGAGAGGAGAACAGATGGTATGCATTTGAGCGAATAACTTTCTACTGCCTATATTTCTTCCCTAACTTTTTTTATTCAAATTTTATTAACTGCTTTAGAATTAGCATAAATGTAAATACATAAAAAGCAACATATAAATATAACGATATGAAAAGCAATTTCATTTTTTTGCGGGTTATAAATTCAAGAAGACTTTTTTTTTATTTTATTTCATACATTTAGTGCAAACCAAGTTAGTAAAAATAGTCTTTATAGTCTGACCACCGATGAGATTGAAAGTCAAACATCCAGTTTACAGGCGTAAATGGAAGTATCTATTAGCTTTCAGGGATGCCAGCTTTTGTAGATGTGTGTTAGCCTCTAAATTAAGCAGTCACTCTGAAATGAACTTAACACGCTCATCAGATGTTTGATTTCCCTTGATTTGGATAGACTGGTTTTGACAAGACGTTGCTAGAAAATTTCACTTTAAATTAAATGGAGGGAAAAGAAAAAAAAAAGTTAAATTTTCCATAACATTAAAAAAATAAAAAAATTCTTTGCTTTTGTTTTGTTTGACACAAGTATCGGAATTGGGGTACCCCATTCCAAAGTATGTAAGTTTCACCTCCCTCTTATTTTTTTTAATACTAAAAAAATTTACATACACACTATATATATAAATAAATAAATATATATATATATATATATATAAAAGACCCCCCCCCCCCGAAAGTTGGGTCTAGCTACGCCTCTGCCTCAGAGAAAGATATAGACATATAGAATAGCGACATTTTGGTAATTTTACAGAAGAAAAATTTATTACTTTTTTTTTTTTTTTTTTTTTTTTTTTTTTGGCGCATGAAAAAGATGGGACGCGCGATCTTTTGGCGATCCTTTTGGCGAAATTTGGTAAAAAATTGAAGCAGATTTTTTTTTTTTTTTTTTTTTTTTAAAGAATGACGTTCACATGGCTCGATATGGAATAGGCTTCTACATACAATGTACTAATAAACAAAAAATCGCAGTTTTTGAACTTTCGTCAGTCAGGCTCTGACGTACAGATATAAAGAACTTAATTTTTATTTAAAAAATGCTGTATTCAACATAAAATGCTGTTACGATGCACAAAATCAATTATGAATAGGAGAGAGAGACATAAAATAAAACAGTATAATACGTACAGTTTGCAGAAATAATAAACTGCAGCACTTTAATAGCTCTATGCAGTAGATACAGTAATTATAGCATTAACTAATAAAATGATGATGATGATTTATGCTGCGCGATCAGATTGTTATCAGTCTTGTTTTGACAGAGCCTATACATCAATCAACCCGTCGTAAGAAGTGGAGGAAGACGAAAGAGTTGATGGACTTTCTGCTGAAAGTTTTCGTGTTGTGGGCAAGGAATTCGCGTTAACTCTAAAATTCGTTACTAGTGAAAAACTCGCGATATAGGGTAAACCGACCAGTGAATGAATAGTTACGCACAATTTCATTTTTCAAAAATCCTAGTAATTTTAAATTCTATACTATACAGATCGTGATAGTTAAAACATTGTAATTGATTTATGTAAATATCTCTAAAAAATCGCGGGAACTTAAATGGTATCGCTTCCGACTTTTTTAGGTGTTTAAAGAAAAAATGGCACAACGACCCAGTGAATGAACATGATAAATTTTGATTCAAAAAGAAACCAAGTTTCTTTGAGATCCATCTATCTATCTATATAACTATCTGTATCTATTTATCTATCTATCTATTTATATAACTATCTATATCTATCTATCTATCTATTTATCTATCCATCTATCTATCTATCTACTTATCTATCTATCTGTCTATCTATCAAGAGAGATAACGATATAGAAAGATAGATGTAGGTAGGTAGGTTAATATACAGATAGAGATATAGATAGATAAAAGATAAAACTCAGTAAAAAGTGCATTGTTTGCAAAGACAAAAATAAAGAAATTATAAAATATATAATGAAATACATAAATAAATAAGCATATAAAACTATCTGCATTACAAAAAAGTATGAAAATATCTCAAAGAAACTTCAAATTTCTTTTTAAATCAAAAGAAATTTTGCCATTATTCATTCACTGGGTTTTCGCAATTTTTCGTACCCAGTGACTGAACACCCCTCTACCTGAAAATCTACGCATTCTGCATTGACTGAAACAATTTAAATCCATAACCTAAATATGTATACTTAATTTTTCTTTCGTAGAGTTAAAAAATAAACTTTATCGATAAAAATAATATGTATCAAAATAATTGCTAGCACGAAACCAGCCTTATTATTTTGAAACAAAGAAAGAACGATTCACGGCAGTAAAAGTTTCAAATTTTTTCCAGGAAAAAAATACGTATCCAAAGTATCCAATCAGGTGTCAGATAGCTTAGAATATCAATAAAGAACGCTTTTGTAGTGAATTTATTCAGAAAAAAAAATTTTCGGAAGCTTATTTTTTTTTTTTTTTTAATGACGCGCTGTTCATTCACTGGGTGGTGTTTACTCACTGGTCGATCTACCCTAGTCATATCGCGTAAGTCGAATCGTGTGGTAGCGCGAATCAACTGTATTATAGATAATCATACCTGCTTTATTTTCATATAAACCCGAATTTCGCAACTTTAAAAAATTCTGCTCATTGTTTTCCTTTTTTTTTTCAGAAATTTGGTTTCATACAAGCCATTTTAAGAATTCAAATTCTTTCATTGGTATTAAATTTAATTTGAGTTACTTATTTTTCACGGATACATGAGGCTACATATTTTATTTTAGTGTAAGCAGAATTGTACATTATTATTTTTTTGCTCCGAAAAACCGTTTAAGTCATAGAATTGTAAGGAATTTTCTTTCCATGAACGCCATTTATAGTTAAAAAAATCATTTTGAAACTCATTTTCATATTACATTTTTTTTTTAATTCGATTTCATTTTTAATTTAGTTTGATATATTCCTCAGTGTTTGAGAGATCAGATTCTTAAACTCGGTTCTGAAAAATTTAGACAGTTATTTCGCCAAATTTTAGAAACTTGTCATCGTTTGTTAGTGTAACGAAATTCACTTCATATCATTCCATTTTAAGAATAAATTGAGTATCATGTTTTTTATTTCGATGAATTCAATTTCAGATAAGCCGATTTTAAAAAATAATTTCGGTGACAAATTGCTATAAAATTGTTAAAAGGCTGCAAATTCTGAGAATTCAATTTCAAAATTGAACTATTTTAGGAAAAATGTTTCACAGCATTTATGCTATGAATTCAATTCCGGAATAATGCTTTTTAAAAATTCATACATTTATTGTCTATTCCTTTTTTAAGTACACCTGTTTTGCATAAAACACATTTTACAATACATTGCTGTTATAGGGGATTGATTTCATTTTGGCACAGTGTAACGATTTAAAACTTAAGAAAAAAGAAAATGTTTGCAAAAAAAAACTTTACAAAGTTCTAAGGTATTAATTACTTAGCATTTTGAGGATAGTTTTAGTAAATTTTAGACGCACCTTTTTATTTTATTTTTTTTTCGTATTTTTTAAGGGCATTTTTGAAGAACTTTTGAGTTATCAACCCCTGGAATTTTTTTTGTAATTGATAATATAATACATAATAATGCTTAGTTTTAACAACTAATTTCTATGCAATTTTATTTCTATTTTGCATTTAAGAGTGATTTAGGAAAAAAAAACTAATTTCATCATTATTTTTCCCCACTTAATATTATGGGTCTAATTTCCCCGATTTGATTTTAAACATGCTAGAGATTTTAATTTGTAACAAATAGAATTAAAAAATAAGCGTTATGATTTCGCTTTTCGAAACTCAGTTCTATGTATCAAAGTTTTTCAGATGTTTTTTCATTATTATTATTATTATTATATTTAGAGCATAAAAGCTTGAATAGAAGGTTTAATGCCTTTAAACACGAAAAAAAGAGTCGAAAGAAGAAAGAATAAAAAAATCTAACAAATATTGAATAGTAAATTGTAAAGTGGAGCTTTAGAATCGGGAAAAATTTATAGGTCTGTTATCTATAGTAACTTTTGAAGGAATAGTAATATCCAAACAAATGTTTTCTTTTTAAACATCAAAAAAAGTTCAATTTTAAAGTCTCAAATTTTTGTTAAATTTTTGAGCAGTTAAAACAAAAAGATATTAGCGCCTAGGGAACTTTACGGCAGATATAAATCCAGATTTTACAAGGCGTATTTGCTTCAAATAAAGTCATTTAAAAAAGCTCTTGTTGAAAAACATGTATAGAAAAGTTTTTTTGGATTTTGCTGTTCAGGTATTTTTTGAAAAGTTCAAACATTTTTAAAATGAATGTCTACGGTAGGGTTTCAAACCGTTTTATCTAAAAAACCAAGAGCACAAAAGGGGGGGGGGCACCAAAATGTTTAGAAAATTTCACAGATTTTAGGCATATTCTTACTTTTTGGTTGATAGACAGAAGCAAAGCAAAGTGAATCGGAAGCCGAAATGATTTTATTGCGAAATAATGATTGATGAGTTGATTTGTTTTTTCATTCTTAAGTTGTAGTTGAATTATATTTATTTTTGGTAACAGACAATAAAGAGTAATCGGAGGGCTTTATTTTTACCTGAAAGAAAGAGCTGAAAACGATTTTATTTTTGACAAAAAATTATTTATTTCGGTGGACTTTTGAGCAATCAAGAAGATTGCTTATTAATCTCACTCCGACCACAGCCTGGCGTTAGGATTTGTACTGTCTTCGTGATTGGCTAAACCAGTCACATGACTATTTTTATTTGGTTGAATATCTAATGCAGAAATAATCAAACTACCTTGGTTTTTATGTTAAAATTCATTGTAAATTTAATTCTATTTTTTGACACAAAAAGTTTGAAATTCTGTCAAGTTCATGTCTTTATTAAAAATTATGTAACTTTCAAACTTTAATGCTAGAAAAGACGCTATTCCTACCACCACCTTAATAGCAAAGGTAAATTTTCGTCTATAGTATCTTTGCACCATAAAAACATCCAAAAATCTATGACAACCCAAACGATTTACAAAATTTCGATTTATCAATGCATCCAAGTTTCTGAAGATTTTTTTAATGAAATCACACATTTGTAACAAAAGAAATATTTAAATCAAAACTAATATAAAATCGTCTTTTTTTTTTCTCCAAAAATACACATTATTTGTTTTTAAGAAGCTCATTCCATCTCATTCAACTTTTAAGAACTAAGTTGAAACACGTATCGCTTTTAACAAGTTCATTTTACCTCATTCAAGTTTTGAGAATTCTATTTAATATCCTTCATTAGCCCCTCAATTTGTGATATTAAATTAGTCACTGAATCGTAATTGTTTTTCCATTTTTGCAAACGTTATAAAGCCTTATTATTCTTCTTGAGCTCTAGTTTAAAATCGTCTGCTAGTGCAAGAAAGTAGAAGTTTCTCTTTGCGGATATCAACCCAACCTTCCTTGTTCTATCGAAATGGAAATGTTGTTTACAATATAAATGAAGTGATACCGATGCTGTTTATTCTTCAAAACAAATTTACAAGTCATCGGAAAATCTAGCCCAAGATGGATGACCAGGAAAAGGAAATGCAAGCAATCCATCACACACATATTTAACAGTAAAGTTAATTATCGAGTTATATGAGGCCGGAACGAAAAAAGTTTAAAATGTAGACTTATGACATGTTTTTCGTTTGAAATATCAATTACGACTTGTCAAAATAGAAGAGCAGAGAAAGGGTTGAAGGCTAAAATATAATTGGTCGAAGATTACAGTTTGTAAGTTTGCTCAATCATTGTGTGTAAAAAGTTCACCCGCTAATGTTTTTCTTAGTCAGGATAAAAAGTTAAAAGATAAATAAATAAATTAGTTTGAATTTGGAGATCTTGAATTTAAATTATATTTTTCGCAGTCACGACTTATGATAAGACTCTACTTGTCGGGTTTTTCGTTTCAATAATCTCTTTCATCGCAACCACAATTTGAATTCAAGGAGTCAAAATTCAAATGAATGCCAGGGGCTGGATGTTATGTGCTGGATACTCTTTTCGCGTAAAAAAGATTCGAGAAGGGTCGTTTATAAGTAATTCGATTCCGAAGCACATGGGCGCCTGCATTATAAACATAGAAAAATAATATCAAAGACTGGACGTCATTCAACGGTCAAGTGAAAACAATAAGCAATTTGTGATTACGGGGGGGGGGGGAAATAATAATAATTAGCAAATCAGCGTTGGGATGGCACAAACCGCCGAAAATATAGTACAAACTCTTTTTTTGGGGATAAAAAGGACCCTTTCATTAATGCATAAAGCTTTTGAGCGTAAGACAGGAGTTTTCAACCCTTTTCAGCCCATGAATTCTTTTTTTGGGTACAGGGACGAGCGCAGAAATTTTGTAGCCCGTTGCAAATGACTTTTACTACGGGACCCCCTCCATATTGTTTACCCCTACGTCCCTACACATATTTTACCCCCTATTTTAAAAATTTCGGGCCCGGCCCAACATGTGTCCGTTCTCCCCCCTTGTGCACGCCCATGTTTGTATATCATTAACTATTCGTATCCCCAGCAAAAACAGTTTAATTTTATTTGTTATATGAGTTGCTCAATCTATTTGCACGGTGACGACTTTTTTACGCATGCATTTGAACATTGTTCCCGGAATTTTAAACTTTATCTTATGATAGTGATATATTCGAAGAAAGGGAACTATTATGTTTCAAAACATGTTAACAACTTTCTAAAAAATCATTTTTGTATTTAAAACACTATGATTTGTACATGTTGCGGGTGCGTGTGGGTCGGACGCACAAATAGTTATTTTTCAAATATAAGAAAACTTTTTAGAAAGTTATCACTTCACATTATGATCCCCCCCCCCCCCCTACACACACGCACACAAATCGTTCTCAATATTAATATTAAGCTTGCTCCAAAACTTGCTGTTCTGATGAGTATGAGTTACACTTGAAGCCTATTTATGCTGAAACAGTTTGTCGTAAATTCTAGAAGGTACTTCATAGTAATGTCTGCTAGTTTTTTTGTGTTCTTTTCCAATACCAGTCACGACGTGAATTAAAGAAGTATTGCAATACTTATGTTTCCAAGTAGAATCAGAGAATCACACTATGTTACTCAAATTTATGTCCCAATTAAATTTCAGTTTCGTTAATATCATTTTGTATGCGTTTTGATAGTTAGCTGTACGCATACACTGTTAAAACTGCGGGTTGCATGTGGCACCTTTTAGGGTTAACAGCGTGTAGTACCAGCGGCACCATTTAAAACTGATTTTTAGACTCTCTACGACATCTTTGATCAAAATGGCGCCTTTAATGGTGCCATTTTGGCTCTCTATTGGGTGCCTCTGGTACTACAAGCGTTTGATTCCTAATGGGGGCTATATGCAACCCACAGTTAACAGTGTACCATGGCATTTTTGGTCAAAAATGCCACCCTTCATGGTGCCATTTTGGCTATTTATTGGGTGCCGCTGATACACGTGTTTGACCCCGTAACGGGTGCCATATGCAACCCGCAGTTAACAGTGTACCATAGCATCTTTAGCCATAAATGGCACCTTTAATGGTGCCTTTTTGGCTCTTTATTGGGTGCCATTGGTACTACAAGTGTTTGACCCCTAATGGGTGCTATGTGCAGCCCACAGTTAACAGTGTACCGCTTACAGATTTTCACTTTCCCGCCATCGATTGAGAATCATTAAGGAAAGAAATTCGAATCCTAATGAAGCATAATTTATAGATTCTAATCACCCCCTCATAACCTAAGAGTCTCACACTGCCTCTAGGGGGCGACACCTCCGCAGTTATCCATTTTGTAGAAAAACATCAACTCTTGCTTTAGTTCAGTGAATCAAGACGCGAAAGAACTCAAAAAGTAGCCTTAGGCATGATTTGCTTCAATTGGCTGGAAAGTTTATATTTAACTACATTACATTTTATTTTAATTTTTCTTCAAGGTTACCCCATCCAAAGAAACGTTCAGTCTTCGAGTCTAGAGATACGGCGATTATTATCACATAATAGTCACGATTACCCTCGTCCACATCCGGGTACTCGCACTCTGCGATCGCATACGTGAGTTTTTTGGGCAGGGAAGTTTATGAAGAAATGTAGAGGATTAGTTTCTGACTGAAGTGGGGTTTTCTTAACGTCGTTATGATGGGTCGGCGTCGACTTTAATTTGTAGGCTCCGTATTTTTAACGGATGAAAATTCTTTAACACCTCGTGAGATGAGGCGATTCTTTTGTGATAATTTCGGAACGAGAATTTGTTTTCGTTCTGTTTTAGGGAGTGGTAGAAAGTTTTGGATGAATTCGTTTGGGTTGGTATGGATCTGTAACAATAGACTTCTGCGAACTGGAAATCGTAAAATTTTATGATGCGATATTCAGAGTTCTACTTATTTCTTTTTGAAAATCTTTCCACTTTAGTTATTGCCCGACATTTAAAACTAAACAGTCAACTATCATTAGACTGAGACTATTTCGTTCAATACAGACTTTTTTGGTACAAAACTGCTTCGAAAGCCATGCACAGTAAACTGTTCAAAACCTTTAACCAACTCAGCTAATAGTCACTCGTGCTTTACCAAGAATTGTACAATTTAACTGGTCAAGTCAAATTGTACATTATACTGGGTTGTTGACAGTTAGTGGAATACTGATGTCGAGCTGGGTCGACGAGAGGTCATGCAAGCCTTGTTGGAAACTAGGGGTCCAGTTCTTTGGTGGGCCCGATTCGGAATCAATGTAGTATATATCTTACAAACTTTTTCGGGGAGGGGGCAATGACCATACTGGTGACCACCTTGACTCTCGGTGGCCCTGACACCGAGTGCCGGATAAGAGGGAACTCGGCTTTAACCATTGGACCAATGTACAGATGGCGAGTGTTAAGCAGTATTGTATCAAACAATGGATGGCAAGTTCTGTTTATTCAATATCTATATATATATATATATATATATATATATATATATATATATATATATATATATATATATATATATTTATATATATATATATATATATATATTGTTACAAATTCTGTAAATAGTAATTATTGTAGGAACGTAACCTGTAAATAGTTTCCCGTAATGAATATACAACCCCTTTTTCATTCGGCTAAAGTATACGACCCCTATTTTCTTTCTTTTCATTGATAACGGTCTACGCATTTCGCGAAGAGGTAAGAATGTTGTGGAAAATTCTTTTCGGTGTATTTAAGCCGTTAGCGATGGATAAACAGTTAGTTTCGATTCAGATTTCGAACGGAGAGCATTTTGCTCTGTTTATAGCGAGGCATTTCGCTGTGTTGTTTTCGTATTTGGAAGTAAATACGTTGTAAACGTTGAGTTTACGGTGTTGTGTGATAATTGCTTAATTGCTGATGAATAATTTAGCAGTTGCTGACGATCTTTCCTGTACATAGTGTAAATAAATTTCCTGTGTTTTTATCAAGAACTGTGTTTTCATTTCAAGAAAGTGGAAGTCGCACCGAATCCGTTACAATTTGGCGCCCAACGTGGGGCATCGGAGCTGTTTTATCCCAAGAAATTGACGGAAATGAACATGTCATCGCTTACTGGAGCAAATGCTTATCAAAGTCGGAGCGAAATTACTGCGTCACCAGAAAGGAGTTACTGGCCATAGTGAAAGCTGTAGAACACTTCCATCATTACCTCTACGGCCGAAAATTTCTGCTTCGGACAGATCATGCCTCGTTAACTTGGCTTTTGAACTTCAAGAATCCAGAAGGCCAGATAGCCAGATGGATACAGCGGCTCCAGGAATATGACATGGAGATCAAGCACCGAAAAGGGTTATCTCACGGTAATGCTGACGCTTTATCAAGGAGACCCTGTCCTGAGAACTGCCACTATTGTTCCCGAATCGAGAAGCAGTATGGAACGACTAGCCCTACCGCCTATCAGGTGACAGTGACTCCAACATCATCAGAACCTGATCCATGGAGTGATGACCAAGTTCGAAAAGATCAACTTGAAGACCCCGACATAAAACCAATTTTAGAGTTCATGGAAAGTGACAGTCGACGCCCTAGCTGGCAGGACGTTTCCATCTTCAGTCCTGCAACAAAAAGATACTGGGCTTTATGGAACTCACTCCATTTACGGAACGGCGTATTACACCGGAAATGGGAATCTGACGACGGTAAAACATCTAGGTGGCAGTTACTACTTCCCCGATCAAGGATTTCAGATGTTTTGAAAGAAATACATAGTAGTGCGACTGGAGGACATTTTGGTGTCTTGAAAACCCTCAATAAAGTTCGGGAGCGCTTCTTCTGGAGCAAGGCGAAGGATGACGTGGAGAAGTGGTGCCATTCTTGTGACGCCTGTGCTGCTCGTAAAGGACCGAAGAAGAGAAGCAGAGGGAAGCTACATCTGTACAACGTTGGAGCTCCTTTCGAACGAATTGGGATCGACATCCTGGGTCCTCTACCAAGAACTGCTGATGGGAACAAATACATTCTTGTTTCCATCGACTACTTCACCAAATGGCCGGAAGCATATCCCATTCCAGATCAAGAGGCTACCACCGTAGCAGAGACTCTAGTCCAACATTGGATCTCGAGATATGGAACACCTTTGCAGATTCATTCCGATCAAGGGAGGAATTTCATCTCTGCTGTGTTTAAGGACCTATGTCAAATTCTCGGAATTGAGAAAACTAGGACAACACCACTACACCCACAATCGGACGGCATGGTGGAGAGATTTAACCGCACAATCCTGAACAATCTCTCACTTATGGTATCCAGAAATCAACAGGATTGGGACAAGAAGCTACCTTTGTTCCTGCTGGCCTACCGCAGTGCTGTCCACGAGACTACCGGATTTGCCCCATCCCAGATGCTCTTCGGACGAGAGCTTCGGCTACCTTGTGATCTCGTCTTCGGTCGTCCTCCGGATGCGCCTTCATCGCCTGAGGAGTACATCCAGGATCTCCAGGCCCGGTTGGAAGACGTTCATAACTTCGCACGAGAGCGAATCAACATCGCGGCGGAGAAGATGAAGACCCGATACGACACAAGGTCTACTGGACATGAATTCAACGAAGGCGACAAGGTTTGGTTATGGAATCCCATCCGACGGAAAGGTCTTTCACCCAAATTGCAGTCGCATTGGGATGGACCCTACAAAGTCGTTAACCGACTAAATGACGTCGTAGTGAGGATCCAAAAATCACCTAATGCAAAACCTAGGGTTGTACATTATGATCGGTTAGCCCCATACTATGGCCATAGTTCATGAGTATTACGTAAACAACCATGGTTGATAACATAAAAGTTGTAGATAATTTTTGCTTTTAATGTTTAGTAATATTTCTTGTTATTATTGTGTTTTCTGTATCTGTTAGTTATTAATTAATGTGTATATTTGTAAACTTGTGATAGAGGTTTCGCACCCTTTCTGTTGATTGTACTGCCCGGGACGTGTAGTCCTTGGGAAGGGGGCAATGTTACAAATTCTGTAAATAGTAATTATTGTAGGAACGTAACCTGTAAATAGTTTCCCGTAATGAATATACAACCCCTTTTTCATTCGGCTAAAGTATACGACCCCTATTTTCTTTCTTTTCATTGATAACGGTCTACGCATTTCGCGAAGAGGTAAGAATGTTGTGGAAAATTCTTTTCGGTGTATTTAAGCCGTTAGCGATGGATAAACAGTTAGTTTCGATTCAGATTTCGAACGGAGAGCATTTTGCTCTGTTTATAGCGAGGCATTTCGCTGTGTTGTTTTCGTATTTGGAAGTAAATACGTTGTAAACGTTGAGTTTACGGTGTTGTGTGATAATTGCTTAATTGCTGATGAATAATTTAGCAGTTGCTGACGATCTTTCCTGTACATAGTGTAAATAAATTTCCTGTGTTTTTATCAAGAACTGTGTTTTCATTTCAAGAAAGTGGAAGTCGCACCGAATCCGTTACAATATATATATATATATACGGTAAGTATTAGACAATATTGAATCAAATTAAGAACGGCAAATCTTATCTCCTACTGTGGGCCCCGCTTAAACGAATACCGTAAAATAGGATGAATCAGACCGAAACATCTAAGCATCTTCTTCACCTTATATTACAGTGCAGTCTGTTTCAACATATGATATTCGATTGCGCATGGTATTTGATTATGCGGCGGACGTTTTTTATTTCCTTTTACAAAAAAGGAAGTATTGTATTAGCGAAAAAAATTTCACTCAAAATTCGGCCTTAATTTCCATTTTACTCACCCCCGAATTAATGTTGAGTTTTTTTTTCAACCCGACCACACGCGGATAAGTGCCTAAGAATGTATAGGCAGATAGGCACCCGAAATATCCATTTTGACATTCCCCGAGTTAATTACAACGACATTTCTCGTAACGTCCGTATGTACGTATGTATGTATGTGCGTATGTGTGGATGTGCGTATGTATGTCGCGTAACTAAAGAACGGTATGTCCTAGAAAGTTGAAATTTGATACGTAGACTCCTAGTGGGGTCTAGTTGTGCTCCTCCCTTTTTGGTTGCATTCGAATGTTCCAAAGGTGGTCTTTTACACCTTTTTTTGAAGGAAATCAATGTTAATTTCAATGCAAACTCAAGTGTTGTTGTAATTTATGCAAACACTTGGCAATATATCGCCAAGCTTTTGGTCACCAAGTTCAGTCGCCAACTTGGCGACAAATTTGGCGGATTCTTTTTTTAAAATCCGGTTTCCATTTGGTCATTGTTGGTGATATATTTAAAGAGTTAACTAATTGAATCACATTAAAATTGCCAATAATGGGGAAATGACATTAAATTGGTGCAAAAGGAAGTCATGTGATCCACACATCAGCTCGTTTAATCTTACCAAACTAGTAACACTTGTTCACTAAAAACGTAATAATAAATCATAGTAGTTATTTAAAAGAAGTAATTAATGTTGGTGGGGTTAAAAGCTTTTGAACTACTCTAAGGAGCAAAATAACGTAATCACTGAATATTTGTTCTGAAAGTCCATACGAAAGCTTTTAAAGTGCATCATGTAACATTGTTTTTGAATTGCAAAATCTGTGCTTTGGAACCACTTTTCCTGCAATACTTTTTGAAAAAGTTTACGACAAGGAATTGGTTGATCAAAGTGTTTTGGGTGGCTGTTGGGTTTGTTGGGAGAAATAATATCATATACACATTCAAAAACCTGCATGGGACCTTACACTTGGTTCTTCCACACTGCCAATTCGGCCTCAAATGAATGAGTAGTAAAATATTGCTTGATAAGGAAAGTAAAAAATTAAGGAAATTCCACACAATACAGTCGGACCTCCATATATCGAAGTAGCAAATTGCCGAAAAATAATTCGATATATAGAAATTTCGATTTATAGAAACGATCTTATTTTATCATAAAAATATCCTAAAGCATTCAAATTAAAGCTAATTTTCGTGTATGAAACCCAATTTCTAATTTATACGAGCATCGGATTAAACGAAAGTTAATAACTGAAAAATTAACAGAAATTACATTTTTGTGCCTTCATACATCTTCATTCTTCGACAGTTCAACTTGATTCGCAACATGGGAGGATTTTCGTTTTGACAATGTAATCGAGAGAAAAGTAAATAATCAATCTACTTAACTTGAATGATTTTTACTGAAGCTAAAAAGGCTAGGAATGATAATCAACCGACAAAAGACATAACTTAAAACTGATTTTACAATGTTACTGGTTACAGCTAAGATAATAAACTTGAGGGAATTTATGAACTCCAGATCGAAGCAACGACCTTTCTACGCACCCCTCAACCCCAGATTCCTTATGAGTTTCGTAGCAACCTTTAGTGAACATAATGTTATCCTCCAACCTTCATTTTTCATGAGACAAAGTCTAAAGTGGAAAAAAAAAATCTACGAATGTCTCGAAAAAAAATCGATATATAGAGTTTTCGATATATAGAAACACTTTTTCTATGTAATGAACATTGAAATTTGCTAGGATTTCGATATATAGAAAATTTTGATATGTGGAAGTTCGATATATGCCGGCTCGACTGTATTTCTAACTTCTCTTTCACGGGGGAAAATATAGTCGTGGGGGGGGGGAATTAGGTTTGGAGTGTTTAGTGAGCTTAACAATATATTGGAATAATAGCCTATAAGTAAATCACGGGTTATATATACAATAAAATCCTCAAAATATGGATTAAAAATTTCTAAAATAGAAATTAAAAATTAAAAAAAAAAGTCCCTAAAAAATTTTCACATCAAAAAAAAAACCCCGAATGGTACCTCTATTTTATATATATATATATATATATATATATATATATATATATATATATATATATATATATATATATATATATATATATATCTTTGATGATAAATCTCATTTTTTGGCAATACAGTGGCCGCCGCTGATATGAATCACGTTTGCTCTAAACAGTTTTGATTTTAAAAAGAGGCTGATTCAATAAAGCAGCTAATTCAAAAAAGTTTCATTTTTATTCTGTTTTTGACAATTTGATTCATTAAAGCGGTTGAGTCAATTAACCGGCGTCCACTGTACTATGATAAAAATGGTATGTGCATTTATAATATGCACAATAATAAAAATCGAGTCAACCGAGAAAGGCACGGGGTATCCCGATTTTTTTGTTCTTCAAGAAGAACAAAATATTTTTTTGTAATCTTTCTTTGGCTAAAAAAAAAAAAAAAATCTAATAGTGAATGAAAATGCAGTAATATGCACTTATTTAAAAAATATTCCGTTTTTATTCAGTTATCATAAAAAGAATCATAGATATGCCACTGCATATGCACAACTGTATTTGCATATAATCTTCTACTTACAAGTAACAACTAACCTGCAACCAGACTGTTAGACTCGTCTTCCGTTCCTCGGGAATAACAAAACTTTTATCTTCACCTACATTTCATCACCTCAACCAATCAGAACAAAAAATTTAAGAAAATCAGAACGCCTTTTCTCTTCGATTAATTCAACCCAACGAAATCATCAACCCCATCCGAATTTTTAGCATTTTCCTCATTTAAGCTTTAATCTGAAAATTTAAGTTTTCGGTTGGTCCCAGAATCCCGAGAGAACTTTAATCAAGCTTAATTTTTGGCCAAAGGGGAAAACTTTTTTGTCCTCTTTTCGTAACGTAATTAACTTCAAGATAGTTACGCCCTCTTCTTGTCACTCATGGCCTTTATTACGAGAATATTGATCAATCTCTTTTGAGTACTTAATAATTAGGTTTCAAGAACAATGTCTACGTCATTATCTGCTAATATGATGTGTTGCATTTAAAATTCTTAAGAACTGGTGGATATAAGTTTTGATTTCTTAGTTCAACACGAATTTGAAATGAAAACTGGGTGTCTCATTATTCAAAGTCCTTAGTTTTTTTTTTTCCATGCAATAATTTAATGAAATGATTTTTGCAGCAAAGAGCTGTTAGATCTTTAAAAAATCAAAGTTGCTCAATGAAACTTCTTACACATACACATATATATAAAGATAATTGGGAAATTAGTCTGCATAAATATGTTAATTACAATTTCATTGGATTAGTACAAATAATTAAAACAATAAATTTTGTCAAAGAACGTTTCTAAATAGTCTTCAGAAACGGCCCTGGTACAAAAACAAAATTAGTCAAAAAATTCACTAGCTTTTTTCAGCACAAATTCTCATATTTGTATAAACAAAGTAATAAGTGCAGTGATAACGATAATAGCAATAATTATGGTAATAAATACAATAATAATAACAGAAATAACAAAAATAAGGACAAAAATAACAGCAGTAGTAATAATGAAGACAATAATAATAGTAATTATAATAATAATAGTGATAAAAAAAAATAATAGTGATAATAAAAGTAATAATAATAATAGTGATGATAAAAGTGATAATAATAGCTATAATAATGGTAATGATAATAGAAATAATAGTAATAATGACAATAATAGTAATAATAATAGTATTAGTAATAATAGTAATAATAATGAAAAATAACAATAATAACAATAATCCTTATATATTATTTCTGTAGCCTGTTTTTGGTTTCTACGCCAAATTTCCCTCAATTCTTGATCGATTTCTTTGATTTACGGCGTATTTTATAGCTTATGGTGCTGGCTACTGACGAAAAATAGACCCAAGGTCTAAAAATTGTTTCTTTTAGCCAAAAAACCTGTTTTAAAGAACCAGAATAAGGTTTTCGGTCAAACTTATAACTTTAATTTGCGCCATGACCGACAGAGCTGAGTAGCTTGATCGGCAGAGCGTTCTCTTCGTAACCAGGAGATTACGTGTTCGGGCCCACGTCCGGACAATCTGCACCGAAAAAATTAGAGAAATAACGCGCATTATATGAACACTGAATTAAATGAATAACAACTATGAGGGAATAGAATAAATGAGAAGGAAATGCTCCTTGCTGATATGAAAACATTCAGTGATTTTGTGCTAAATTACTTCGAAATTGCACGTGTTTTTTTTTTTTTTTTGAAGCTTTGGCTCTGGAAAAAAAATTAAAGCATAATGTGAGCGAAAATATAAGTAACAGGTTTAAGATTTCAGACTACAATAGAATTGTTTTTTGTTCAGAAAAAAAATAATAAATCGTATATTGAAATATATATTCTTCTAATGAGTTTTTGACTCTTTGTACAAATAAATAAAATACTACCTCAATTTGATGGGTAAAATATATATTTTTTCTTCTTTTTGCTAAAAAACAAATAGCTTATCACATTTTTACTACGTTCGAAAAGCTACGCTTAAAAAAGAGCATAGTTCAATTTATTTTGTATTTTAACCGTGCTGTTAAATGATGAACACGTGCTGCCATCTAAGTTATAACGGTTTAAGCAGCCTGCGATAACAAATTGTAAAAATTTTCAAAAACAAAAACATTTTTCTTCAATATCTTATCTTATATATTAATACCCTCTCATTTTAAAACTTATCAGGCTGGCCAATGACGAAAAAAAGACTTACGGTCGAAAATTCAAGTTTTCGAAATCGCCTCCTGCTGTTTCAAAACGTTGATGCTGCCTGTAGTTCTTATGCATTTTTTAAAGCAAAGTTCTAATGCAGTTTTCCATTTTTTACGTCGCTTTCGGCAGAAAAAAAATAGCCTGTGTGTGTGTTCATATTTTAATAAAGCTTAACAGCACTGGACTTAGTTGTTCGGTTTAATTGATAAGTTTTTTTCGGTAGAACGCTCGGCTATAAACTATCTGAACTTCGGGCAAGCTTGGGCTGTCCGACATAATATCAAATTTATATTAGTATTACGCATTACATGTGCTCATAACATACACACCTAATAAAATAAATGCAGTGGGAATGCTACTTGGTGTTTCGACTCCTTTATGCCGGCTACAGTTATCATTCGGATAAGTTGATTGTTAATCGAACTGTGTTCTTTGACTACATCCAGACCACTCAACATAATGTAAGCATAAAAAAGTATTAGATTTACCTAAAGAAATCTTTTTTGTGCAGAAAAACATTTTTATTGTATGCTAAAATTTAGATGTTTCTAATAGCAGTGTTCGACCTTTTGTACAAATGAAAAAATACTACGCCCGATTAAAACTACGAGTTTCACTTAGTTAACCTTTAATTTTTTATTCGCGCGAATACGATATAAAGCATTAAAAGTATTATCAACTTCATTAGCAAGAAATTATTTTCTACTCCTCTGCTTTCTGCTGAAAAAAAAAAAATACATTTTGTCTACGTTCGAAAAATTGCACTTAAGAACGGACTCAGTTCAACTGGTTTTGGTTTTGAATTTTAAGTGTTCGATTAAAAGAGAAACATGTGAGGGCATTTAAGCCGTAACGGTTAAAGCAACCTTCTATGTGAAATAGTTCAATATTCAAAGATAAAAACACTTATTTTCAATCAAATTTATTACTTCTCAAGAATGTTTGTTTCAATCGCTACGTGAGATCTTCGTCATTCTTTAATCAAATTCCATGCTTTGCGAATAATTTTAAATCGTATCATGCTGGTTAATGACAAAACACAGATGCATGATCTTATTATTATTATTTTTTTTTTTTTGGCAAAAAGCTTTTTTGCTGTTTTTTACTACGCATTCCTTCAATGAATAGCTTTCGAAAAGGAAGGCGCAATTGCTAGGTTTGTTGGAGTGTCGGGCTGTTAGTCAGAATTTCGCCAATTCGAGAACGTGCCAATAAATATCTCTTTAATGTTTCTTTTTTTCCCGTCAGATGCTGACATATGCAGGACTGTATTTGCCACAACCTGTTTTTTCACATGCACAATTATTGCTTTTTCACGAGTCACCACTCAGCCACACTTTTAATGACATTTATGTTTGCAATGAAAATATGTACGATTAAAAGGGGAGCTATGATCAAATTATCACAACGTTGTATTTAACGAGGTTTTGTTACTGATGTCTTTAAATTACATGCCTTCTCTTCTGCGCTTACTTTTTTTTCGGTTCTTCTTCATAATGTTCTTCCTTTGAAATTCTTAAAGAGCGAAATGCCTTACGAAACGATTTGAAGCACAGTGCGGAGTTCCGCACGGGTCGACTAGTAATAATAATAATAATAATAATAATAATAATAATAATAATAATAACAGCAATAGTAATATTAATAGCTATAATGATAATGATAATAACGTAATAATAATAATAGTGATAATAAAAGTGATAATAATAGCAATAATAATGGTAATAATAGTAGAAATAATAGTGATAATGACAATAATAGTAATAATAATAGTAATAGTAATAACAATAGAAATAATAATGAATAGTAATAATAAAAATAATTAATGGCAATAAATAATAATAGTAGCAATAATAGTAATAATAAAAATAATTAATGGCAATAAATAATAATAGTAGTAATAATAGTAATAATAATAATGAATAGTAAAAATAATAATAATAATAATTAATAGCAATAGTAATAAGAAGGAAAAAAATAATTAATGGCAATAGCAATAAGAAGAAAAAAAATAATAATATAAAAGCAATTTCTCATATTTATTAATAATAATAATAACAATTATAGTAATTAATGGTAATAATAGTAATAATTAATAGTAATAACAGTAATGATCATAATAAAATATAATAATAAATAGCTGCAGAAATAATCAGGGGCTTTTCAGTGCGTAAATACTCCTTGACACGTTTTGGAGGAGTAAAATTCATTCTGGGGGAATGAAAAAAAAAATTAAACATTCAAAAGTAATATTTTAAAAATTCCAATAGCTTTTTTCCCCATTTTCCAAAAGATGTACAATTTTTTCCCCCATTTTCCAATATGCACATTTTTTTTTTAGAATACAAAGTGTGAAAACACGTTTGACGAAATGTTTGAGGAGTATTTTCAATACGTAAAATGGTCTTGTAGAGGCGTTAAAATATCTCTGATAATAGCAAATATATTGTTACAAATTCTGTAAATAGTAATTATTGCAGTAACGTAACCTGTAAATAGTTTCCCGTAATGAATATACAACCCCTATACATTCGGCTAAATATACGACCCTCCTATTTCTTTTTTCGTTCATTGATAAAATTTGATAACGGTCTACTATTTTCAAGAAGCGTTTGGAATCTTGTGGAATATTTGAGAGATTTCTTTCGAGGTTTATAAAAGCGTCCCGCGTGATAAAAAGTTAGTTTCGATTGAGAATTCGAACTGAGAGTGTATTAGCTCTGTTTATTGCGAGGCATTTCGCTGTCTTGTTTTTCGTATTTGGAAGTAAATACGTGTGCAACCGTTGAGTTTACGGTTTGTGTGATATTTGCTTAATTGCTGATGATTAATTTAGCAGTTGTTGACGATCTTCCCTGTACATAGTGTAAATAAATTTCCTGTATTCTTAATCAAGAACTGTGTCGTCCTTTCAAGAAAGTTGGAAGTCTCACCGGATCCGTTACAATATGTTTAATGAGTAATGGGCATTAAAAGTTCCAGAGCGAAACCCATCGAATGCAAAAGAAAAGCTCTACGAATTAAGACGCTTCGGGTTAGTTAAGGCCTCCATTTAGTAGGAAAACTTTCGCAATGAATCACAACGAATATAATTGCAGTTGCATTTTACAGGGCAAAAGAAACGATGTGGTGTTTGCTACTTGAATAAGTCATTTCATGCCCAAAGTTTTCGACGAAAAAACCTACTTGGTGAGAGGACTTATTTATCATCTTCAGCTATAAGTTCATATATCTAGCAAAATTGCGTTCCAGGTTTCAAAGAAGATCATTTAACTTTTTTTTTTTTTTTTTGTATAACACAGAAAGAAATTGCAAAGAATTACTTCCGTTCATATAAAAAAATTTCTTACTCAGATTTTAAACTAGCTTTCTCCTCCAAAATTTCAAAATGGCTAACTAATATTATGGATAACTAACAACAAGGTAACTAATATTGTTAACACTCACTCACTCTAATGCAGAATAAAGAATTTTTAAAAATCTAATAAAGTGTCGGCGGCTCTAAGAATGTTGGTTCTAGGTACATAGGTGTCCACTTTACTACAGTGTCGACAATAATAGTTGCACGGCCCTATACTAGTATTCATTACCATACCTCTTACCGCATCTCAATGACTTATCTCCCCGTATAAATAGATAGCCTTGTATTTTCCCGAACTCTGCCATTTTTCGTTCCGCATTATGGGGCATATTCAACTCTTAACACAATTGATCGTATTCAATTCGATCAAATTCTATCAGCCAATAGCGCGACCAAAAATTTCCTTTGAAGAAAATTTGGAAGGTATCCAGAAGGAAACTTCTTGCTACGCTACTGGTAGATATAATTCGTTCGAATCAAACGCAATCGAGTTGAATATGTTCCCCTAAGTTGAGCGTTTTTGGTTCTTCCTTATTTCGATTCGTTTGAGAGCGGTACTTCTGAACCGCCTTTCTCAATCAAACTGACACCTGACGAAACACGGAGCCTAAGTTTTTGTTGATCCAAATCAAGATCATTCCACATGATTTCATTCCAAAGCCTCGTTAGTAAATTAAACCGCGTGAGCTAAAGAAAACATAAGTGTCGCGAGGAGCCACCTAGTAGCTATTCTTAACCTGTTTCATAAATGTTTAATGTATCTCTCATCTTCTGATAGTTTTTGTGGTCAAAGTTGCAATTGTTTCATATGAACAAGGCTCTAGGACACGAAAAAAATGAGCATAAACCATGAGTGCCCCCTCCCAAAGACCCTCTAAAGCACCCCCTAAAGATTTCAATGGTGCAGTCTGCTCCTTGCTCCCTCCCTTGCCTTGGTGGGCACCCATGCATGAAACATTTTGTAATATGAAATGTTTCCTCGAAATTTTGCAATCACGTGATATTGTGCGGGAGAGAAAATGTAACTAGTATACTTCAAGCGATCTAGAAGAAATCAAGGATGAATGCTTGCAGTAATCAGAGAAAAGGTTGTAACGATGCTTTTTTTGAGCTACAATAAAGTATTTGTATACCTCATTGAGTCATATACTCTAACGGGAATGTTCAATTTCCAGGAAAGTAGAGAGTAAAAATTCCTGAATACTCTCAAATTAACTGGTCCCACAGGCAAAGGCGTCAGGAGGTTAAATTTTTGGGAGGGTGGAAACTCTCAATTTCCAGAATGGAACTCCAAATTTTGCCCAATCGACAGACAGAATATTTTTGGAAAGTCTCAGTGACCTCCCTTGATCTCCCACTGGGGAGCCCCTGTCCGCATCATTTAGTCAATTTTCAATTCGTCAGAATCCGGGTTCACGTCATGACATATCGTTTGATCAATACATTCAACCCCACTTCAGCGCCAAATGAAAAGGGATAAGGCAGAGCGAGCGGTAACCCTTTCTCAACAATTTGCGCTCTGCCAACACGAGATTCTTTAATCAATTAATAGTAGGAGTGTAGAAAAGGTGGTGGCGTGGGAGCGGCCACACACAAAACAGCAAGAGAAAAAGACCCCGCAAAAGAAGAGAGGGTCCAACAACAGATAGTTAGGAAAAGGGGGATGGACAGAGGGGGGATCGCAGAGGACGTAATTTCTTGTGATCGTCATTAGGTTTGGAAGGCGAAGGTAACAAGCTCTCCAAGTCTCGCAGCCCAACGAAACCAATTAGTGGAAGTTTGGAGAGAATCGTCTCAAACAAACGACGAGTTGATTAGTGCAGAGGAATCGCTGTGTAATCGCAGCCAATCCAATTATGCGGCGCGGGTGCGAGGATGGACGGATGAAGGGGCACCCTATCGTCGAGATTGCCCCCCCCCTCTTTCCCACTATTATGCAGGCACGACATACACTTTCCACAGAATCATCGGGCTCCACAAAGATCATGGGGGAAAAAAATCAGGGCTTCGGAATTGGAGTCATGGAGTCGGACTTTTGGGGAGTAGAGGACTCGGAGTCGGGAGTCGAAGACTAAAATTTGACCTTGAAATTTCAAGAGTCAAAGTCGGACTAATTCTAGGGTTGTCGGAGTCGGAGGCTCTAAAATGCCTGCTGTCCTTCCGGCTCCGTATCCCTGAAAAAAAAATAGACCTGCTATGTAATAAAAGTACACAGCAACAAAGTTTTTTTGCACTGATTCACACACACACATACATGAATACATTACATAGGGTTAAGTAACTGTATATTGTCCCTGTGCCCAATTTCGTCCCCCTAAGTTTCTCTGGTCTAACACTAGATGTTACCACCTGTGATATTTTTTATTGGTAGCAATCAAGAACACTATTTGCTTATGGACGTTTAATGAATCTAGTCCTCTACGTTGCTGTTGGGTAGCACTTATTCTGATTTTATGAAAACGCCAGTTAGCGTAATACAATATGTAAATACTATTTTTGATTTTTTAGTTTTTTTTTTTTTTTTTGGAGTTGACATATTGGTTTAGAGTTAGAAATAAACTAAGAGACCTGGCGCATTGCCATGTTTGGTTTTCTTCACGTAGAGCAGGAAACCTCCATATTGGCAGATAAGATGTTCTTATTTTCGTATTCATCCAAGTATCCCGTAAATGACAACTATGCAGGGTATCCTCTGAGCCAAAAACGTTTTTAAATTCAAATTTTTATGCATTTTTGGTTTTATTTTCAGTTTTTGTTTTTCTACTTACTTCTGTAAGCCTCGTGGCATACTTTGTGGAACACGAAGAGTTTTGAACTCTGAAATAAAAAATAAATAAAACATTCAGAAATATAAGGGGTGTTACCCTAAATGCGCCCACTGGCAACACGAAATGAGTTCCAGTCCGAAAAACTAATAAACAACATTTCTGGCCCATGTTTGTAGGGTTGAAGAATCAATCTCGAAATATTTTCTACTAATTATGCACAATTTATAACGTTTTCCTCTAATACAATTCTTAATACGTATTTATTATTATTACCTGGCTTTTTAATCTTATCACCTCTTTTGCAAAACGTTCCGAAGCGGTGTGAGGGTGATTTACCGAGGTGATTAAATCCTAATGAATAAGAGGACCTGATGACTTAAGAAGAAATTATTGAAGTTGAATGCCAGTGATTGAGGGATTGAAATGTGCCAAAGGAAATGACTGTAGGAAAAATGCTACAGTCGATTAAAGGGAAATCGCAGCGACTGAGGGAAAAATCCCTATCATTGAGGACGAAGCCGTGATATAAGAAAGGAGCATCCTAATGACTAAAGACAAAATGTTTTTTTTTTAAAGGAAAGTAAATAAATTGACTGCAGGGAAAGTTATGAATATTAAGAAAGAAAAAATCTTAAGGCCTAAAAAAATTCACTTCTCTGTGGGAATAATTTCTAATTCGTAAGGAAAAGTAACAAGTAAGGTCGAAATCACTCGCCACACAAGAAGTGTATTTGAAATGCAGAAGACTTTCTAGGGAAATATTATAAAGGGGACATCAAAGTTTAATATTAGAAGAAGTAAAGCTTCATCTTGTTTCGTACCAGGGTGCAAAAGCGGATATAAAACATGCAAAGAAAAAGTTTCGCTTTTTAAAGCTCCAGCAGATGAAGAAAAACTAAAGAAGTGGAACTCGTTAATTCCCAGGTTAGATAAAGTTTTTGATAAATATTGCTCAATTTCTGCTCTGCATTTCGAAAAACATTTTTTTGAGACGCATAATGAGCATATTATAAATGGTGAGGAAGTTTTGATTCCCCGGGGTAAACTTTTTTTAAAAGACGAGGCAATTACGACAATTTTCCCAAATCTGCCAACATACTTTACTAAAAAAATACCAAAGCAAAGGTCCATCAGGAATTATGCAGTTAAGAAAAATGTTCCCTGTTTGAAAAAAATAAAACTTGATCTTTCCGCAGATGAAACTGAAATAACCACGTATAAATCTATTATAGATGAAATTGTTCATATTAATTTGCCTAACGAATATTGGGTTTGTATGAAATTTAAAAAATCTTCAAATATTGTAATTTTTGTATATAATGAAAATTATGTGAAAAATAATATTGACGATAAAAAGATCATTATTAAAGTAGAAGAAAATTTACAAATCAATGCTACTATTTTGGTCAAAGGTGTAAAAGTAGATTATCCTGTTCTTCGACTCAGACTGAGAAGCCCTGATAATTTTAATTAGCTTCAAGAATTTAGAAGCAGTTTTATTTTGTAACTAGCGGTACCCGCACGACTTTGTCCGAAGGAGAAAATTAAAAGGTCATTTGATTAGCCTGTATATTTACAAATAATGGATGATGAATTTCTCGCCAATCGGCTATGTTCATTCGCTCTTCCCATGTTACGGTTCCACGTCATGATAATTTCGTAATTAACTCGTCCATCTTATGATAATTCTGCTTCGGAAACTGTTTTTAAAATTTAAAAATAAAAAAAGAACAAAATCGAATTTTCGAAAATTTGCTTCGAGGTGCACACCCCCATGCTACAAACTAACTTTGTACTAAATTTCATGAAAATCGGCCGAATGGTATAGGCGCTGTGCGCGTCACAGGGATCCAGACAGAATTCCGGACAGAAATCCAGACAGAGAGACTCGGCTTTATAGAGAAATAAGAGACGCGCTGTTATTGAATACTTAGGGGCCATTCATTAATTACGTAAGGATGATTTTGGCAATTTTTGACCCTCCCTCCCCCATGTAAGGGTACGTAAGAATTCCCCCCCCCCATTCTTATGTAAGATTCCATTTCGTTTTTCAAAATGATAAAATAACAAATCTTGAATCGTTACATCACTAGAATCGTTATTAAATTCACATTATTAAATTAAACCTTTTGCGTAAAGAAATAGTTACTGAAAAGAATCTAAACTGAATGTTATTTCGACTTTTTTTTTTTTTTGATGTAATATTAATTACAAATAAAACATGCCGTACGCAATGCGACTCCTTTATTATATTTTACACTATAAATTCTTTGTAAAACAAATAAAAAAACATCTTATCCTAACACGTTTCTTACCTTCCAGACGCAAATGGAACATAATCTCTGCCAAATCACTTGACCGCGCAATGTCTAATGTGAAATATCGACATGGAAAATATTATGTAAGAATGAGTTTGACCCTCCCCCCCTAAGGTACGTAGAGGCTTTTCCAACCCCCCTCCCCCTTGGAACCCTTACGTATTTAATGAATGGACCCTTATAGTCTACTATTTTCATTTAAGTAAGGTAGTTTTATAATAAGGTAATAAGGTAATTTTATATGCTTCAAAAAATAAACGAACACCCATGTAACAATTAGCACTTATTACAGAATTTCTCTTTTGCGCAGAAATAAGTTTAATCCGAAAAACGGGGTTTTTAAACTGCGAAATCAGCATGCAATCGCTGATTTAAAACGAGTCTGATTGAGGAGCATAACGTACTACTCGAGTGCAGCGCCATCTGGATTTTCCTCAGATCTGACCTCACTTTTTCCCCGCCGATCGGCACACTACTCTTTCTAGGCACTATACTAAAACCTCGCTCTAAAGAACCAAATGTGTCAAAAATTAAATCATCACAGCAAATATATTTTCCATTGCTAATCAACCTAAAATCGCGAGAAGGGTCCTGCATCGAAATATTTTTTCGAGTGCGATTTCGTGTCCCCCATCAACATGTGATTGCCATAAAGAGCCTCAAAAATATTGTGTAAAACATATCTGAAGGTATGATTTCTTTTTTTTATGAACAAAATACGAATCTCAAAATAATTTAATTTATATTCATAATAAAGTTTTATTCATTACTAGCTGTACCCGACGCGCGTTGCTACGCCAACAAAAAAATACATCATTATACTGATTTTCATGACAATAGGTTGAACGGGGCAGAAGTTGCTACTCTGCAGTGCCACCTGGTGGCGAGTGGCTTCAATGAGCATATTATGCACCTTCTTCGTGGAGAAATACATATATATATAGCAATGTTCATAATAATCGGTCCAGGTATCAAGTGAAGCCGTGACTATACTCAAATTTTGTACTCACGCAGTTTGCAAGATCAACCAATCGCTAAAAATATCAAATAGAAAAAGTTTTAAATCTCCCCGTTGCATGAAAAGCCATAAAACAATAAAGAAAGAATTTATTTGTTCAAACTCAAGAAAAATGGCAACAGCTAACTTCTTATCAATGAGATCTTTCACGCGACTTAATTTCTGCAGCCGATAATTTTATTCGTATTTATCCAATGGATTGTGACTTAAATTGGAATAAAAAAGGAACTATCAATCGGATTTTTTTCGAACTGGTCTATAAACATTCCCAGTACCAAAAATAACAAACGGTGAAAGTTTCAGTCAAATCTGCCGAGTAGTTTTTGAGTTCATGGATGACATACAGACGAACATTCATTTTTATATATAAAGATTATTGACTGATGACGATTACATCACACCAGTGATTTCATTGCAACAGGATTCTGTCCCTTTTAATTCTCCATGCGCGTTCTGTCACCCACCAGTTGCTTCCGTCCCAGATAGTTAAATTTACGCCCCAGACCAATCACTATGAGAGATTTAACCTGTTGAATGAAGTCCTGAACACAACTCTGTTTTTAACCCATAACAGCAGTTAGGGTTCCCATTAGAGGAAAAAATGTGGGTGAGAAAATTTCACCCTATGTTGAAATTAGAATAAGATTGTTAAAAATTGAAAGATTTTTTAAATCTAATTATTCTATTTTGCAGACGTAAAAAAATCGCGAATAAGTTCCTCATCGAAACAATTTTCGAGTGAGATTCTTTTTTAAAGCGCGCGATTCTCACGGTCTCGCGCTCCTTAGGAACCCTGTCAGGTGTCGAACAACTCTTGATCCATCACCCCCTCCCCTCGAGATATTCCCTAGATTGTTACTATGAATTATATCGCGTTAAATTTTATAGAGTGGTTCTTAACTCTTTTTTAACATCCTTTTTGTGAGGGGGGGAAAGTCAATTTGCCAAATGAAACTTCAAATTTTGCCGAATGATGATAAATTTGCCGAACAGAACTCCAAATTTTGCCGAATGATGATACTTTTTCCGAACCGCCAGGCAAAATTTGCCGAATAAGGAAGTTTTTGGAAGGTCACGGTGACCTCCCATCGGGGCGAACCTGCACTCATATGCAACCTACCTCAAAGCATTCATATTTTCTCTAAGAAACACTTTTGAACCTTAAAACTATTTAAATGGTTATTTCATTACCTTTTTTCAATTGTAAAAGTTCACCAAGTAGAGGAGAATTTTTTCTGCCATAAAAATTACCTATTACGAAGACAACCAATACAAAAACTTTGTCGTCTCAGACATTTTCAGAAGAACTTTATGTCAATCTCTCACGTTGATCTTTCCTTGCAAATATAGAAATCAAACTTGGCGATCTTTGGCATGAGAAAACTACCTTTGGCAACCATACAAAGCGCATAAGATTCTGCTCAACATGTCAGATTGAGGCTTTGATTAAGGATCCTTCTATATATGTATATCAAAAACTGAAAACACCAGGCAAGAAACAAAAAAAAAAGTACCAAAGGGGGTTCGAATTCATTCCCCGCGTCCCTATTCGAACGCAACAGCTAAAAAATATACAAAGAATTCAATTATATTTGTGTCTGGATTCTCTAATGATCACTCATTATGTGGAAAGTCCGCTTTCGTAGCCAGGAACGTTTACTTTGGCACAGCGGCGTCTAATGAATTAATTTGGATGTGTATCTTTGGCGTCGGCGCACGCCAATTAGGACGGCCTGCAATCAGTGGCGAAGGGCGGGCTGTAATCAAGGCACTACAGTGGCGCGTGGGGCCACTGCCGTCTTTAATTAGCTTATTTTAATCAGGATTTGACGCAACACTAATTGGCTGTAGCCTTTCATTAAAAGGCGATCTTCCATGGCGAATCTTGTCAAAAGGGATTATTTTCATTGCGTAGGGATTTTTTGGTAGCCGTAGGAATAATTTCATGTTGCTGTTATTGTTGCGGAATCTTTTTTTTTTTTTTCTTCTTTTTTTTTAATCCGATGGTTTTGTCAAATAATAATTGTGACCGCTATTTAACTGGGCAGGGAGAAGTTTTATTGGATGGCCTGTTAATGAAGGTTAAATTAGAAAATATAACGAAAGTTCGGATTTTAATTAAAATTAAAGTAGCTGGGTAGGGTTGCATTAATAATTTGGGAGGAAAAATTCCATAAGGCTTTCTAAATGAATGCAAAATGAAACGTAAAAAGAAAAGGGAAACTTCATTAACTCTTTCAAGCTCCCTTTAAAATGAAATCTCGCAAATTAAAATCATTTTGCGAAAATCGATTAAATTATCCGAAAAGACTGGTAATTCACTGGAGAGTAGTAATCGAATGCAACTCTTTAACAAATTTTGAAAATGAAAGTTTTTTTTAAATTCAAAATGAGACGAAAATTACGAAGAAGCGAAAGTATTTGGTATAATGTTCAAGCATAAGAACATTAAAGTTGCATTTTTAATTATGCGCGTATTTAATGCGCAAACTGTTAAAACAATTAATTTTGCCTATTGATCATTTTTATCCTAAACTCCTAAACGTTGCATAATGCGTTTCATGCAAGGTAAAACTGAAAGGAAATTTTGAAATAAACTTAAACTTCGGGGAACTATTTAAAAAGTTGACTGTTCAAAAAAATTAGTATATATATATATATATATATATACAGTTACTACACTACGGGGGGCGGGGGACGGTCCGCCCCGGGTGTCAACCCAGACGGGTGGGTGGAGCCCGAAAGTTCCAATTCCACGCCAAAGTGGAATTGCAAGTCTTTGAAAAATATGAAGCTAAAATAAATTTTACTACAAATAAAAAAAACTACATATCGAAAATTTTGGGGGGGGGGGGCAACCCGCGGACCCCCATTCATTTTTTTTTTTTTTTTTTTTTTGTACATTAGCCTACTTTAAGATTCTTTCAAACACAAAAGTAGTTGTTTCCTAAAAATTGCACGAATTTCATGTTTTTAAATAAAAATTTAATTATTTTTAATTTGCTTTGTGGGGGGGGGGGGTGACACCAAAAATTACCGCCCCAGGTGAGAGACAACCTTGCTAGGTACGCCACTCTATACAGGTTGTTCCGTTTTAACCTGCAAGACCTTTATTTTTGCATCCGTTAGTCCTAGATATATACTTTCAATGGGGTCGTTTCCAAAATTTTAAAAGTATTTTTTTTTGAAAGAGCGTGTTTAAAAATATGGGATCTGACCATTTTTAAAATAATTTGTTTAAGTTTAATATTTTTAAAGATTACTTAATGCGCTTTCATTGTCTATGCTTCTGCCCGATGATATCACAAATAATGAAATGCTATTCAGTGTTGCCATTCACAGACCAAAACATTTAATTCGCATCTTTTCTCACGTGTGTTGACAACGATATGGTTGATAGCAAGCGTAGAGCGCAATATTTGATTCGCTTGTTGATTATCATAACGTGGAACCGTGGTAGAAAGATGCGCCAAAATGCATCATTTGTGACGTCATCAAGACCACGCCTTGTTTGAAAAATCGGACATTTAAAAAAAAAAAAAAATTCAAAAACAACTGTTAAGAAAATAAAAATATTTTCTGGGTCTATGTTTTTTTTTTTTTTTTTTTTTTGCTCATTCTATCCATTTTAGTGAGTAAAAGTAGTACTTTTGACTAAAGGAAACAACTCCATTGCAAAAATGCTCAAAATCAGATGCAGAGTTAAGATATTGAAAGTTTGAAGTGAAAATAAAAATAAGTCAAAAAATACGAAATTTAACTTTTTATACGGGATCTAGGTCCCCTAACTTATGTTTAGGGAAATAATCTCCATTGAAAAATAATTCAACATAAAAAGTTTGAAATTAGTACGACCAATATTCACTGAGCTATGAAGCGCAGCGTTTTGTAACTTACGTCACTTTACACTCGCCTTCAATAACACTTTTTGGGGGGAAATGTAGCGGTTAACAAGAGTTTAAAATTATATGCATTTTGTGTGATTTTTCAAATAGTTCGAGGTTTTGTAGTGTGCTTTCGCGTATCATGGCAAAAAAATTTGCATTCATTTTGAAATAGTAATGAAAAATATAAATACTTATTTTATTTACTTCGACAAAATGACATTCCTCTGAAAGGGCGATAAGTTCCAATCTCAACTTTTGTATGATCCCTTAAAACTTAAAATTCGAATATCCCCTTGAGTTTTGGTCGCACAAATGTCAAATTTTTTGTGTCAGTAATAGTTTTCAATGGAGATTATTTCTCTAAATATTAGTTAGGGAACCTGGGGCCCGTATAAAAAGTTAATTTATTTTTCTTTTTTTTTTTTTTTTTTTTTTTTTGCTCATTTTAATTTTTGCTTCAAACTTTCAATATCTTAACTCTGCATCTGATTTTGAACATTTTTGCAACTGGAAGTATACATCTAGGGCTAACGGTTGTGAAAATAAAGGTCTTGTAGGTTAAAACGGAACACCCTATATATATATATATATATATATATATATATATATATATATATATATATTATATATATATATATATATATATATATATATAAACACAGACCCGTCATTTCACATTTTTCCGGGGAGGAGGGAGACTAGTGTTAACTGTATTCAATGTAAATTACACACCGAAAAACAGTAAAAACCACGCAAACTTACAGGAAAGTGCATTAATTTTCCGAAGTAAGGGGAGGGAAGCACAGAAATTATGGGGACCGTCACAAAGCACTTTTACAGGCCCCTCCATATTGTTTAGACCTACGTATACCACTCCTCATTTTAAAAATTTCGTGCCACCTTAAGGCTCGGGTCAACAGGTGTCACTTTCCTCCCTCTGTGCACGCCTCTGGAGGGAGGGGGAAGGAAATTGTTTCTTTCTTTTTTTATTGCCAAATAAAATTTTATTATCAATAAACATTTTTTCAGCAATTTGAATTCATCTGTTGTGTTATTTTATATTAATGTGAAAAATTGCTTCCTGAGTCTTAAAAAAAAAATCGATATTAGATTTGTAAAAAGGTCGCTTGTGTGTGTGTGTATGGAATCTTTTACCAAAAGGAAAGAAGATTTTCTATTAGGAAAGAATAATGGAAGAAATACTTAACTTACCTGCCGTAAGTGCGAGATATTTTGTCCCGAAGGTGTCCTTCTTTGGCCCAAAATAAGAAAAAGATAAAACGCTCTCTACTAACCTTTAGAAAGTAGTTTTTGAATTAATTTTGACAGTATCCGTTAGAGAGCAGCCCAAGTTCTCAAAATGTATACCAAGCTCCTCACAAGGAACTACACAAGTGGTTTTGTGTCCCTTGTGCCAGGGATGCTCCCTCCCCTTAGAGCAAGGGGAGGGAGCCTCTAAAAGCCTCTTCTAAACTTCGCAAAGATCCCCCCCAAAAGCAAGAGCCCCCTAAAAATGAGAAAAATACCCCTCAAAACACCCCTTCTAAAAATGTCAATGGCGCAGTCTGCGCCATGACCCCCCCCCCCGCCCCCCCCCTACGTGGGTACCCCTGCCTAACATGTGTCTTTACAACCTCTTAAACTTTTACATGTAGAAGCAGTTCTGCATCTGCTAAGAGATTTTTTAGTTTTTTTTACGAATATTATTGAATACTTTAGCAGCATAGTTCTACACCTTATTTTTGTTAAGGTTTTTATTTAAAAATTTCATGATAACAACGAATCTCCCAACCTAAAAATTACGACCTACTTTGGTCCAGCACAAAAACTTAAAAATATCCGTCTAAGGGGGATTCGAAAAAGAAAATAAAACCTAAAAGTAAAACTCTAAACAGGAAAAACACAAGAAAAATTTCGAAACTATCATCAACGGAGAAAGGGAGTGATTACTGTATAATCAATTCATCAGATCAATGTGACATGGTTTATACTACGGAAGATGAAGAGGAACTGAAAGTTGTAGGAGACTAAAAGAAGTCTACCCAGTTGCTTCTTACAAATTTTGGGTAATTTGTTGGAAAGTTTTGTTGTAGAACAGCCACACGTCTCCAGGGAAGAGAAGAAAGAGCTGTTGTTGATTTCATGGAACGCATTAGCAAGTTTGGGAAGTGGCCGACAATTAATGGTCCTTTGTTTTACAAATAGTGTTTTTTTTTAATTATTCAATTTCCAAAACTAATTTGTGAGACTCAAACTTCATATTAATGTATTTTTCTTTCCAATAATTAAATTTTCGTGTGAACACGAATTTTTTTTTTTTTTTTTTTTGACTCTTGTTAGTCATACAATTTTTCCTACTGAAAATCTCCTTGGGCCAAAGCAATTTAAACGCAAAGGTAACATTGGCCAAAGTAAGAAACAATTGAAAAGGATGATAACACTTTTTAAAAATGATAACTATTCAAAAAGTAAATTAAAAGTACTTTTGATGCGTAAAAAAGTTTCCATTGCTTAGAAATAGGAATAGTAAAATGTGGGCCAAAGTAACTCGTATTTACGGTACCTAAACAATTTAACCAACTAACAAACGGTCAAGAGCACATTTTCTTAAATATGTTAAATTTGTCAAACTTTTTACAAAGTTATAATTTATCTGAATTTTATTGCCTATGAACTCTAAGTTCTGATTAAAAAAAATGTCCTTACATTCCAATAACTGACCCTTTTTTTGTTTCGTGCACTTGCTGTTACTATTTATATTACTTATTCATATTATGTTGTGCCTATGAAACGTTAAGTTCTGCTAAAAAAAAAAAAAAACCTTACATTCCTATAAATGACTTAATTTTTGTTTTTTGCACTTATTGTTATTATTTATATTAAATATTCATATTATGTTGTTAGTAAAAAGAAAAATATTTGCGTATGTGTTTTTTGCTACTGTTATAACTTTCAATATTTGCTTTCAATAAATTTATAAATAAATGCCTCCCTCCCCCTTCCTTTTTTCTGATTCCGACACTACATAGTAAATGTCTCCATTTTGAGGGTTACAGTCAGTGATGTGTTCAACATTTTTTCATGTAGTGTTTTTTTTTTTTTTTGCTTCGAGTTAACTAATAAATGTTGTTAAAAAATCAATTTACCCTCGAATAATTGCCTGTAATAAACTTTCCTACTCTTCTTTGCCTCTGAACATTGGTACAAAAAAAAGTATGTAAATTGCTCCTGTTGGGAAGTGTATCTTGTAAAACGCCTCCCCACCCTCCCCTATACTGGGGTACCACCCATCCTTGCTCCAAGCAACTTTCTTCCATTTTTTGAGTGCTTTAAGAAAAAGCCTAATGACCGACTCGTTTCGAAACTAACGAGGACAGAGTTTTAAAAAGAAGAAAGTTTAAGAAACTGGCATTTTGCGACTACCCAAAAAATGACGAACCGTTTTGAATTTTCCATCAAATGAAGGAAATTTGTTTTTTGTCGAAAAAGGGCTTCTGCTTGCTGTTTAGTTTTTCAGGAAGAATCCTAGTTGTGACTAAGATGCTATTGGTAGTGTTCGTATTGTGCTCTTATTTTGAGAAATTTCAAATAAAAAGTTTGACGTATTGATCAAAGACTCTTCTGCATTTTAAGAAAAAATAAAAGAAAACTAGCTATGATGTTTTGTAGCAAAATGATTAGATTATTTTTAATCAAAAATAGCTTGGAAAACACACATACATGGTTCCCAGCATGTTGAGTATTGCCCTTCTTCTCACTCCAAGTCAGTTTTTTGAATTTCAATAAATTTGATCTTTGCAAGTTCCCTTCATTTTTTTTCATTTTTTTTAAAATTATTCATAATTATGTAAATATCTGAAAATATTTTCCAGTTCACTATTCTTTTTCAATAATAAAATATTTAAGGCACTCTATAACTACTAAATATTATCTCACCAATTATATATAGTTACTAGCGTACCCACACAGATTTGCTCTTAGTAGAAAATTAAAAGGTCATCTGGTTTTCCTGTATATTTACAAATGCTGGGTGATGAATTTCTCGCCAATTTGCTACGGTAATTTGCTCGTCCATGTTATGGTAATTTGCTGGTTCATGTTATGGTAATTTACTCGTACATGTTATGGTAATTTGCTCGTCCATGTTATGGTAATTTGTTCGTCTATATTATGGTAATTTGCTCGTCCATGTTATAGTAATTCGCTCGTACATTTTATGGTAATTTACTCGTACATGTTATGGTAGTTTGCTCGTCCATGTTATGGTAATTTGCTCGTCCATGTTATGGTAATTTGCTCGTCCATGTTATGGTAATTTGCTCGTCCATGTTAAGGTAATTTACTCGCCCATGTTATGATGATTTACTCGTCCATGTTATCGTAATTCACTCTGTAAAATGGGCTTAGAGTAGAAAAAGAACAAAATCGAATTTTTGAAAAATCACTCCAAGGTGCTCAACTCTATTCTACGAACTAATTTTGTGCCAAATTTCATGAAATTAAGCGCAGCGGTCTAGGCGTTATGCGCCTAAGAGACAGATATCCAGACATACAGACTTTCAGCTTTATCATTAGTAAAGAAGTAGCGAGGCAGGAGAGCAAACCAATACCGTTGAGATCTAATCACCATTTGTTATACCCAGAAAAAAATTTTCCTGAAATTCCACACGGTTGACAGAAATATTTAAAAAATAATGCCACAAAGTACTGCTGACGTTGTGATGGTCGGAATAAATTATGCATGATAAAAATACATTTGTAATTATCATTGAAATCAACTTTTACAAAAGGGTAAGTCAGTGATCAATGAAGTGGAAGAAATAAAAACATGGTGCACAAAAATGCACGAAAATGCCATTCATTACTTGTATTCTTTCTGCAACTTTTTTATCATATTATTATTCTAATAATTCGAATTTTTCAAGCCATATTTTTCATCAATAGATTGACGTTGGTACCATCTCATTGAAAGAGAAATGCACTTTAAAAATAACAGCAGACATCTAACAAGTTAAAATAAAAACATTCTAATTAAAAAATGCTTATTATTTGCAATTAATACTGAAAATATACCAGTATTTTACCTCATCAAATACCGATTTTGTGAAATAGCTTTAAATAGCAGTATCCCGTATAGTTGAGATCACTATACACAATATTTAAAAAAAAAAGCTTTTTATGATACCGTTGAACACGAAATTACTTTACACTCCTTACTGATCCTTTTAATTTTCAACCGGTGAAAAAAATATTTACAATGATGCCTTACTTATGAAGTTTGATGAAACATTAAGAAAGTTTTGGCGTTCCCACAAAGAAATAAATAAATAAAATAAAATAAAAATAAATAAAGAAAATAAAAATAAGTAAATGTAATATATCGATTTTATATCGTATCAATATTTGTGAAGTTTAGTTTAAACTTCTTGATTGGCAACGCCAAAGCTAAATCAGTTAAGTTTCCGTGCTTGAAAATAAAGATTTGTTCTTTTTTAATCTTCTGGTTTGTCACTGTTCTATTCATTCTGTTCATCTCTTACATAGTATTGCATTGTTTTTCTACAAGTTATTATAGTAAACAAATTTAAAAATCTTGTAAATGGGATAGGTCTGCTGTTTTAAAACTGTTGTTACTTTTCTTCCGTTACCATAGTATTTTTTCTCTGCACCTCATGTGAATTTGACCACTTTCCGCGGGAAAACGCGTATCACAGGGAGCAGCCGTACTGCTCTCCTATAGGTTGACATAAACCTAAAAAAGTAATTTAAATTTTTTACAAATAATTACAATAATATAATGTTTTAGTAAATAAACAGATTTTTTTCCTCTTTTCAATGAGGTTGTTTTCTTCAATCAAAAGTAGTAATTTAGTCACTGAAATTGATAGACTAAGCAAAAAAACAAAAAAAAAATTAATTTGAATTTTTGGCACCTTGAATTCAAATTATGTTTTTCGCAATCACGAGCGTGTGTATGCGCGTGTGTGTTTGTGTAGGTGCATGTTTGTGGGTGCGTGTGTGTGTGAGTGTATGTATGCATGTGTGTGAGTGAGTTGTGCACTCGCGTGTGCGTGTAGGCGTTCGTGTGTGTGTATGCGTTCGTGTGTGTATGTATGTAGGCATGTGTGTTTGTGTCTGTGTGCAGGCATGAGTGTCTGTATGTGTGTGTGTGTAGGATATGGACGCAACCTGGACACTGTTTGCGCAAGAGGAGCAGCATCGTGAGGCGGCCGGTCGACGGTGATGCTGCAGAGGGTGCTGGCGGGAAAATAAAGTCAGCGTAACATTAAAAACAGCCAAATGAGAATAAGTAATCGTGATTGCTCAAAAAAAAAAAAAAAAAAAAAACATGGAACCAGAAAATTCTTTCATTTTTCCAACAGTTACTTTTTAATTAATTTTTTTTTAAATGTCCGATTTTTCAAACAAGGCGTGGTCCAGATGACATCACAAATGATGCTTTTTGGCGCATCTTTGTGCCGCGTTTCCACGTTATGATGATCAAGAAGCGAATTAAAATTGCGCTCTACGCTTGCTATCAACCATATCGTTGCCAATACACGTGAGTAAAAATGCGAATTAAATATTTTGCTATGTGAATGGCAACACAGAATGGCACTTCATCATTTGTTACGTCATCGGCAAGAAATGTAAACAAGGAAAGATCACCGATTTAAGTAATTTTTTTGAAATATTAAACTTAAACAAATTATTTAAAAAATGGTTAGATCCTATGTTTTTAAGCATGTTCTTTCAGAGAAAAATACTTTTAAAGTATTGAAAACGACCCCATTTAAAAAGGTTAAAAGGTCTGCCAATAGGAGAGTTGTACGGTTGCTCCCTGTAATACTCTCCTGCGGAAAGTGGTCAAATTCACATGAGGTGCAGAGAAAAAATACTCTAGGGGCAGAAGAAATGTGACAACAGTTTTTAAACAACAGGCCTATAGTATAAGATTTATTATTATTATTTTAATATCATTTATTTATTTATATGGGAACACCATAACTTCCTTAATGCTTTATCAAACTTCTTACGTAAGGCATCGTTGTAAATATTTTTTTCACCGTTTTTGGCGAAAAATAAAGAGAGTTCCCGTTTTGAATTTTTGTCACACGGACCAGTATCAGGGCCAGTCATCATATAGGTTCAATAGGGAGGTTCGAAAATACACGTAAAATAAATAAATAAATAAATAAATAAAAATTAATTTGAATTTTGACATCTTGAATTCAAATTATGTTTACGCAATCACGAGTGTGTGTGTATGTTGGCATGTGTGTTTGTGTCTTTGTGCCGGCATGAGTGTGTATGTGTATTTGTGTGTGTTTGTATGTGTATTTGTGGGTATGTGTGTATGTGTATTTGTGTGTGTTTGTATGTGTATTTGTGTTTGTATGTGTGTAGGTGTGTAGGTGTGCGTAGATATGCGTGTGTGTATGTAGTGGCGTGTGTGTGTAGGATATGGACGCAACCAGGAGACGGCTTTCGCTAGAGGAGCAGCATCGTGAGACCGGCAGACGGTGGTGCTGCAGAGGGAGGCGGGGGGGGGGGGGGGGGAATAAAATCATTGGAATTCAAAACTGTCAAGTGAGAACAATAAGCAATCATGATTGCTCAAAAAATTCTCCTATATAGCAGGACACCCTTCAATATTTTTAGACTTATGAATAGTAATATATTTTTAGCTTCCTATTTAAACAGAAAGAGGGTGCTTAACCCCCTCCCCCAAAGTTAATCAGTATGGGGAGGGGGGTAAAAAATACATTCAACTGAAAAAACAATGCTGCATATTATAATATACGCGAGAAATATGCTACAGATTGCAATAAAATAATTATTTGCAAAAAAAACAGCTGGGCAAATTTAGTTTTTCTAAATTTAAGACATTTTCTATGCTACGGTTAATGTTAAGTGGAGGGGTCAT
Source organism: Uloborus diversus (assembly GCF_026930045.1). Classification (NCBI taxonomy): domain Eukaryota; kingdom Metazoa; phylum Arthropoda; class Arachnida; order Araneae; family Uloboridae; genus Uloborus; species Uloborus diversus. The sequence continues at coordinate 35,257,717 of NC_072735.1, read as the reverse complement.
TGAGCACCCTTTTAAAATTTGAGTAAGAAGCTAAAACTTTTGTAGCATAATACTATTAGTAAGTGTAAAAAAATAGGGGGTGCTCCCGGACTCTAGCTGAAAAAAAGCTTTTTTGAACCGCCCTAAGGATCAAAGGTTGTTTTTCGTGAGAACGACATAACTCCGTCAATACCTACCTCAAATTGCAAAAGTACGCCATCATCTTAAAGATTATCTAAACTGCTTTCGGTGAAAAATAAAGAGTCAATTTACAACTTGGTTGTTTTGTTGAAACAAACATTTTATTCTGCGTTTTATTACGCATTGCTTCAATGCATAGCATCCCGAAACGGAGACGCATTGGCTCACTTGGTAGAGCGTCGTGCTAATAAATTCAAAGGTAGTAAGTTCGAATCCCCAGCGTCCAAAAGGTATCGTTTTAATGACTTATTTTCTTCATCAGAATTATGATCCATATTTCCATATCCTAAACTCATTGTAGGATTCTGAGCTACAATTCTATATTATTAATATCTGGAAACGAGACATTAGTTATAGCATGGTAAATTGCAGCACAATATTTTACAAATATTTCAACAGAATGAAAGCATCGATTTCAATTTGTTTTGTCATTTTATTGCCTGCGCATTACATTAATATATTGTTACAAATTCTGTAAACAGTAATTATTGTAGTAACGTAACCTGTAAATAGTTTCCCGTAATGAATATACAGCCCCTATACATTCGGCTGAAGTATACGATCCCTTATTTTTCATTGATAAAATTTATGAATGAAAGAAATAAAAAAGTGTAGAACGGTGTAGTATTTTCTGGAATAGTTGAGAGGTCTCTTTTGGTGTGTATAAAAGCCGTTACGCAGGATAAAAAGTTTAGTTTCGATTGAGAATTTGTACGGAGAGTGTATTAGCTCTGTTTATTGCGAGGCATTTCGCTGTTTTGTTTTTCGTATTTGGAAGTAAATACGTGTATAACCGTTGAGTTTACGGTGTTGTGTGATATTTGCTTAATTGCTGATGATTAATTTAGCAGTTGTTGACGATCTTTCCTTACATAGTGTAAATAAATTTCTTGTGTTTTTAATCAAGAACTGTGTCGTCCTTTCAAGAAAGTTGGAAGTAGCACCGGATCCGTTACAATATGGATGCTTCATTTGCCAAATCGACTAACTCCATAACACAAAAAGTATAGAGAAAAGTGATGAAGAAGATGGTGTTATCCATAGGAGTATATAGGCCCTCGTGTTACATTTTCTGCCATAACATGCTCAAAAATGTACTGAACCAAAACTTTAATACAAATTCACATGCTAAGCATTGATAAAGCACCATTAAAGCAGAAATGAGGATTTTTTTTCAAAAAGTGGAGTTAATCGATTTGGCAATTGAGACATCCAAGTTTTTTTGAGCAATCACGATTGCTTATTGTCCTCATTTGACCGTTCTTGGCGTTTGGTTCCTTTTTCAACTTGGACCAGGGCCTCTGCAGCACCACCGCCCACCGGCCTCTGCAGGCGCGGCTCCTCCGGTCCTGAGCTATCCGCTTCTCATGGTGGAAGGCGTCTATGTCCTACACACACGCACGCTCACACACATACACTCACATACGCCTACGTGCATTCACACAGGTCTACGTACACACACAAGTCTACACACACACACAATTATGCACACGTAACCGCCCTGGAGGAGGGGCAGGCTTGGGGCCGTTTCTAGAAACAATAACTCCAATGATTAGGGTCCTGTCGCAGTTTGTGACTGCTAAAAACATAATTTAAATTCAAAATTTCAGAATTCAAATTATTATTATTATTATTATTTGAGCAATCATGATTGCTTATTGCTTTCATTTGACTGTTTTTTTGGCGTCCTATCATTTTATTTTCTCACCGTCACCCTCCGCACCATCACCGTCGACCGGCTCCTCACGATGCAGCTCATGTAGCGAAAGCCGTCTCCAGGTTGCGTCCATGTCCTACACACACGCGCATACATACACAACTACACACAAACACGCACGCATACACATACACACGCACAAATGCACCTACACACATACACAAACACACACGCACACATGCACCTACACACATACACAAACACACACGCATACATACAGACACCTACACATACACACAAGTACACACACATTCATGCCTGCACACAGACACAAACACACTTGCCTACACACACATACACATACCCCCCCACACACACAGTCATACACACAACTACCCACACACTTATGCCAGCACACAGACACAAACACACATGCCTACACACACACATACACATACCCCTACGCACATACACATACCCCCTGCACACAAACACACATACCCCCTGCACACAAACACACATACCCCCTGCACACAAACACACATACCCCCCACACACAAATACAGACGCCTACATACACACTCGTGATTGCGAAAAACATAATTTGAATTCAAGATGTCAAAATTCAAATTATTATTTTTTTTTTGAGCAATCACGATTGCTTATTGTTCTCACTTCACCGTCTTTGGCGTTTGGTTCCTTTTTCAGCTTGGACCAGAGGCCTCTGCTGCACCACCGCCCACCGGCCTCTGGTCCTGAGCACTGTACCCCGGAATTTGCTGATCCTGGTCGGTGGTGTCCATGTCCTACACACACGCACGCTCATACACATGCACACTCTTACACGTACAAACTCACACACACGACTCCGTGCATGCACACATTCTACGCACACACACAAGCATACACACGCACACGCGCCTTCACACACCACTATACATACGTAACCGCGCAGGAGGAGGGGCAGGTTTGGGGGACAGGAGCCGTTTCTAGAAACAATAACTCTAATGAGTAGGGTCGTGTCGCAACTCGTGATTGCGAAAAACATAATTTGAATTCAAAATTTCAGAATTCAATTTTTTTTTTGAGCAATCACGATTGCTTATTGCTTTCATTTGACTGTTTTTGGCGTCCTATCATTTTTCCCACCGGCACGGCGCCACCCTCTGCCAGCACCACCCGTCGCGTCGGCCGGCCTCACGATGCTGCTCCTCTAGCGAAAACCGTCTCCAGGTTGCTTCCATATCCTACACACACGCATACATACACGCACCAACACACACACACACGCACACACAAACACATACACACACATACACCACCATGCACACACATACCCCTACACACATACACAAACACATACACACACGCATGCATACAGACACCTACACATACACACAAATACAGACAACTGCCCACACATTCATGCCTGCACACAGACACAAACACATATGCTTACACACACATACACATACCCCGCCCCCACGCACACAAACACTCATACACACAAGTACACACACACTCATGACTGCACACAGACACAAACACACATGCCTACACACATACACATACCCCCCCCCCCACACACACACATACAAACACACACTCGTGATTGCGAAAAACATAATTTGAATTCAAGATGACAAAATTCAAATTAATTTTATTTATTTATTTATTTATTTATTTTGTTTTTTGGTGGGTGCTTTCTTCATGCTTCATAAAACTACAAATGTAACTCATCATGTTAAAGATTTTTTTCGCCGGGAAGAGGAAAAAAAAATCTCATTCTGGCTGTTTTTCGAAAATTACCCTTTGTACCCCATCGGATTTTCGAATAACTTTATAAAGCTGCGAATGCTTCACACGAGTCAGCTAGTTTATCTCTAAATAGCTTAAAAACCGAATTCATCCGAAAATGTCTTACAAACTGTTCCGCAGTGTAGCAAACTAATGTATAACAAATAACATGGAAGCATAACATAAGTATTTAATCTAAATTCATTAAAAAATGACAGCATGAGCACGGCATTTTTTACGTGAAATATCTGGTGAAGAGTGCGATTAATGTTGACCAAAGACATGGAATTTCATCATAAGCCGCAGGATTCGGCACGAACACTATAAAAGGACGAATTCTCGTTAGGTTTCGACATAACATAAATCAGCGAAAACCACTTGTGATATTTCTGAGTAGATCTAAATCAACCCGTTCAATGCAATATGCGTCCCACTATCTTCGCAATTCAATTAACGTTGGGATTATTAGTGTAGATTGATTGAGGCATTGCGTTTTCCGTTGCTTTAAATGGAAGTCCTAGCAATTGCTAGCGTGGGATCCTGCGAAGGGTAATCTGCCGTTACTCACGGTTAAAATTGAATGCATCCAAGGCATTAACCATAATGTCGCGTGCGTTTTAGGAGATATTAAATCTGGAACTAGAATTTTCCTACGCTCTTTTGACAAAGATGATCGAAAAAAGAAGAAGGAAATGGTGATTAGAAACAAGTTTGAAACTATACTTGGAACAGCTAGTCAAAGTAGTGTCTGAAGAAAAGCGACAAAGCTTTATGTGCTAAATTGCGATTAAAATGCACAATCAACGTTAAAAAAGTCGTAAGTGATTTTAAACGAGCTGATGTGTGCATCACATGACTTCCTTTTACTCCAATTTTAATGTCATTTTCTCATTACTGGTCATTTTAATGTGATTCAATAGTTTACTCTCTAAATATCACCAACAGTGGCCAAATTGAAACCAGATTTAAAAAAAAAAATTCATCAAATTTGTCGCCAAGTTGACGACAAAACTTGGCGACCAAAAGACTGGCGATATATCGCTAAGTGTCCGCCAAATTATAACACTGCTTGAGTATCCATCGAAATTAACAATGATTTCGACCCAAAAAGGGGCAAAAGACTCCTTTAGAAAACCCGAATGCAACCAAAAAGGGAGGTGCACAACTAGACCCCATTAGGAGTCTACGTACCAAATTTCAACTTTCTAGGACATACCGTTCTTGAGTTATGCGACATACATATGCACATCCGCACATGCGTACATACGGACGTCACGAGAAAAGTCGTTGTAATTAACTCGGGGAATGTCAAAATGGATATTTCGGGTGTTTATACGTTCTTAGGCACTTATCCGCGTGTGGTCGGGTTGAAAAAAAAACTCAACATTAATTCGGAGTTGAGCAAAATGGAAATTAAAGCCGAATTTTGAGTGAAATTTTTTTCGCGAATACAATACTTCCTTTTTTGTAAAAGGAAGTAAAAATACTCTAGGGTAACGGCACCAGTAACACATAAAGGTCCAGTAACAGACAGTCGTAAGTTGGAATTTAAATAATAAGAATTTTAGGCGGGTAAAACCGATGTTGCTGCGACCCATGAATACGGTGCAACCATCCAATGGTTATCAAAGTGAATTTTATGATTCAGTTAGTATTTTCAAGGCAGTGGTGGAAGGTTATGAACAGCTACCAAGAGGTCTTCCGGTGTTTCATGTTCATCTGAATTTATTAAGGTTTTAGACCTACAAATAAAGAACTTTTGCACACTTTGAAGAGAAAAGGAGAGTTTCGTCCTTTACTCATCCTTTCCTCATCCTATCTGTTACAGGGTATCATCAGAATAGGGAAGTTTTCGATTTTTACTTTCTTCTATATCTAATATATAGAAGAAAGTATTGGATTCGTGCAAATTTTCGAATTTCGAATTTTGACGGATTCGAACGTTTTGAGGTGTGCTGAGTTCATTTCGACTATTTTTGGAAAATGTCTGTCTGTCTGTGTGTGTGTGTGTGTGTGTGTGTATGTATGTATGTGTGTGTGTATGTATGTGTGTCACGTCTGTGTGTGACCAGTTTTTTGTGGCTGCTCTACAGCAAAAACTACCGCATGAAATCGAAAGAAATTTGGTACACATATGTGCCCGTATGTGAACTTGTGCCCATTGGTTTTTGGCGCGAATTCCTCCAAGGGGGGTGGAGCAATGGGACGTTTTTTGAGTTACGCGTGCTTGCTATTCCTCGGGAAGTAACTGGCGGAATCAAACAAAATTTGGTCCATATGTTGCCATTAACAGGAGCAGGTGCTGATTCAATTTTGGTGTCAATAACTCAAAGGGGGGTTGAGCTATAGAACGTTTTTTGTCGTCAATTGTGACTGCTGTATCTCAAGAAATAACGAACGGAATCAAAAAAAAATTTTTTGACAAGTAGCCCTTAGTGGGTATAAGAGCTGATTTTATTTTGGTGTCAACAGCTAAAAAGGGGGTAGCGCAATCGCCCGTTCTTTTTTTCCATTGTGAGTGCCCTATCTCAAAAAGTAACGCTACGTTCTGGTTGAAATTTGGAATATATGTGAATCCATACGTAAACAGGCTTTGGTTCAATTTTGACTCCAATCGCTCCAAGAGGTGTTGATTTTTTTTTTTTTTTTTGCGAATAAAAATAGTTTTATTAATGCAACAATAAGAAAGATAAATCGTAATAGATGGTCGTCTGCGTATTTCTCGTGATTTTAATTGTATGGAAATGATCGGAAATATTATCTCAATGATTTAAAATTTTTAACTGTTGCCATCTTATGTTTGTTAATAAATAAAATATTTGTAATTAATTCAAGTAAGGCTTTTAAAGTAACTTTCAATTTTCGCTCTTTGTTTTGTTTTTACAATAATTCAGACATTGGGATGGTCGTCAAGTTTTTGCATGTGTAATTTTGTTTCTGTTAGGAATATTGCTTCCTCGTCAAGCATGGGGAGGGATCAGAAAAAGGAAAAATATAGAAGAAAGTTTCGTGATGGCCACAACATACTAGTTTAATTATATTTTCATATGATAGAATAACATGTATGAACATCACCGGAGAAGAAAAAAAATTGCGATACGATAAATAGTTTTTTTTTTAAATAATTTTTAGAGTTCAAGCGAATGTGACGTCAAATGGCTCAGGAAGTGACGTTATCCGATCTTCTGCTGCTTCTGCGGACAAGAAGAAAACGACGAAAGTGCAGTTAGCTTCGTTTAAGACGTACTTGTCATCACGTTTCTGGACATTAAATCTCTCATCCTCAGGGCCCGATCAAGACAAACTGGTGCCCAGGTCCTGAGTAAAAATTGGTGCCCCCCTCCCCATGAGAAAATCAGCACAATTTCAAAGTCAATGTTTTATACTAGAAACCTAATATACTAGAAACCTACCCATTACTACAAAAACCTGGGATTTGAATACCAAACACTTGATAGTCACCATACTAATCATAGTTAAAATTGCCTTACCTTAAGGTGAAAATGAATTAAAAAACATTTTGAAACTGAAAAAATAGCAAAAAAAAAAAAAAAAAAAAAAACTAATTTTGACATTAAGCTTTAAAAAGGCTTTGGCTTTAACAGAGGCAAATGTGTCGATCACATCATCGAAATCTAATTTTGGTGTCACAGAATTTTCAATGGTCAATAAGAAAAACGCCTGTAAATTATCCTGAGAAACGCAGCTTCTCAAACGATTTTTGATTCTTTTCAAAGCTGAAAAGGAAAAGGAACGTTCACTTTAACAGAAAAAAAAAGGAAGGAAGGAAGTTAATTTAGGCTATTTTAGTGCCCCTAAATTTGTGGTGCCCAGGTCCGCGGACCCGCCGAACCGTGCGTTAATCAGGCCCTGCTCATCCTCTCGGAAATATTCGAACACCATCATTGATGTTACTTGAGGAAGATTATTAGACTGTGCTTTAACGAATCCGGCCTCCATAGTGTGTTGAAAAGGATTAGTAATTTTCTTAAAAATAAAAATATCGGCGCTCTCAAAATGTCCGTTTCGACAACAGGGGATCTTCCGCGGAAGGCTGCCCTCTAGACAGAGCCCTGTGACTTAAGTTCGTGACGTTTCAGAAGAGAGCGCTTTTGCGCGTGGGTTTTTAAAAATTCATTTAAAATCAATCATGGTGTTTTAAAATTCGGCGATAGTGAATTTTTTAGTTTTGAGGGTCAATTAACAATATTCAAAAGTAAAAATAGGAATATTTAATAGGTTGCAACTTCCCTATTTTCGGTGTCTGTTACTGGGGTTCGGACTTTTTTTCGAAATTGAGCAAATAAAAATAGAATTAACAAAATTCAAAGGATCCAGAAGCAGCCAAACGTTAAAAAAGATGTAGTTGCATTAAAGAAAAATAGTTTTAAAAGGCTCAGAAAATTGAGTTAACAAGAGATTGATGTCTTAAGCATGTCTGTTCCTGGTGCCGTTACCATAGCAGAGGGGGATAATTTTCAGTTTTTTGGTGAGATTGTTCAAGGTAAAGTTTCGGTATATCTTCAGTTTCGCCGACATTTAAAATACCCGCTCCCCCCCTTTACATACATTAAAAGGTATTATTAAAACTGAAAAACTGGGGGGGGGGGGGGGGAATTGCGTGTTAGCGAAACTGGGGAGACACCCAAGTTTCGAGTAAAATGGAAGTAATGAATCGGAATGCGCTAACTCTGACGATGTCATAAATTAGCAACGTATTAGATTAAGATGCCAAGTCTAATGTCAGTTCGGGAAATATTAGCATAGTTGGTTACGAGGTTCCCATAGAACTCCATGTTTAGTACTTATACATACTTAAATTGACAATCTCTATAAAAGCTCTTTAAAAAAAATCCCTTAAAATCACTCTTTGCAAAAGTGATGACTACACTGTTAAAAAAAAATCCTGAAATTTTACGGTAAAAGTTACTGTACAGTTGCCGTACATGTTACCAGTAACTTTTACCGTAAAATCCCATTTTACTGTAAAACTTTATGATTAAATTAACGAGAGATAAAAAAAAAACGCAACATGTGAGTGGCAGGTTCGATCTCGGGACCTTCGTATCGGCAAAGTTTCCTGTAATTAATTTAAATTCTCAATTGTAATTAAACTTCATCAGTTAAACAGATAACTGCACTAGTAATGCGTTGGATTCGTCTTAATACCAGTATATTAAGTAATTAAATGTTAACCTCTTTGCAAAAATTAAGATTTTTAAGATTCGAGTAAACACATCCCTTTCTCTTAATAAATATACAAAATTTAAATATATTTAAACATAACGAAAATTTATCAATAGATATTTCTTTACAAATGATATTTGCAAACATCAATAGAACAAATACTGTAAAAGCACTTAGTTTCGGGAGCCATAATTTTCGAGAAAATGAAGCGAGCTGAAAAATCTACGATGTTTTTTTATTCACATCACGAAAAGTTAAAAAATTCTACATAAAAAAAATATTTCTCCGAAGCTAAAATTTTCACGATTACGAAGAGTTTGCGAAAATTAAAGCCTTGCGAAATTATAAGTGCTTTTACAGTGTTGGTAAGAAATAGTTAAGATGTTAAATTTTTAAAACTACGTCACTTCGGCCTGCTGCAAAGCAATTTATTCAAACCTTTGAAATATGTTTCCACATTTTATATTAATATGTTATATGTTTTCTTGATACAAATACTAGTTTAAAGTAATTTTAAAGAAAAGTTTCACGATGATTTTATTGTGTGTCTTTTAATCTCATAACTAAGAAGTGCTTAAACTCAACTCTGCTAGATGCCTCAAACGAAATCAAATTGCAGGAAATTAAATTTTTTCTGTTACACCTTTACCTTGCAACATGTAAGGCATAATTAGATTATCTGAGGTAAAGAAAATTGTTCAGGAAGCATTTAAAAGGGTTTTAGTTTTATAATAAAACTATCTTTCACTACACTATTTTTCCAGCCGAAGGAAAGACTTTAAGTTTTTAATTTCACGAAACGTGCCTAAAAAGTGTTTTTTTCGTCCGCGTCTTGTTATCTTTCGTTTAGACAAGAAAAACAATTTGTTCTTTTATAGAACGCGCGTGAGAAAAAGTCGACAGGAAAAAATTTGCATTCTGTGCGAAATTTTCTGTGAGACAAAGCTCTTACCGTCTTGTTTATGTTTTAGTCTTAATCATCGTTGCTTGTGCAAGAAACACCTTCAAAGGCGCAGAGTTTAAAGCACGGCATATATTTTGTGAGTCGCTTGGATCGTACGCAGGTATCATCTTAATTTTTACCTCCCTTTGTCGCTAAAGTTTCTCCAACTTTGCAGCCTCTTCAAAATCTGCATTAATGTCCGCACAATTGCATAAATTTCTTCGAAACGGGGAATCTTCCTTGGGGGATTATCAGGTGCGTTTGAAGAGAGAAGCTGTTGTTTTTTTCCATAACTTTTGCTTTCATTCTTGCCTTTGAAATGCGCCTTTGAACCTGAGAATTTCGTTTTCGTTCGACGAAAAAGAGTCGCCTACATAAATCCGGCAGTATATCTCTTCTCTTGCAACACTTATAAAATTTTCTGAACTTTTCAAAAGACAAACTTTGTCGCATCTAAGGCGTACAGCAGTAAATATTAATACGCTTCTCAGGTGGAATTCATGCAAAGCGATTTTTTTCCCTCCCTCTCCTTTTCTTGAAATCTTACTTCTTCATCGAACATCTCCACTGAAAATTCTCAGTTATTCGACAGCAAACAGGTTGAAGTCGCATAATAAATAACGTTGCCAGATTCGAAACGTAACTGACTCGCCTGCTCCGGCGAATGAAAAATTTATGCTTTTAATGGCAACACAGAATTGCAGACGATCTCAGTGATACCTATAAACGCATTTCGACTGCCTACTGCAGCGCTGCTAAACACTTCTTTATTTTATGTGGCCCTAAATTCTCTGCCTCATACAAATTTAGTTTGATATTTATTATTTAAAGTTTACTTCAATGTAAGAAAACTTTCCTCTTGCCTGTCGCGCAAGTCGAAAGAGGATATTTTTAAGCAGGAAAAAAAAAAAGTCGCGATGCTCTCTTGGGAGGGTCGCTCCTCCTGCTGCCTGCCTCTTTCTGAGTATAATCTTGTTTTGTAGATTATCGTACCTCTGCCTGACTTTTGAATACTTTACAAGTGTCTTGAGATTTTCTTCCCTGTCACAAAGTTTCTTGCTATGTGATTAAACCTGCCGTTAAGCATCCCAATAGACTGGGCAATATTAGATGGAAAAATACGAGGCATAATTCTATAAACATTTTAACGCATTATGTGGTAAGTTGTGTGGCTTAATTTAAGATAATAAGAGTTTTGAATTCTAATGCGATGCCATTTTTGCCTCTCGTCTCGCACAAGGGACTGGAAAGATTACATTTGTCTACCAGCAAAATAACGGTTATTAAAGTTTTTGGAGCACAATTGCATTATGCGTTGTTGTTGAGGTAGAAAATATATACCAAGTTCTGATTATTTGGAAATTTTTATTTCAGTATTAAATATTAATGTCATGAAAGTATGTTCAAAAACTTCGAATATTTTTTTTTTTTTTTTTTTTTGAACTAATAAATAAGCTTGGTTTTTCAAAATATAATTTACGTAGAATTTTATTTTTGCTTATTTCTATGCGATTCATTTTTTTTTTTTATTTTTGGCAGTCTAGTACCGTTTTGTTTTTCTTTTAAATTTTGTTTCTTTGTTTATACGAATTTAAAAAGACTACAAGTTATTTTTGAACAGTTAAAGTTTTGATTATCTATACGTTTGCCATTAAAAAATGCAAAAAGGAAATAAATAATATTTCCAAATGAAAATAATTAGCTAAATATTGTACTCCAATCCAACTAATAGTATGTTACTCATATAATATCACATCAAAAACTAAGCATACGTAACCTACCTATTAACAAAACATAATATGCCTTCAAATAATAAAATTATTCTATTAGTATCATAACATATTACTACTTCTAAAACCTGTCTTATGTATGGTAATTAAGTATATAATAATAATTATAATTACACAGCATTATTTAATATAAATTAGTATAATAAAACATTTCATTACACATAAATTTCTCTTTCTTATTTAATGAACTCCCTTCAAGAACCAGTGTCCTTCTTTTAGGGCACATATTCAATTAGCACAAATCATGGATAAAGAACATTTTTGCCCGTAATAGAAAATGCGGGCCGCACGGCTTTGCCCGTAATAGAAAATTAAAAGGTCTTTTGGTTTTCCAGCATATTTACAAATAATGTATGGTGAATTTTCTCGCCAATTGGCTTGTGCCCATGATACGGTTTCCCGTTATGATAATTTCGCAATTTACTCGTCCATCTTATGATAATTTTGTTCTTAAAATTGGAATAGAAAAAGAACCACATCTAAATTTTGAAAAATCGCTTCGAGGTGCACACCCCTTTGCTACAAACTAACTTTATGCTAAATTTCATGAAAATCGGTCGAACGGTCTAGGCGCTACTCGCGTCACAGAGATCCTGACAGACAGAGATCCGGACAGAGAGACTTTCTGCTTTATTATTAGTAAATAATTCATTTACATTCCTTCATTTAAAGAGTCACTTATTTTTATTCATTTATTCACTTATTTTCTCATTCATTCATTCTTTTGCCCGCTCATTTATTTTTCTTCATATATTATTGTTTTATCCATTTAGTTATTCGTTTATTGTTCTGTTATCTTTTCAATTATTCATTCCACGTTTTATTTACTGATTCTTTTGATCAAAAATATGTTTTATTATCAAATAGAAAATGCAGTCGAATGCCGACTTACGCGAGGGATGCGTTCCAGGACTCTTCGCGTAAGTCGAAATTTCACGTTGTGCAAAAGGGTATGTGTAAAATTGTGTATAAACATATCTAATTATTTTAGACACTAGTTAAACCACCTCAAGCTGTTTTAAACCATTTCTTAACTACACATTACCATGTCTTACGCAAAAAACTAAATTGTCATTTGTATTTTTAAAAAAGCTGTTTCAATCAACACAAAATCAGTGATCAGTGGGAAAGAGAGACATAAAATAAACCAGTACGGTACGTACAGTATGTAGTAATAATAAAATGATGTACTATAATAATACTGTGCCAGAGATTCAGTAATTCACTCACATGTAATTGTCGTGCTACCTTCGACGCATTTTTTAGTTGTTCAAGCACATCGAGAACCTTTAGCTTTTCTTTAAATTAATTGTCAGAAACTTTATCTTCACAAACTTTAGATGGAACACAGCTCTTAGGTATATTTCATCAATTTTCGTATTTAAAGTGAAAAAGATATGGTAAATGCGAGGTAGTTATTTCTATACACAGACAAAGCTATGTTCAGACTAGTACGGTGTGGGAATCTCCGCTGCCAGTGATGCTAAAGGGATGAAGGTTCTTTCTCGCAAAAAATATTTTTAATAGCCAATAACGAAGCCGATACTTTCACACCGCGAATTCCTTCTGAAAATTTTCGTGTTGCCGGCGAGGAATTCGCGTCAGGTCTAAAATTATTTACTGGTGAAAAAATCGCGTTGTAGCGATTTCGCGTAAGTCGAATCGCGTTGTAGCGGGAGTCGACTGTATTCCATTAGAAGGATATTTTATTTTTAACTTTGCCCCATGAAAAAATAAGTGAACATTTTCCACTTCTTTAAAAGACTCAAATTTACTGCCAAAAATTAAAAATACTGTTTTGACTTAAGTTTTATCATAAAATACAATGTTGGTTCTTTATGTACTGTAATTTTCAAAACAAATTTCCGATTTGTACATTTGGAAAAAATTCAAGTATCTTAACCATTTCACTTTGCCCTACATTTCCCTACTATTACCGAATAGACCCAAAAGAGTAACTAGGATGAATGGAAATATGCCTTAAAAGACCCTTGTCCTACTAACACATACCTGTAGTATGTAATTTTATTTCTAAAATGTCTCTGAATTTAATAAAAATAGTTGTAAGATTTTTGCAGAAAGTACGTAATATGTGTTAATAATCAAAAAATCCGAACGAAAAGTAAAATTTGGATCCTAAAGTGTTTCGAGTATTTTTGAAGCAATTGCATTTTTTAAACATTAGCGTTTTAGGGAGAAATTAAAATATTTTTGGACAAAAATAATTCAAATTATGTTTTTTCGCAATCACGAGTGTGTGTATGTAGGAGTGTGTTTGTGTGGGGGGTGGGTGTATGTGTGTGTGAGTAGTTGTGTATGTGTGTTTGTGTGTGGGGGTATCTATGTATGAGTATTTGTGTGTATGTGTAGGTGTGTGTGTGTGTGTAGTATTTGTGTGGGGGGTATGTGTGTGTGTGTGGGTAGTTATGTGTATGTGTGTTTGTGTGGGAGGGACTATGTGTATGTGTGGGTAATTGTGTGTAGGTGTCTGTATGTATGCGTGTTTGTGTGGGGGGGTATGTGTATGTGTAGGTTTGTGTGTGTGTATTTGTTTGTGTGGAGTATGTGTATGTGTGTGTGTGCGTATGGACAGTTCTGTGTGTGTATATGGATAGTTGTGTGTATGTGTGTTTGTGTGGGAGGAACTATGTGTATGTGTGGGTAGTTGTGTGTATGTGTAAGTGTGTGTAGGTGTCTGTGTGTATGCGTGTGTATAGGTGTAGTAAGTAAAGTAAGTAAGTGTAGTAAGTGTAGGCAAGTAAGTTATGCAACCTGGAAAACGTTTTTCGCTAGAGGAGCAGCATCGTGAGGCGGCCGGTCGACGGTGGTGCTGCAGAGGGAGGCGGGGGGAAAATAAAATCATAGGAATTCAAAACAGTCAAGTGAGAACAATAAGCAATCGTGATTGCTCAAAAAATGATGCTGAGAGATTGAGGAAATTCAGAACCTGATTTATTTATTGTTTAAAGAAATATAAATTAAACAGTACAAACAATTAAAAATAAAGATTAATAACTCCTCTAAGAGGTTCAGTTTTAAATTCTGGGAGAACTTATTACTATCTAAGAAATCTTTCCACACGTTGTTGGAGAGTTAACTGAACCGCAAACTGTAACTGACAATAAGCAATGTTAAGACTATCATTCCAACGTAAAAAAAGACTGTATTGTATACCGACTTGACCAAAAGTTTTTACACAGTAGAAAACTGTACATAAAATCGGAAATTTGCATTAAATTCCACTGATATTGTACCTAGATAATTGTAGAACCAATTATACGAATTGCACAAATCGAAAATTTACCAAGAGTATTAAAGAAAAAATATCCCTAAACTGTAACATTGAAATTTGCATACCTCAGAACGTATGTCAGATCCATGCAAACCGACGGTGTGGAGTGTGGATGTACATACGTGATCGGAAGTGAGTTGTTAAATAAGATCGGAAACTATAGAGAACACTTAGAACGGTGCCTAAGTCATGACGGTTTAAAAATATTTTAAGGATATGGAAGCCTAAAGCCGATGATAAATCTGTTGCTCAAATTTATGTTACATTATACCATTTAAAGCAAACTATTTATCAAGTTGTTATTCCAAACTGATATTGATCAATAGAAATCACAGCCTATGTGTCATCGAGCGACCGTCATTTGGAATGATACACAAATATGAAGATTGGTTTTAAATAAAAGTCGGTCTCTCTGCAAATCAATTTGAAATCACGTTAGCAATGTGAGTTTCAAGAGAAAACAAACGTATAAAACTTGTAGAATGCAGGTGCTTGAGACATGCAATGGTGCGCCGCAAAACTTACTAGAAATTATATATTATAAGCGCGTATAACTGAATTGGGAAAGGAAACACCTGGCATATACGTGGCCAGTGGCTCAGCTGGAAGGAGGTCAACCATCAACTCCCCATAACCCGTGGTTTTAACACATATTGCCACATCTGATACGGTTATTATTATACACGTAGCATTTGTAATGATTCACGCTCCCGCTCCTAGGTAAATTTCGGCCTAGGAACCTTAGTGCACGTGACAAACTGCTCTTGGCCTTTTGTTTGCACAAATCACAAAACAATCACTGTCCACATAAAAGCTGGAGTTTCAACCTACAACTCACTCTGGCAGGTGGAGAGACTGTCATGGCTGACATAGTACCGTGATTCCTAGCTCTAGCTGATTAGAGTGCATGGCGCAAGGTACACCATGGTCAAGGTACAACAGTCTCCTCTACTGGGTGATAGAAAACATCTAAAAAGCAAGAATATACATTTGATTGTGAACAATACTAGCTTAGTGTGCAACATGCACACTAATCGACATATGCGAAACAGGTAACAAGTTTATCCCACAACAACGCATTGTCTTTGTGGGAAACCGAATTTGGTTCACCTAAAAATTCGGCAAAAGATATTAAATAACTTTCAAAAGTTGCCTGGTATACCTTATCGTCCGTTAACCATGATTAAACCTCCTGCTTAATGTGATTTCAAGGGCGTTTTCGAGGTAATACAATAGTACAAAAAAAGCATCAGATTCGCGTTTTTTCGTCTCTAAAAAAGTAAATAATTCTAGTGTTACTTTAATGAAATTGGATTTTTAAAGACTAGTGTTACCAAACTGATTGACCATTATATCTATTGCCTATCTCTCGGTAAGTGTATTCAATATTTAATCTTTACTTTTTACGTAGCTGTTAGGTTAGGGTAGCCACTTTTGTATAAACATGCATGCTCGTGTACCTTGAAACCAAGCTCCATCTTGTACCTTGAACCCCTGGATCAAGGTACAACAGGTTGTAGTGATTTTTTTTTAGGTAGGATTTTATCATGCGTCGAAGTAAAACTGGAATCAAGAGGGATCCAGTAGATGTTGAGGCATCGCAAATGCTATTGAAGCAGTAAGAAGTAATGATCCTGACAAAAAAATGACTTGTAGAGAGGCCGAAAAAGTATTCAAAGTGAGCAGGTCAACCATTACTAGGCATTTAAGAAAGTTGAATGAAAGTGGGTCCAATAAACTTGAATACAACGTAAGTTATGTAGTTAAGCAAGTACAAGAGGTCTGTCTCAAGGTACACGAGCATCATGTACCATGGACCAAATTACATAAAATTTGTGAAAAATATCCAAAAATAGAAAAATATTTTTTACAATCCGAAATATTTTTTTACTTATGCAGAAAGGCTTGAGGTTAAGCTTTAATAACTGAAAAACATAAAAATCACAGAGTCTTTTTTTGAAAACCAAAAGGTTTTAGAAGTGGTCCAAAGTACAATAGTCTCCCCTGAAATTTTGGTGTCTAATTCAGTCTCATCCTGCATATATGTACGTATATATAAGGACAGTTGAGAATTTATCAATTTACCTTTGAAATTCTGTTCAAGTCAATTCATTATTTTTCCAATATCTTCTATTCAGTGCAGACTGCTTCTATCGGAAAAGAACAGCGCATTGGAATGTACCAGAAACTTAGATTGATCTCCCTGTTAGACTTCAGCAACATATATTGACAGCTGACACGTAAACCAAATGGACGTTTTTCAGTTAGGTCATGCTTAATTAGATATAAAAGTTCGGTAATCAACCAGCCAATGTCCAATCTTCATTGTGTGTAATCGTCCGGAAAAAGCAAGACACACTTTTAGCTTGTTTTAATGGTAATCGATAGATTAAGTCGGGACTAATCGAATAAAACAAGCGATCAAGAATAGAAAGTTGCTTCAATCTTCCCAAGCACAAAAACATCTCCTTTTGTGATTCACCCCCTACGCATTGCTGAGACGTCTGGAGCTCTCCCCCCAAATAATCGAGTTCGGCTTTTAAGCAAATACTTAAATACTTCGTTACACAATCGGACAGTTACCGGTTACTCGAAAAATCAAACAAAACACTCACCCCCCGCAAAAGGGCGAACGGCGAATAATCGTTGCACAGAAAACTCCCGCTCCACAAACTTTGTTGGTCCCATCGAATTTAGTTCGGCAGAGGACACTGAAAAAACGTTAAAAACGAATTAACGTGGTAAACGGTTCCAAGGAGTGGGACGGAATTTAAGCGGAAAAGGGAAAACAAAGCAAAAATAAGTCTTGTGGTATCGGTAGAATTAAAGGCTCGCTAAATTGAGTTTCAAGGGAATTCCAGAGCTTCGGGATAAACGTATTTACTGCCTTGTCGGAAGGCTTCGGTTGTGTTTATTGCATTGGCTCTTTCCCCTTCTCTAAGTTTTAGAAAGAGATTAATTTAAATGCCAGCGCAATTTGGAGCTTCTTCTGGAAGCAATTGATGGAATACTTCTAATGTTGGTGCCTCGGAAAAAGTATTTCCAGTAATTCTCACCAAGCAGTGTTAAGCTTGTTAAATTGATCGGATAACATTTGAAGAGTAATCCCAAAGCGATCCCGATGCATTGTTTTAGCGAGTTTTCTTTATTTATTCATTTTGACTGGAAAGTCGCATCCCTGTACAGGTGAAGGAGAGGAATTAGCAGCATGAGGGAAAGCATACGGTTGAAAATTTGATCATAGTGAGATTTTAATTTTAAATCAGAATGATTAAAAATATTATGTTTCTAAATTTGGGGGAAAATTAACCTTGCAACATTGTGATGGCTACTGAAAACCAGATCACATCATTATATGCGCCAAGTTAGCTTTGTCCCAACTGTTGACTTCCAGCCTGATTCTGATTCAGTCAGAAAACAGTTCTCAGTTATCCAACCAGGGGGTGGAAAAACTAATTTTTTGTAGTGGACTACAACTACAACTACTTTACTTCCCAAAATACAGTTAACTACAACTACTTTTTCAACCCTTTGTAGTTACCTTGAAAAAATCTAAATTTTTCTATAACTTACATTAATAACATATAGTTTGTTTATATCCAACGAAATGTAGAAAACAAAGTATTTTACTAAAATCTCAGAATTGTTAAAATAAATAAACAATATATGGAATTAATTTCGTCAATAAAAAAAACAATAAAATAACAAAATGAATATTTTAACTCTAATATTTAAATTTAAAACTACACTGATGTTCACAATTATCAATGATTACCAGAGCCGTGTCCAAGGGGAGGGTTTTAGGGGTTAAACCCCACCCATTGAAAGAAAAAAATCAATGAATCATTAAACGATTTTCCAAAATGTATTTTAAGTTTTAATTAATTTTAGAGTTAAACTCTGACACAGTATTCACCCTCTTTAATATTTCCCCATGTTTAACAATTAACATTTCCTCAATTGTAGGATTCCCAAGCCCCTTCGCTTCTAAGTACTTGAAAAAATTAACGACGAAGGAATGGCTGAAGAGTCCGGCAATGCTGTAAGCATGCAGGGGAAAATTATTTAAAAGAATATTAGACAATGAAGTAGCCCCCCCCCCCCCCAAAAAAAAAAAAAAAAAAAAAAACTTAATGACAGGGAAAATGGTTACTTCGTTTACTGTTAGGTTTTTTATGGTTACATCTTTAGTGTTGGATGAATTTGTCGTTTCACACATTAGAAAAGTGTTTCTATGCGAAACAGCAATTTCTTTTAAATAAAATTTTTATTTTCATTAAATTCCTGTTCAATGTTATTTGATGGAAAAACAAAAGAAAAAAAAAAGAAACTAGCATTAGGTGGCATAAGAGAAATATGTGTGCTTTTACAAAATGTTCAACTGTACAAATAAGATTTCATTAAAACACGAAACGTATATATAAAAAAAAAGCCTAGTTATCGATTTAAAATGAACTATTCAACACGCATAGTTAGTTTTCCTTTGACAACGTAAGTTATAAAAGTAAAGAGTTTCAACCCCTCCCTTTATGAAATCCTATACACGGGCCTGATGATTACTGTTATTAAAATCAAATTTCTGATACGATGAATCAACCTATTTTTGATAAAGACACTTCTTATTAATCTCGAAACAAATAAACTAAATCAATCAAGATTAAGTATATCAAAGATTATAAATAAATTGTCGGAAACGACGAAAGATCCTGAAACGATATCCTAATAAATCGCTTCAAGTAAAATTTGCTTTCCAAAAACAAAAATTAATAACCACAACACCTTTTAATTACCTGGAAAAAAAAACTATTTTTCAATACTTGATGAAGACAAAGAAGTTTATATTTTCACCCACCTTGGGTAAGCATATCGATGTGCCTCCAGTGCAAATATCGATATGTGTGTTGGCTTTTCATTCTGGAATCGTAACGATAACAAGCTTACCAAAGACATCGATGTGCCCATCAATAATTCCCTTTCGTTCCCCCTATCGTCAAACACTTAAATATAGAAAAGAATTAATGGGGGATGCTTGTGCGAAGGAGCTCTTTTGTTTGATTCTTTCCTTTTGTGTGCCAATTTCTTAAGGTCTAGATGGGCAAGTGTAATGACAAGGGAAGGGTACATGAGATTGATAAGATTTACTTATTGTGCACATCTGAAAAGAAATTGCCAAATGGTATTAGTTGACTTGAACATAATATGGAGTGTTTTTCTACCTGGCTTATTTACAGGTTATTGGATTTTATTATATTGCTGTCAAGCTGATTCGATTGAAAATGTTTGGTGTGCGCGTAAATGTTATGTTTACCCACAGATCCAAGGAGGTAGTGAGAGGAAAATGGATGTATTGTTACTTCCTTTTACAAAAAAAGGAAGTATTGTATTCGCAAAAATATTTTCACTCAAAATTCGGCCTTAATTTCCATTTTGCTCACCCCCGAGTGAATGTTTTTTTTTTTTTTTTCAACCCGTCCACACGCGGATAAGCGCCTAAGAACGTATAAATAGCCGAAATATCCATTTTGACAATCCCCGAGTTAATTACAACGAGTTTTCTCGTGACGTCCGTATGTACGTATGTATGTATGTGCGTATGTATGTCGTATAACTCAAGAACGGAATGTCCTAGAAAGTTGAAATTTGGTACGTAGACTCCTAGTGGGGTCTAGTTGTGCACCTCCCCTTTTGGTTGCATTCGGGTGTTCCTAAGGGGGTCTTTTACACTTTTGCGGGGGGGGGGAATCATTGTTCTTTTCGATGCAAACTCAAGTGGTGTCATAATTTGGCGGACTCTTGGCAATATATCGCCAGTCTTTTGGCCGCCAAATTTTGTCGCGAACTTGGCGACAAAATTTGGTTGCCAAGTTCGCGACCAAATAAAAAAAAATTTTCATTTAAAAATCTGTTTCAATTTGCCCACTGTTGGTGATATTTAGAGAATAAACTATTGAATCACATTAAAATTGCCAGTAATGAGGAAATAACATTAAATTGGAGTAAAAGAAAGTCATGTGATGCACACATCAGCTCGTTTTACTCTTGTATTTGACCTTCGACATTGCCAACGTTTTCCTATTTTTCCGGTAATAAAGATATCGGGGAAATATATTTGACACGGATCTGATAATACTATTTCAAGACGGACTACGTAAGTAGCCCAAATAAATTCAGTGCCAATTACCCGAAAAAGAGGAAAACATTGTCAATATGGGAGGTTAACTTTCCAGAGCAGCACTATATGTGCAAAAATTAAAAATTTAGAGATAACCAGTACAAATGGCAGGAGAACCTCTCTGTTTTTGAGCAAGAGATGATGCAGTAGCCTTTAGTAGATGCTGCTGTAGAGTGGCTTTGGAAAAAAAAAACAATGGAAGCTATTTCATATTCAAACTTTAAACGCGTTTTACTAAAAACTTCAAATTTCTTTCCTTCTCACTGCTTCGGTTTGCATTTCAAAATAAATATCCCCTAGTGTAATGTGAGTTTTTATGTCCACTCATTCCTTTCGCATTGAAAAAAGACGCTCCTTGTGACGCCGAAACACCTTAGAGCAGGAATAAGTAACTGGAGGGAGCAAGTCCAATCATTGGCTTAGGAAATGCTGAGGCAAAGATCTCAAGTCACATGGCTCAATTTCGACGAATGGGAGACACATTTTACGCGAAACGCGTGGAAGAAACCTGCTTTCTTCCTATACTGTACTTCCAAATATATCACGTGACTCGGGACCTTTGCTTCAAGAATTGAAGACTTCAAGCTTTTATTCCTTCTCAATGGTTTTATCTTATTTTAATCTAATGTTAGTTTACCTTACAGACATTTTTTCAGTTATTTAATATACGTCGCAAACTGCTCAAAAAAAAAAAGTTCCCAAATTTCCGCATTCCCTAAATTATTACCAAAGAGAACAGTGATTTAAAAGAAAAAAACATTTTCATAGTTGCCATCAACGGAACAAATCATTTTCAAAGGCACGATTTTTACCATTAATGATGCAACTTTTAGAATCACAAGATAAATCGATGCTCATCTTCTAGTTCCTTTAGAAGGGAAAATATGATAAAATGATTGGATAAACATAGTTTTTGCTTCCGCTACCACACCCATGGAAGTTTTTCGTTTTAGTGTCATTAACAATGATGTATGTGGAACGAAAATAAAAGTTCATGACTCGATTTACTCATTATATAAATTGTGCTCCTCAAAACACAAAGCGCGATTGCATCGTACGGCTTTATTTTCGCTAACTTTTTTAAGTTTAAATATTTTTGCTTCCTTTTACAAAAAAGGAAGTATTGTATTCGCGAAAAAAATTTCACTCAAAAATCGGCCTTCATTTCCATTTTCTCGACCCCGAATGAATGTTAAGTTTTTTTTTTCAACCCGACCACACGTGGATATATGCCTAAGAACGTAGAGACATCCCAAATATTAATTTTGATGACCCCCGAGTTAATTACAACGAATTTTCTCGTGACGTATGTATGTGCATATGTGTGTATGTATCTCGCATAACTCAAAAACGGTGCGTCCTAGAAAGTTGAAATTCGGTACGTAGACTCCTAGTGGGGTCTAGTTGTGCACCTTCCCTTTTGGTTGCATTCGGATGTTCCTAAGGGGGTCTTTTGCCCCTTTTTGGGGGGAAATCATTGTTAATTTCGATGTAAACTCAAGTGGTGTTATAATTTGTCGGACATTTGGCGATATATCGCCAGTCTTTTGGTCGCCAAGTTTCATTGCCAACTTGGTGACAAATTTGGCGATTTTTTTTTTAAATTTGGTTTCAATTTGGTCATTGTTGGTGATATTTAGAGAGTAAACAATTGAATCACATTAAAATTGCCAATAAGGGAGAAATGATATTAAATTGGAGTAAAAAGGAAGTCATGTGATGCACACAACAGCTCGTTTCAACTTGAGTTTTTATTTTGATATACAGTGAAATCCAGATACGGCGAAATTTAAGGGATCGCAATTTTTTTTCATTGAAATGAAGTTCTCATGATTTGAGCTGAAGTTTAAAGCTGAAGAAAATATTTGAAAGTGTTTTTTTTTTTAAATCATGTATTTAGAGTTAAAGAAAAATATACAACAATTTTATCTTTGTTTTGTATTAGCATATTAGCAAAACACCTGCTTTGACTCCAACAAGCTTCCTAAGCTGGTGCCGCGTCCAGCAACTGGATGCCTTAGAGCAGAAATTAGTAACTCTAGAGATAAAATTCAATCATTGGCTTAGGAGACGCTGAGGTAAAGATACCAAGTCACGTGGTTTAACTGCGATGAATGGGAGACAACGTGAAACGAGTGGAAGAAGCCTGATTTTTTCCATTACTTTACCTTAAAATATATCACGTGACTTGAGATCCTTGCTTCAAGCTTTGGAATCTTCACTTCTTTTTTCCCTTCTCAATGCTGGATGCATTCTGTAAAACAGCGGTCCTGAACTTTTAAGGTGCACCCCCAAGGGGAATAGAAGAATCTCAAGGGAGGTGTGAATACATAAAAGATGAAATAACAAGTAAAGCAGACAATAATTTACTCAATTTCGTGGTCACGTGTTAATATTAAATGAGAGTATCAGTTCTTCTCATTAATATGGTGAAAGTGACCGAAGTGCATAGCACACCAACCTCACCTATATCCTAGATTACCATAACGAATATTTGTAGGGTCTGGTGGGGGAAAGTGGTCAATGGGGTAAAGTGGTCAGTCGTCAAATAAATGGCTATAGCTTGGAAATAAATGCTCGAATGAATGTGAAAATTTTATTATACAGTAGGGTAGTTAGAAACTACATTTTGAGTACAAAATTTTACAACTGGCAAAATGTTATTCGGTAAAAAAAAATATTATGTGTCAATATGAAAAGTTTTTAAATCTAAAGACCTCTTTTAACTTCCTTGGGAAATTATGTTTGTTAGAATTATGAACAGATTGACTGCATAGGAAGCTTCCTACATGTCTCAAGAACTCTTACTCATTAGCAGTTAGCTGAATCTATTTCAGATAATTTTTTAGAACAATTTTAGTAAGATGGGGTAAAGTGGTCATAATATTAGGCTTAACAAGTATTGTTCTTCTAATGTCACTTAATCATTAAGTATAAGGCAGATACAAATTAAATATTAATTTCACTTAATATGTATTGTTTTTTCAGTAAATGGTGTTAAATGTACGAGTATATGCGTAAGTATACGCATAGGTATACGCACTCGTGTAGGCACGTATATAGACGTATTCACATAAATGCACCAATAAATACATATATGGGTATCTGCAAGTATTTTTAATCTATACAGATATACATTCGACTATAACGTATGTACTCGTTCATATATAAAAACACTTATATACTCAGGTAGACACTCATATACGCGTACGTACTCGAGTAGACACTTACATACAAGCATATGATATACAAGTATACAGGGTGAGTTTAAACTTTTAAGCAAATTATTAAAAGGTGTTAGAGGGGAGGATAAGAAGTAAGAATCACATAAGGAAACAAACACAATACTGACGCGCTACATGCACGCAAAGCCAGAAACTGATGGATGCGAAACTGGTCAGAAATTTATTATACAAAGACAATTTTACACAACATTTTAGGTTTCAAGAAAATTTTAAAGCGATTGTTGAAATTTGCGGCCTGCAGCTGTGATATATGTGCGTCACAATCACAAAGCACGCTCTGTTACAATAACGAGACTTTTGAAAAACTTTCATCAGCCGATGCGCCTTTGTTGCGATGCTTGTATTAGAGCTACAGGCCGTAACTTTTAACAACTGCTCTAAATATTTCTTAAAAACTAAAATCTTGGGCAAAATCATCTTTGTGTAACAAGTTGGTGATTTGTTTTGCATCCATCAGTTTCTGGCATTGTGTGCATGTAGCGCGTCAGCGAACGTGAGTTCCTTATAATACTTTGCTTCTTATCCTCCCCTCTCACACCCCTTAGATTTTTGCCCAAGAGCTTGTTTTCACTATGTAGGCACACATGTATATAAGCTTGTATACTCGTGTATGCATACATGTACTTGTGTATACACGTAAATGTACGTATATATGTCTATGCAGGTATATAATCATGTTTGCACGTATACATACGTATACGCGTGCTTCACAATGTGAGTACACACCTACCCCCAAACATACACTGTATCCACGAATTAACTCGTGTATACCCGTATATTTGTGTATGTACACTTATATATGAGTGTATATGTCTACTGTATACGTATATACTCATGTATGCACGTATATACTCAAGATACAAGTGCATACACTCATATGATGTTCGTTTACACACATATATACCCGTACATACACGTGACACGTATATACTCGTGTATACACGCATACACTCCTGTAGCTAATCACGTATACATGCTTATATACACGTATATGCTTGAGTAGGCACGTGCATGCATGTATCTGATGCATACATGTATCTACTCATATATGAACGTGTTTACTAATGTTTAAACGACACGTATATACTCGTGTATACTCACATATGCTTGTGCATATACTTGTAACTATAAAAATAAGCGAAATATATAAATATTAGGGTTGTTTATAATGGTTTTGCATCTATTTTTAACTATGACCACTTTATCCCATGCTATGACCACTTTCCCCCACCCCATGGGGTAAAGTGGTCATAAATACAAAGGGAAAAGAAAGTGTTATAATGCTACTTAAATCAATATTTATCTTCCTAAAACTCAATGTACCGTGTTCTTTAATAATGCAATGTAAAATAAAAATAAAAAAAGTTTAAGTGTTTAAAGAATTTATTGTATTTATTATTCACCTAAGTTGAAAACCTACGATTTTATGACCACTTTACCCCACCAGACCCTATTTATTCCTTTGTTTCTTGAATTTTACATGTTCAAAAGTAATATATTCAGAATAAAGCTTTGTGTAGTAATGTTCAATTTGGTGGGTGAGATTATCTAGATTTTTACTGAATAACTAACTGAAGTTATCGTAATCAGCTTCAGTTTCCTATTTTACTATGTCTCTTAGACAAATACGGTGATGAGAGGGGAAGGGGCGTTATCTCATTTCCAGGGCGCCCCAATGGGAGGTTATGGGAGGCAGGGTTATCCACCCACTCTCTAAGCAAAGGCGCACCCCTGTAAATATCGCAAAGACCTCCCCTCAAAAAAAAACAAGAGCCCCCCAAAAAAGAGAAAAATAATCCCTCCTTCTAAACATTTCAATGGCGCAATCTATGCCATGATCCCCCCTATTTGGTCACCCCTGCGGAAGGTCACTGTGACCTCCCAAAAACTTTCGAATTCGGCAAATTTTTTTCTTTGATTTGGCAATTTTGTAGACAGCATTCAAAGTTTATTTTTTTAGAACAATTTATACTGATATTATACTGATCTTTAATTATTCGGTAAAATTCCTAGTATCATTCGGAAAATTGAAAGTTTCCCCCCTTGAGTATTCAAAGAGGGACGTAGAACCCGAAAGGTTGAAAATCCCTGCTGTAGAACTAGACTTTAAAGTTTCGCGAACTTTAACACCGTTTATTAAACCAAAAAGAAAAGAACAATGAATCAAACCATCAGAGAATATTTTTTGGACTACCATACATTTTCCCATCGTACACTTACAAGTTAAAGGGTAAGTTTTCGCTAAGTTTTTACCTCAGAGTTTTTACCAGTATCTATTAATTTCTGGAGCATGTAAAAGAGGATGCGCATATATGGGTCTATATGAGATGAACACGGTTGTAGTGAAAAGAGAAAGGCCATTCTGTGGACAACATGCGTCGTCAGGAATCAATATCTATCGTTAGCCGAGCAGCCAACATGAAATATTAATGAGCATCTGAGGCTGTTGCGGACGAATTCTCCCCCTCCCCTCTTCTGTCTTTAAGGGTTTCCGAAAAGGAATAAGGGGGTGGGTGAATTCCCTCCCCTTTGTCTCCGGGGAAAAGCCTTCTATGTGTAGTCCGCTACGACCGCCATTTTTAGGACGATTTTGAGAACAGTTTATGGGATGTTCCAGTCAGGGGCGCCCCAAAGTTAAATTTTTGAGAGTGCGAAAATTCTCATTTGCCGAATGGAACACCAAACCCGGATGATGATAATTTCGCCGAATGGAACTCCAAATTTTGCCGAATGATGATTATTATGTGAATTGACAAAATTTGCCGAATGATGATACGTTGTCAAAGTTTGCCGAATAAGGAAAATTTTGGAGGGTCGCTGTGACTTCACGTGACCTCCAATCAGGACGCCCCTGGTTCTAATTCTTCTCTGAACTGTTCAAACAATATATGATTGGACCAGACGAGGGCTTCCTCGCAACTCAAAGAATTATTGCAAAATTGTTTGTTTTAAGAAAAGAAACACACCCTGAAAAATCATTACGCTGTTTAGGGCCTGATTATCGCACAGGCCAACTAGGCCTAGGCCTGGAGCCCCATCTTCCTAAGCGGCCCCAAATAACTTAGCATTACAACTGTATGAAAAATTCGTGAATTAAAAAAAATATTGGCTTGTTAATTGGAAAAAAAACTTCCTTGAAAGAGAATTTTGATTCATTCTACCAGTAGCGAATCAACCATGTCACAATTATTAGGAGCCATGAAGGGGATTCAGTAATGTACATGATAAATAATATACCTGTAGCTCGGTGATAGACAATGAGGCTCCCAAAAATTCATTCAACGGACCCCAAATCTGTTGTTTTTATGGGACCTAACCTATTTTTACCTAATTAAAATGAACTAAGCAATTTGTTTCTCGATATGTATGTCCCCCACATGGTATACATTTAATCATTGACCTTGGAGAGAAGGGGGTATCAGGATAGTGATTCAAGGACCACCTTTAAATGCGAAAAAGAATATCTTTAGTTTGAGGTGGTACGAAAGTTTCTCCCCTGGGAAATTTTTTGTAAAATAGATATAAAATTCTGCGTTTTGAGGCCTTATAAAGCATAATTCAAATTGCAAAATATCAGGAAAAAAATATACAAACCAAAACTTTTTATAAGAGACTCAGTCTCCCACTCATTTGCAAATGAAGAAAATGTAAAACCGGGATATCCTATTATGCTAATCCTGTATAAACGATACGATTATGATTCGATTTTTCTATTTATTCTTATAAATAACAGCGATAACAGAGTTAACAAAAAAAAAAAAAGTAGACTGGACAAATGTGGTTCAAACATAACTCTTGTTAATGAAATAAAATCATGAAGAAATAAAAATCCTGTTTAACGTGGCAGTAGCTACTAATGAGTGAGAGATATTTTACTTCGTCCCTGTTCGTCCTTGTTTTGCATTTATAATGGGGTCTCACGTTCAACAGAGCTTTCAGCTAGGCCAAACTTGTTCTAAAAAGACATTAAAAAATCGGGAAAAAGGTTTTTAAATACAAATCCGCGCGGAGCCTCTAAGCCACAGGGCCCTGGACCGCCCCTGGGCCCTGCTTTAACAATACACCCAAACCTCTTTTTATGCGGTGGATAGGGACCGCATAAAAAAAATTATTTGAAACTTCACCAGTAGCTTTAAAAAGTTGTTTTCGCATCACATTTTTTTTTTTCAATCGGTGGATAGGGAGTGCGTAAAAAAAGCTCACGTATAAAATAACCCCAAATTTTACAAAATAACTAAGGAAATGCCAATCTTTAAAACAAATCAAAGTGAACCAAGTGATGAAATTTTGTTGACTCCCGAAAAATTTCCGGAATAAAGAAATTTTTGGTAGGTCACAGTGACTTCCCATCGGGATGCCCCTGTCGTCACTTGAAGATACTACCTCGCCCTCGTTTAATAAATAATTTCCGCTCGTTTTATAAATAATTTTCATAAACCGCACAAAAAAAAAAATCGCACAAAAAACAATCGTCAAAAAAATCGCACAAAAAAAGGTTTCGATGTACTTTCTGTTGGCTTCATGTATTGAAGTGCAAAGATGGCGGACAGGGGAGTTTGCTTTTATTGGATCCTTAGGGAGAACGGCTGCTGTGAGAGGGAACGGACCGGGTCGGATGAGGCCAATTGAATGTGAATTTTATTCTTCCTGCGGGCTCGGGCCCCGGTAATGGTGCATTGATTGCGTGAGGCCCGCTAACGCGTGCGACGAGACACTGATTTGTAAGGGATGCCCTGACACGTGTTTGCTTGCTGGCATGTCCGTCATTGTGCAAACGTTTGCCCCATTTGAACGGGATAATTTGATAGGAAGAGGTGGTAATCCGATCGAGGATCGTCGACTGGAGGTGAGGGCAAAATATGACGTTTGCATTCGAAAGACAAAGGTGATTTGCAAAATCTTGCAACAGCTGGCAGATGGCTTCGCAATTGAAATTCAATTACAAAAGCTGTGGCTGCATTGTTTGTCCCAATTAAGATGAATTTGGAAGAAATTAGGTCTTGGTGATCTGTCATTAAAAATAAGCATGTATGCGTTTAACATCATGCTTAAGATCTTTAAGGAATTCATTATCCTGGATGCATTCGTTAAGAAACTATTTCGGGAACAGAGCCATTTTTGAAACATAATCAGCTGTCAATGTTTTATACATGTCTTGTAATTCGATCGAGGAACGTCAACTGTAGGTGAGGGAAAGGGGGGGGGGGAATGGCGCGCATCTGAAAGACAAAGGTGATTTGGAAAATAACGCAAACAGCTGGCAAATGGCCTTGCAATTGAAATTCAATTACAAAAGTTGTGGCTGCATTGTTTGTCCAATTGAAGATGAATATTGAAGAAATTAGGTCTTGGTGATCTGTCATTAAAAATAAGCATGTAGGGTAGGTGGGGGTAAAACCCCCCCGATTTACAGTTTCTATAACATTATGGTCAGGAAAGGATAGCTTTTTCCCACTTTTTTTGATTAGGGTCGTAGAACGGTTTGTTAACTATAACTCCACCGAATTCAAACTCTGTCTGATTTGTAATTATCCAGAAATAAACAATTTAGTTGAAAATCAAAATTGAGGCGTTTTACCCCATTATGCGGGGCTTTACCCCATTCAAGATGAATGTGAATAGTAAGAGTGACTGCTTGATGAAAACATTTGACAACCCCTATAGTGTCATTGGTTTATTGTTATTCATTCAGTTATTTGGGAAAATATGACAGCCGCATTATGAAAAACTAACTTAATTGACTGAAGCTAAGCTATGTATAGTTGGGACAAACCTAACCTGGCTGCATAGTGAAGGCTCTCTTCAGGCACGTAGCTAGAACTTTGTTAAGGGGGGGGGGTCAAGGTTGCACGAACTTCAAAAGAGGAGGCATGCTAAAGCAGAATTAGTAGCTGATAATTACACAAGACTAAGATAAATCCAATTAAAACTGATCATTAAAATATGATAATTAACTAAAATTAATTAAATAATTGAAATTAATAGAGTCATTAGTTAAAATTAGTTGAAATTTTTTTTATGTTAAGTGGTAAATTAATTATTGTCAGTTTGTAAATTAACATTAAACTGAAAGTTATCACATACAAAGTTTCCAAATATGGGTGAACCTCTGTCCTCCTGAAAATAAGTGATATATTTTCTATTAATAAAAAGGGCACAATAAAAGAAAAACGGAAAACGAAAACTGTTCTAGAAATTACTTGGAAAATGCATGCGATAATTTAATAAAATATTAAAGCTTTGTAATATATTTCAACAAAATATGTACATTTGTACTTATGCCATTTTATTTGAAAACTAAAAAGTCACCCGTCAAGGCATGACGGGTGAAAATTGCTTCAACTCTTCTTCATTTGAACGAAGCAATTGCCTGTTTGGTGATATTTTGATAGTTGAAATTTTAACTCTAACACCAGTGGATTAACCCTAAACTCCAGTAGATAGCGTTCATTGTTTTCGTTTCTTTATTCCTCTGATATGACACAGTCTTACCAGTAAAACTGTTCAAGTTACCGGATCGAGTTCAGCCTTGTCACAATAAAGCCTTTCCTTGCATGTTAAACATTACCAAAACATATTATCGAACTACATATCATGCCGTGGTGCGAATTCATTGTTGAAACACGCGGGTTACTCGATCATCGGCATTATTTATATGAGGATAAATAAATCTATATCTATGGAGTCGAATGTATAACTATATGAATGTTACATCACGTAAGCCTGTCCGATTTGAACAACATTTCAGGCAAAATCCCACAACTCTCTCAACGAAAATATTAACAAGGTTTCATTTAAAAAGCTTGAATTAGTTTATATTTATTTACATTTATAATATTTTGATAACACGAAATAGATTGATATTTCCAATCTTATCCGTTTTCTAATTATCATTCCTAATCATCAATCAAAAGCTTGAAAAAACTATTAACTCTTTGAGGGACGGAGGCTTCCTTTGTTGCAACCATTTTTTATTTATATATTTTTTCTTTCTTCAGCGAACTGGCGCAATGATTTCAGTTAGCTGAAAAAAAAAAAGAGAAGCAAGAAATAAATGGTGTTCTCAAGTGAAGTCGCTATTCCTCACAGGGTGAAAGCTGTTTGAAAAAATTTTAATTATCGGAAAAGGCGTATTGCCGTTTTTTATCATTATTTTTTTCTTTCTAACGGGGCTGTGTTAGAGGCTTTAGCCTTTTGCGGAACAAGTGCGAACCAACGATATGGCATCCAGTCATTCATATGCCACCATTAAGGCGCGGATGTGAATGTCACAGGAAAATTTGATGCCCAGTTTCCACCAGATGGAGACACCTAAGCTCTCTTCGATGCGAAACTGCAAAAGGAATTTAATTTTGTCAAGAGTATTCACAGTCAAACGACCTAAGGGATCTTTGACATGCCGATTAATGGAATGTATACCTAATGAATTAAATTAAGCATCTGTGTAATTTTATTTTAACAACATGTTGTTAATTTTGACAACAATACATATCATATTTTAGGACGCAGGTAATGATTTTTTTCTTCAATACGATGTTAACAAAACACTCTATTGCAATAAATAGTAAATATCTTTAGCTTGAAGAAAATAAGTGTTTAAAAAAAAGGCAATATGTAAAAGAAAAGCTCAAAAACATTTACCTCGTATTCACCTTTTTTGTTTCTTTGCTTGTAACGCAGTAAATAGCGGTAATTTTCACCTAGTAATTCATAGTTAAATGCACATGCCTGTTTTTTGTTACGTTTAATGCTACCTTCACAATTTACTAAAGATGGATGCATAGATGCTAATTAAATAACTCCTTAGTACAAAGTCAGTGAATAACAATCAGAAAATGTATTCCAATGATGCAAATACAAATATGTTTTATGGAACAACATCGAATAAAAAATTTTTTCCTCAATTAAAAACTGTTTTTCTTTTGGGAACATAGAATCACAATTCAGTAAGATTTAAAAGTAATAATTTCTAATAAATTACTTATTATATGCGTTAATGTGGCCGAACTTGTAATTTCATAAACTGATCACAATAAAATATTCAAGTAATTTTCAATTTAATTTTTCTATAAAATTTTGATACCGTAAAAAGTTTGTTACATCAACTTCAAGTTTTATTTATTAATTTATTTTATTTATTTTACCTTCAAACACGAATTTTTTTTTTTGGGCATTTAATATGTTCCATGATCATGCTTAAATATTGAGGAGAAAACATCAGTCCCCCCAATCTACGTAAAAAATCTAC